>NC_089847.1:128056954-128367439 GCF_035609145.1 Eleutherodactylus coqui | reverse complement strand
TTACTGCCCATGGGGGGCGTTCTTGGCACGTTGTTTTCATGTTACTTTCTGTTTTTCTCCTCCTGTCTAGTATAACTCTTGTGTTAATGTTTCCGTGTAACTGAGATCCATCATCTAGAAGAACTGCGGATCTGCCAGAACAATCCCACGTTCACCGCTGAAACTCCTAATGAGCAAAATGTATTTCTGTGGATAATCTGTAAGAGGTCTTCTAGGCGACACGTGCAGATTTATTTATTTACGTGTTTATGCGCTCATTTCTGCGGAAAGTTCATCCAAAATACAGATCTGGATAAACTCTAATGTCACTCAGCTTGTGTGCTGGACTGAGATCCTCCACAGAGTCACAGATATACAGTATATACAGGTGTATCATCTCCTATCTATCTATCTATCTCCTATCTATCTATCTATCTATCTATCTATCTATCTATCTATCTATCTATCTATCTATCTATCTATCTATCTATCTATCTCATATCTATCTCATATCTATCTATCTCATATCTATCTGTCTCATATCTATCTATCTATCTATCTATATTCTATCTATCTATCTATCTATCTATCTATCTATCTATATTCTATCTATCTCATATCTATCTATCTATCTATATTCTATCTGTCTCATATCTATCTATCTATCTATATTCTATCTATCTCATATCTATCTATCTATCTATCTATCTATCTATATTCTATCTATCTCATATCTATCTCATATCTATCTATCTAGCTATCTAGCTATCTATCTATCTCATATCTATCTATATTCTATCTATCTCATATCTATCTATCTATATTCTATTTATCTCATATCTATCTATCCCATATCTATCTATCAATCTATCTATCTATCTATCTCCTATTTATCTATCTATCTATCTATCTCCTATCTATCTATCTCCTATCTATCTATCTCATATCTATCTATCTATCTATCTATCCCATATCTATCTATCTATCTATCTATCTCATATCTATCTATCTATCTATCTATCTATCTATCTATCTATCTCATATCTATCTATCTCATATCTATCTATCTCATATCTATCTATCTATCTATCTATATTCTATCTATCTCATATCTATCTATCCCATATCTATCTATCTATCTATCTATCTATCTATCTATCTATCTATCTATCTATCTATCTATCTATCTATCTATCTATCTATCTCCTATCTATCTATCTATCTATCTATCTATCTATCTATCTCATATCTATCTATCTATCTCATATCTATCTATCTATCTATCTCCTATCTATCTATCTATCTATCTATCTATCTATCTATCTATCTATCTCATATCTATCTATCTATCTATCTATCTATCTATCTATATCTATCTCATATCTATCTATCCCATATCTATCTATCTATTTAATATCTATCTCCTATCTATCTATCTATCTATCTATCTATCTATCTATCTATCTATCTATCTATCCCATATCTATCTATCTATCTATCTATCTCATATCTATCTATCCATCTCATATCTATCTCCTATCTATCTATCTATCCATCTATCTATCTCATATCTATCTATCTATCTATCTCATATCTATCTATCTATCTATCTATCTATCTATCTCATATCTATCTATCTCATATCTATCGTCTATCTATCTATTCCATATCTATCTATCTCATATCTATCTATCTCCTATCTATCTATCTATCTATCTATCTATCTATCTATCTATCTTATATCTATGTATCTATCTCATATCTATCTATCTATCTATCTCATATCTATCTATCCATCTATCTGCAGTGTCCGAGGAGCCGGCCCACAGCGGAGGAGATAGCGGGGTAGATTGAAGCCTTGTCACAGGGCTCTACCATCTCCTCCCCTGGGGGTAGCACGGGACCCAACCAAGTTACCGCTGGGGTAGTTTCAAAGGGTAATCCAAGTGATGGTTTACTTAATGTCTTTTTGTCACTCGTGACGCCACTGTTCCATCTTCTGTGGTGAATCTTGATGTGTCAATAAAGAGTCCACACACAGGGTTAATGTTTTCACCGGTCAGTTATGCTCATTTACTTGAAATAACAGTTAACAGTCCAAACAGTTTACATCAACCATCAGGACATGGGTGCAGGCAACATTAGGGGTGTGACAGGGAGGAATCACAGGATGACAGACGAGTCCACAGTCCTAGTTATCCGTGGGGTTCTGTTCCCGGCCGCTCTCCTCTCTCTCTCCAGCTCTCTACCGGTCAATACTCACTTTTAGGAAAAAAGCACTAAGCGCTGCATGGCGGCTCCTCTCACTCTCTCAGTCCTCCATGTTAATAGCTGGAAGGCCTGGGTGAATTGGGCCCAGAGCACACACAAGGCAATCGCTCAGCCTCTTCCATCCTGGGGTCCCTTGTAGGGCAAGGAACAATTTCTCCTAATCACCAAAAGTCTTCACTCTCAGAAGCAGACTCTCTTAGACTACCTTGCATATACCTTGCAATCACACATATATTACACAATCATGTGACACACAATAAGATACATTTTCCAGCCGTAACCCATTCAGCACTGCAGAGGTGCAATGCACATCAAATTCACTTACATAGAAGATACTGACAATACAAAGGCATGATACAACTGCATTCATCCTTATGGAGGGGCCCCGTTAACTCTGGGCCACTACACATCCTTCCATAACTGTAGCCCTTCTCCGGGGTGATTTCATTACTCACAAAGACAGTAATACGCTTTCTACAAATATTCATGTAATCTCATTTGACTTGACTGTCTCTACGGGTTTTCCTCCCAGGATGTGTATTTTCCTCAGACTGGTTAATCAGATGGATTGTGACTGTATTATTCATACAGCGATTAGTTGCATCTTCCACTTGTCCAAACACCAGGCCGGCTTTCATCAGTTGTTAGCCTGCATTGATAAATGCCCTGGTGGTCAGTGGTGTGTGGTTTTTGGTGCACCGCTGGTAGAGACATGAAATACATGACAAGGAAAGAGCAATTCATTAACCTGAATCAGTGTGAGGAGCTGGTGGAGTCACCAATGTAATAAGTTCAGAGGGAACGGCCGGGGATATATTTTGGGAAGTAAAGTGATGCAATCAGGGCAGGGCGGAGAACAAACTGAAGTTGCCCAACCAACAAATATTGAGGCATGTCACTAAAAACAGCCAGTGTTGGAAATACAAAAAAAGCTATAAAAAGGCAGAAAAAAGTAAAGTGAGATGGAAGAAGCCCATAAGACAAGACGGAGTGCAGCACTGAGCCACTCCGATCGCTGGATTTTCCATCTAATGAGGATTTACACTGAAACTGATCCACGGAAAGCGTGTCACGTGACTTTAAGTTGCACTCCGGGGTCACGGGGAGATGATCCATACAGGGAAGGGCCAATTGTGAAAGGTCCGGGGCTCGAATAAAGGGGAAGTTCGGTGTACAGCACACGAAAAAAAAAAAAACATCTACCAAAAAAGTTCTACAGAAATATGGAAATCCCCCCTCCCATGTCTGTGCTAAAATCTATTGCCCTTTTTGTGTTCCCCTACAATAACCGGTGGAAGGAATCCAGAACATTCTTCATCCTGAGCTTTCTGGTTCATGAATATAATGCGAGGGCTACATAACTGCTAGAACCAAGACAGGGCAGTTGGAGAATGAGAGCTAGGAAAAGGTTGATTAATGGTCAATGACCATCCAGAGTTGTCAACTGTTGACTAATACATTCAGTTAATGGAGTTCAGAGAAGAGGGGGGTCCCTGTAGTAAGGATAAAACTGCCCCCCTCCCACCCCATCACACCACCTTATGACATGGGTTTTGTTATCCAGGACAGACGATATTAATATTTGTCTACCCCTCTATTCCCATTCTATGACTTTTTGGACACTTCCCCACCACATACTTGCTAAAAATGTAGGTCCTCTTTAAAGAAGAGTTTTGAAAACTACTATCTAGTAGTAAGGGGAACGGGACCAACCAGGGCTGGGCCTCCTCTCTCCAAGGGCCCCATAGCAGCCACATGATCTGTCTCTATGCTTTCACAAGGAAAATCTCAAAACCGAAAGCCCATTGATCATCAGTGATGAGGAAGGCGATGGGAATGGTGAAGATACTGTATTTCCCACATGGAAGCATTACGTCACCAAGAATGGCAGCTGAGACAGAATTCGCTGTGCTCACTGGGTTCCTGGGTGTGTGTGCAGCTGATGCGTTCCTCAGACAGCTGTGTGATCCAACATATTACACATAGCAGACACATCTAGGCTCGAGGATCTCATGGGGAGGATTACGGGGCAGTGAAACCATAAACTAGAGCATAAATCAGTGTAACCATCGCTCCATCTTGTCCCCCGGAGACCCGTAAAGCTTCTACATAGTCTTGATCAACCTCTTATTCTGTATTACACACCAATTTCCAATGACTGGGCAACCCAAATATAACTCTGAGCTGCAGTGTCGTGACTTGTGAGGTGTCACCCAATGCTCAAGGTTCCGGGTGACCCTTCTCTCTCCTGTTGACTTGTAGTAGGACCTAGAACCTTACTCCTACATAATGTTCTACCTTATCTGGACTCTGGAAATGATATGAGTTAAAAGTCCCAAACTTCTCAGACAGATATAGCAAAGTTATTGGGCTTATTAGAATCCTGTTTAACCCTTTAGTTTCTAGAGCGATTAGCTTAGTAGGAACCCTGGATTTAAATGTGAACTTCAAGGCATCATTCACATAGGGGACAAGAAGAAGGTATTAAGTTGCAACTCTATGGCCCCCAATAACACCTTTAGGTAATTTCACATTCTGGCCTATGTGGTACTTTTAAGCTTTGCCCAGATTTCATGGTAATGGGTGGAAGTCTATTTTACATGTGGCAGTGACTTCTAGGACAAACTCTCGAGTGATAATGGCAACTGGGATCTCATCATTCTTGAGGGTCCTACTCTTTGCGGCGCCTGCGAGAGTGCAAACCTTTATCAGAACTGGTTTCCATTGACTAGTCATGACCAATGCTATGCAAACACAGTACTGCCCCTTTATTAGAGCTCCAGCCCTGTCACGATTGGCGCTTCCCTGTATGGAAATTCCCCCCGTGACCCCGGAGTGCAGCATAAAATCACATGATGTTTTCTGTGGATCAGTTTCAGTGTGAATCCACATTGGATGGAAAATCCAGCGATCTGAGGGACATCCAACGAGGCTGGTCATCAGTGCTGGACTAGCCGGGGCCTGGATGTCACTGTCAACCAAGTGGGGTTTTCTCGTGTAACGGTGTGGAGACAGCGGAAAAACATCTCCTGGTCAGATGGATCCAGATTTCTGTTGTCTCATACTGATTGGAGGGGTAGAATTTAGCGCAAGCAGCATGAATCGCTGCCCCCTTCCTGTCAGGTGTCAACACTTCAGGATGGTGATGGTGGAGTAATGGAGTGGAGAATGTTTCTTGGCACACCCTGGATGATCCAAAATTCCTGAAGAACTATTTTAATATTTAGCGGAATCTAATACATGATGATTTGCTGCGATTCTGAAGGCCAAAGGAGTCCAACACAACTAGATGGGGAGGGGGGTAATAAAGGGGCCATATAGCTGTATGTTTTATATGGTCTGCTCTGGGCTTTGGGTGGCCGAAGAACATGGACATCCTATAGTTATGTTGTACTCCAGATACAATAACCGTTTACCATGCTAAACAGAACCAGAAACAACAAGGGATTTCTGTGGCAGCCAAAAACAAAAATTCCTTCCCGGACCCAGCAGACAGAATGTTCCCTCTTCTCATTAGTACGTCTCTTTTTATCCTACCCAGTTATATACCACTTTGCAAAATTCTTAGTTTCCCGTCCTTGGCAACTTCTTGTTTTTCCTTTTAAACCTCGCCTCCATCCAGGGGTTGGATGTTTAGTTACACTGAACTCTATTAAACTTTGGGATACGGCAATATACGATATTAAAAAAAAATATATTAAATATTTGCAAACTTCTCCTTAAAGGGATTGTCCAATTGTAAACTATTCAAGGCCCCTGCTGAGGACACACATAGAAACAAACAGCAGGGGAACCAGGTGCTCAGTCAGCAATGGCGGTAGTGTTACAAATTAAATAAGTAGGGAGAGTGAAATTGCACACCTACATATAAGAGGATAGGGAATCCCTTCCCCCCTTCCTTATTCCACAGCGCTTTCAGGTAATTTATTTATTACCCCCCACCAATCTGGGAACTCAGTTTACCGACCTCGGAAGGATAGAAGGCTGAGTCAACCTTGAGCCGGCTACCTGAACCGTGCGGGGATGGAAATCACAACCTTCAGGTCATGAGCAAGAGCTTAGGACTGCCTACTGTTGCCTTAACACTCTGCACCACATGAGGCCCCTACACAACAATCATCACAATGTTTACTTATTTATCCTTAGGACAGAAATCTGCCACCCAAAAGTCAGCTGTTATCTGGGCTGGTGTACTCATGCACTGAGCTAATTTCTGCAGAAGCAGACAGCTCTGTTCCCACTGCAGTGGCCAGACTTGGTATTACAGGCAATATTACCATTCACCTCGATGCCTGTAGTACCAAGCCTGGCCACTGTAGTGGGAACGGAGCTGCCTGCTTCCTGCAGCAATCAACTCAGTGCACAAGCGCAATAATTAGGGCTGCAATGAAGAAGAAAGTCCCTTTTACGTGGTCCAATTATCGGGTATGAATGTTCCTCTGAATGTTCATCGACCTCCATCAACGTCTGCTATATGGGGAACAATGATCATACTAACGATCACTTGTCCCCACAGCAGTGATTATTGACTTGTCAGGAAAAAAATGTGTGCAGATTGACATGCGTTTAATTAGCCTGCTAGTAGAGATTAGTTCAGATTGGCTCACCAAATTACTGCAGGATCTTCCATGGGCCCAGGATCATCTTCTAATGGGCTTATGTGGAGGTGACTTTGGAGCCAACCCAAGGGTTGACTTCTAAGAGCCGGTTACACCAACGTTATGATCTGACATCAACAACATTTCTAGTTGATGTACGATCAATGCTGCACCAACTTGGTTTAGCCCGTGATCTTGGTTCAAATTTAAGTTCAATTTGATCTCCTGATTTTGGCGGATCAAATTAGTTGAACTTAGTTTAACACCCGAAATCCAAGATGGTGGACTAGTCTGATAGCCTGATAGGCTTTTCCTGGGCGGTGAAATTACACCCATGGCTGCTGCTGGTGCAGCGCCCCATAGGGTGACTCTGGACACGGGGCATACGTTGAGGAGCTGGGAGGGTAGAGTGGTCACTTGTCACGGTGGCACTCGCCAGGCTCCCTCCCGGAGGGACACACATAGCCTCGGCCAGCAGCACTGGGCCTCTTCCGGACACCCCTAGAAGAGGGATGGCCAATAAACATAGGAACAGGAGATAACGATGTCACGGGTTTGGAGGTAAGGGAGAAAACACAGGATGACACCGATCCTGCAGGCCAAGTTATCTGACAGGCACAGCTCCAGAGGAGGATAGGGTAGGGTCACTCCACAGACACTCTTGGTGATAATACCTCTGCATGGTGATCTCAACCTTCTCACTTCACGCTCATTCTCAAACTCTCTTCTCTCACTTTCTTTCTTCCACGGTTCCCGGTATATGGACTCTCAAGAACCGCTCCTCTTCTTCCATCTCTCCACCACATGAGATTTGAAGGTACCCCATGTGGCTGCCACTCCACTCTCAACCATAGAAGATGACAGACTTTCTACCACACCCAAAACACTCATACTTATAGACAACATAGATCATGTGACCAGACAAATATTGATACATTTGCAGACATCTCCCAGTCTCATGCAGACATTAAAGAGGTTGTCCCGCGAAAGCAAGTGGGGTTATACACTTCTGTATGGCCATATTAATGCACTTTGTAATGTACATTGTGCATTAATTATGAGCCATACAGAAGTTATTCACTTACCTGTTCCGTTGCTAGCGCCCTCGTCTCCATGGTGCCATCTAATTTCAGCGTCTAATCGCCCGATTAGACGCGCTTGCGCAGTCCGGTCTTCTCCCTTCTGAATGGGGCCGCTCGTGCTGGAGAGTTGCTCCTCGTAGCTCCGCCCCATCACGTGTGCCGATTTCAGCCAATCAGGAGGCTGGAATCGGCAATGGAACGCACAGAGCCCACGGTGTACCATGGGAGAAGACCTGCGGTCCACCGTGGGTGAAGATCCCGGCGGCCATCTTCGCAAGGTAAGTAAGAAGTCACCGGAGCGCGGGGATTCGGGTAAGTACTATGCGTTGTTTTTTTTTAAACCCCTGCATCGGGTTTGTCTCGCGCCGAACGGGGGGGCTATTGAAAAAAAGAAAAAAAACCCGTTTCGGCGCGGGACAACCCCTTTAACCTCTCATTTGCTGCAGCCATGCAATTCACATAGCAAGAGACTAGACAGTTTGCACAGTGCATCCACACAAAAGACATGACATGTATGACATTTATGGAGGGGCCAGGAATATACATTCTGGGCCACTACACTGATAGCGGCCATGTTTTTACTATCGCTATGAATGCTGGGTAGATCACCTGACTACAAAATCCAATCACTGAGTGTGATACATTTCTTCTAGGTTCAACCTTTGATTGCAAATCACTTGAACTTAGTTTCACAAATCTTAGATCAAAAAGTGTTGGTGCGACATGTATGCCTGACAAATATCCGAACCGTGGCCATCAATCAGTAGGTTCACTTTATGTATATAGTCACCATATATGTAATGTATAGGAAACTGGACACAATCATATGACTAACCATAGTCAGTCAGTAGTAGATTGGGCCATTAGAGGATGGCGAAAAAATAATGATATATAGGTGATGGAAAGAGGACGACCTTCACAGAGGTCACATTTTGAAGCACAGCTATAATGGGGGCAGAGGTTATAGCTACATGCGGGTAATGATGGCTGAGGTGATCCGAAGCTCCCTCTGCTATATGAAGGGAAAGTTCTTAAAGCACTTTAGTATATAAGAGAGCAATTAGCATAAATAGAAATATAGAGAGGAATCTCAGAGAGCCTAATATGTAATATAATGTGGGATTTCACAAGAATAGAAGCAGAATACCATGCAGGGACACTTAAAGGGAAGCGGCATCCACTTTTTATAATGCAGTCCCTAATAAACCTTTAACACGCCGCTAATGCGAAGTCCGTGGTTCTGTACTCCGCGCTCCGGTACCGCTACAATCTGCTTTTCAAGTTTTCCCGCTCTACATTCTAATGAGCTGAAAAGAGTCCGAGTTTGCAGAAAAGAGTCAGATCTTCCCTCAGCGCCGCGCCGGGCCGCCTTGTTCTTGATTGGCATGCATAATGACTTCTCTTCTTCGCTGTAACCCCGCACAGGCGCAGTAGCAAACCCTGCCTGCGCGCCTCAGCTCTACTTCATTAGCTGCAACTTCAGCGACGTACTGCGCATGCGCCTTATGGATTGTTACTCCCACTGCGTCCGAGGTCAGATGACTCTGGGAGTAACGATCCTCAAGGCACATGCGCAGTACATCGCTAAAGTTACAGCTAGTAAGGAGCTGAGCTGCGTATGCGCGGGGTTTGCTACGGCGCATGCGCAGGATTACAGCGAAGAAGAGAAATCAGTATGCGTTCCAATCAAGAACAGGGGCAGCCTGGCACGGCGCTGAAGGAAGATCTGACTCTTCAACTCATTAGAATACAGCATGGGAAAACTTCAACAGCAGATTGTAAAGGTACCGGGACACAGATTGCAAAAGTAATTAGGAAAACTCATTAGCAACGCCGTTAAAGGTTTATCGGGGACTGCATTGTAAAAATGTGATGGCAGGTTCCCTTTAATTAGGACACTCCTCACTGAAAAATGAAGCGATAGCAGATGGGGTTCGTTCTTAGAGGTTTGTACTTTTAAAATGAGTTTCATGAAGCTTCCCATTAAAATATGATAATAATCTAAATCAATTATCAGATCCTATTGTTGCCGGAAAAATGAAGTTTCATTATACACTGCCATGCCAAAAGTAATGGGACGGGAACTGATATCATGTAGGACTCCCTCTAGCCTGGCGAAGTGCAGAATCTCAGGTGTGAATGGACTCTCCACCACATCCCATAATTACTCAGCTGGGCTCGTTAAGCGTGAATGTGCAGGATGCACCATTTGTAGGAACTCTTCATGATGCTCCTCAAGCCAATTCTATACAACGTTAACTTGATGACACTCTGGATTATCTGGAATATCCTATCATTGTGGAGGGACATGAAGACCATGAAGGGCTGCAAATGGTCACCAAGCAGTGAAATGAAATAATGTGCACAGGTCAATGACGTTCAGGTGGATTACTGCACCTAACCCATGGCATGAGAATAATAATAATAAACTTTACTTGTATAGCGCCAACATATTCCGCAGCGCTTACAGACAGGGGGAATACAGAAAGACAAAATACAAACATTACAGAACCACGGTTACATGGTAATCAGCTGATGGAAACAATAGGGGTGAGGGTCCTGCTGCAACGAGCTTACATACTAGGAATAGTGGGGAGATACAGAAGGTAAAGGGCTGGAGATGTGCACAGTATGGCGAGGTGGAGAGTGAGGGGTGATATACACATAGACAATGGTCAGACATTTAGCCGTGTGACGGCAGAAACAGTATGACTGCAGGAGCGGTTTATGATGGCTAGCAGGGATTGCAGTCAGTAGGTCAGGGAGCATGTTATCAGGCGGAGTACAGAGGGGTTTGTTTAGGGAATGCGGTATGCCTCCCTGTAGAGGTGCGTTTTTAGAGCACGCCTGAAGTTCCGCGAGTCCTGGATTGCTCGGGTAGCCTTTGGTAGTGCCTTCCAGAGGACCGGTGCTGCTCTGGAGAAGTCTTGGAGGCGGGAATGAGAAGTTCGAATTAAAGGGGCACTCAGTCTGGTTTCGTTAGCAGAGCAGAGAGCCCGGTCTGGGCGATGGATTGAGATGAGGGAGGCGATATAGGGGGGCGCTGCGCTGTGGAGAGCTTTGTGGATGAAGGTAGCAAGCTTAAATTGAATTCTGTATTTAACGGGCAGCCAGTGTAGTGACCGGCACAGGGCAGAGGCGTCTGAGTAGCGGCTGGACAGGAAGATGAGCCTGGCTGCCGCATTCAGGATGGACTGGAGAGGGTAGAGTCTGGTGCCGGGGAGGCCGATCAGCAGCGAGTTGTAATAATCGAGCCGGGAGTGGATGAGGGCAACAGTAAGCGTTTTTAGCGTGTCCACAGTGAGAAAAGAGCGGATTCTTGCCATGTTCTTGGGGTGCAGCTGACATGTTCGGGCGAGAGATTGGATGTAGGGGGTAAATGATAGATCAGAGTCGAATATGACCCCAAGGCAGCGGGCATGTTGTCTAGGAGTTATGGTGGCGCCACACACTGAGATGGAGATGTCAGGATGAGGTCGGTTAGTGGAGGGTGGAAATACCAGTAGGACAGTTTTAGAGAGGTTTAGTTTTAGGTAGAGAGAGGACATGGTGTTAGAGACAGCGGACAGACAGTCGGCGATGTTTTGGAGGAAAGGTGCAGAGATGTCACGGGAAGAGGTGTATAGCTGGGTGTCGTCAGCGTACAGGTGGTATTGGAGGCCAAATCTCGTGATGGTCTGTCCAATTGGGGCTGTGTAGATGGAGAAAAGAAGGGGGCCCCCACACCAGTATGGAGCCAGCACTAACCTGCACAATGCATTGTTGAGCACTGGAGTCCACGGCTTCATGGGGTCTGCACCACACACGCACCCATCAGTCTGCAAATACTGGTACTGGGACTCAACTGACCACGCCGCATGTTACCAGTCCTCTAGCATCCAGATACAACCAAACGAGCCCAGGTGGGGCGCTGTGCCCGGTGTTGTGGTGATAACATGCCTCCAGTGAGTCTTCTGCTTCCATATTCCATGGAAGCTATAGAACACTGTGCTGACCTGCGGGATATACGTGTGGGGTCTCCTGTACTGAGTGTGATATCAGCTGGAGTTGCTTCTCTATATGCCCAGACAATTCTAGCCAGATGCTGTCAGTCATGATCATTAAGCCCCGTGGGCGACCATTGCGCTGTCCACTGTGGGTGGTAATGCTTTTTATGACGTATTCCTGATACTGTGGAGGATTTATTCCATCTCCCTTATTTGCATATTACCCAGAGGAGCGTGCGTGGCCATTTGAGTCTCCTCATTTAGTTTATAGTATATAGTTGCTCTCCCTAAGGAGAAAAGAGCGTTTCTGACCCCTGTCCCAGGCCTCTCACTAGCAAAAGCCAGACTCCTACTGTACACTGATGATGGGCAATAACCCGGAAACAGCTGTCTGTACATGGGGTCTGGCTTTGCTTTTGATTCCCAGTCATTGTAACAAGACTTGTATAAAAAGTCCCACTTTGACTCGAAGGAATGCTGCCTTTCAATAGGTGGCACTGTGGAGGATTTATTCCCTCTCCCTTATTTGCCTGATACACATGACACTGCAGATTGAGAAATGATAAATGCTCACACAACTTCAGAAATGGAACGTCCCATCCGTCTGGCGCCCACTATCACCCCTCGTTCCATCTCTGAGCATGAGCCGCTGACCGGTGTTCAACCTCGCAAGATAACCCCTCACAACTCATACAGGTGGGGACGTCCCCAAGTGTCACCTGAGGTAACGCAACCTCATTGGCAATCTACATACCGCTATCCCATCACTATTGCCATGTTAGCGGATGGATGGATGGATAGATAGATAGATAGATAGATAGATAGATAGATAGATAGGAGATAGATAGATATGGGTTAGATAGATAGGAGATAGATAGATAGATAGATAGATAGATAGATAGATAGATAGATAGATAGATAGATATGAGATAGATAGGAGATAGATAGAAAGGAGATAGATAGAGAGATAGATAGATAGATAGATAGATATGAGATAGATAGATAGATGGATAGATGGATAAATATGAGATAGATAGATGTGAGATAGATAGATAGATAGATATGAGATAGATAGATAGATAGGAGATAGATAGATGGATAGATAGATGGATAGATAGATAGATATGAGATAGATAGATGGATAGATAGATGGATAGATAGATAGATATGAGATGGATAGATAGATATGAGATAGATAGATAGATATGAGATAGATAGATAGATAGATATGAGATAGATAGATAGATAGGAGATAGATAGATGGATAGATAGATGGATAGATAGATATGAGATAGATAGATGGATAGATAGATGGATAGATAGATGGATAGATAGATAGATAGATAGATATGAGATAGATAGATAGATAGATAGATATGAGATAGATAGATAGATAGATAGATAGATAGATAGATAGTTAGATGGATAGATAGATAGAATCTGAGATCCATCTGTTCTTCTCTTCTAGGTTTGGAATCTTGGAGCAGTTATTACATAGTCGGCCCCTTTCATGTGGGGTCCGTCACGTTCCTGATGCTTTGTGATGTCTGCTAGTCATTATATTCCCAATTGTCTCCAGGTGGATTCTTATAACAAACCCTCCAAAAACAAAAACTAATAAACCTCCTTGTGCGTCTTCGCTCCTTACCGCCCCGGTTTCCAGGCAGAACGAGGGGCAGACATATGCCCTCACATCACCTTCCACAGCAGCTGGGAATTATCCCCCTTTCCCCGCGCCCCTCCCCCGCTTTCCTTTCTCCGCACTGAAAGAGAACTCTAAACATGGATTATTGTTATAGCTAAAGTTCTCATTAAATAACCCGCCGGCTGACATGGACGCCATAAGCAGATTTCATCTCCGAGGAGGAAGAGTGAAAGAAATGTAATCAACTGCTGAAACAAAAGGCTGCTTATATTCCTGCACCATCCGCCCGCTTTACGGCTGCGGACTTTATAGTACATTCCGGCATCTGGAAATCTCTAGTAGCAAACACAAACAATGAAATAATAATCTTTTGTGCCGCCATATAGTGAATGAGTTCATATAGGGAAGACGGGCGTTACAGCCGTGCCAATAAACGCCCGCAGTAAGTGGCGCCGACATGTTTCTGCGGCTCTTTATAAGGGATGTAAACTTTTGTAACTCCGTTTTTATTGCTTTTATGCATCTAAAATCATAGAGGGAGCAATTTTATAAATAGCCTTCATTAGAAACCTCTTCCCGTTTTGTGTATACAGCTCCCATGTGTTGCTACTGTTACAGGATACCAATAAAGCTTGTG
This sequence comes from Eleutherodactylus coqui, assembly GCF_035609145.1. Classification (NCBI taxonomy): domain Eukaryota; kingdom Metazoa; phylum Chordata; class Amphibia; order Anura; family Eleutherodactylidae; genus Eleutherodactylus; species Eleutherodactylus coqui. Next base: position 128,353,241 of record NC_089847.1, on the reverse strand, counting down.
TGGTCTGATTCTGCAGTTGTGTATTACACCCTATGGCATACATGTCAAACATAAGGCCCGAGGGCCAAATCTGGCCCGCCACCTCATTTAATGTGGCTCATCAGCCCTGCAGCAACCTAACAGCCATTCCGCTCACCCAGCCTGCAGCTCTGCTCCGGTGGCAGCGGTGTAGAGTCTGTGACCCCTGACATCTAGCCAACAATAGAGGGGGATCGCTGTTACTACTTGGACTACTATGGGGGTCACTTATTACTACTGGGGCTAATATAGGGGACACTTACTACTGGAGCCCATATAGGGGACACTGTTGGACTCAACATAGGAGGGCACTATTAGTACTGGGGCTATTATGGGAGTCACTATTACTATTGAGGGCACTATGGGGGACCCTATTACTAATGGCGTTACTATGGGCATCACTATTAGTACAGGGGTTATTATGAGGGGTGCACTTACTAATGGGGTCACTGTGAGGGCCATTATCCAGTCTGATCACTGAGAACGTCTCCAATCCTGAGAATGGGAGACCTGTGTCTCCTCTTCCCATTACTACCAGGTCGCTTCTACTACCCACAGTGACATCACATTGAATGGAGCAATGGCCACCTATGTAAGGCCACCGCTCCATTCATTTCAGTGGGACTGACAAAAATAGCCAAATGCTTGTACTTGGCTATGCCCGGCAGCCTCTCTGAAAATGAATAAAGCAGCCCCGTGCATATGTAAGGCTCTTTTACATACAACGATTATCGCTCAAATTTTAATCAAACTACCGAAATAATCATTGCATGTAAACACGGCCATCACGGCACTTTTTGGCTGAACGATGATTTTAAGGTTAGCTTAAAATCCATCCTTCAGCCACAGAGAGATAACATGGACCGCATGCTGTGTTCTCAGCGGGTGTTGGGAGATTACATTGTATTCTGCTGACAGCCTGTGGGAGAACAATGTAGCTGTGTGCAGAGCCCAGCCCACATGCTGTGCTCTGCAAACAGCTCCCGAAGGCCCTTTTATATGCAAATAAAGATCGTAAAGTGTTAATGGACATTAGTGTCCATTAACACTTTAGCAAAATGATCGCTTAAACTTTCAATCTTTTAATTGTTTGAAAGATTGTCTTGGTGTGTAAATGGGACTTTTGGGATTTATCTCTAAGGAGTTATTGCTGCCTCTGCAAGGACTGAAAGTGTGGCAAGGCCTAGGGTGTACTGGGCGTCACAATGGAGTACCGAGATGTCTGCTCCGAACAGAACTGAGCATGATCGCTTGGAACTTTCTGGCAATCTGATATCCATACTATAAATGAAAATTCTTATACACCAATGACAGAGTGTAGAGACTGTGTTAGTGAGTGCAGGTGCTGCTAGGAACTGTTTCTGGAGAGGCGCAGCAGCCTGCAGAGAAGCTCCTGCTATCAGAGAGCAAAACACGGAGCCTGAGCCCCTGGATGTAAGAAGGGCTATTCCATTTGCTGCTGCTGTATGGTCTGAGAGAACACGGTGATCCAGGGAGAAGAGCCATCTACACAACAAACCATGACCAAAGACGGCACTGAGAAGTTTGTTGTCAATGAGTTGTAAGTGAGGCCAGCCTGAGTTGTAAGTGAGGCCGGTCTCAGTAAAGCGTACACACCGCTAGGAACTAAATAGTCAGCAGGCCTGCGGCAATCAATGGCAGGAGAACCTTAGTAGCGATCGGACTCTTGTTATTTGAATGACTGTTAGTATTTCCAGGCTCGAATATTCAAGATTGGACTGAGAAAGTGACGTTAAACGGAGCCAAGCCTGAAATCTCAGAGACATGGTTATTGGAGTTTGTTTAGGTTGTTTTCCAAAGTTACCAAAATGTGGAAAGTGAAGTGTTATGTCCTTAAATAGAATGGTGCTTTATGTTGCATTAGTTGGCTTTCTGTTCTACATGTTTCCTTGAACTGTATTGTTACTATTGTAGTGCCTGCATTGTATCATATTGTGCGCAGAGCATTCATCCTTGGATTTCGTTGGCCATCGCTAGAGAGAGGTGATCCTACAGTAACCATTTCCTTGCTTACTTGTTATTATCACAGTATCCACTTTCATTCCTTTCTTTATAAATAACATTGTGTCTTTTTGTAACTCCTTCTCCTTCATTGTATCCTGAATCTCCATTAAGACACCACCCACCCTCCACACATGAGCAGCCATCGCTCCATTCAATCTCATCTTCACTGTGGAAGGCAGTGAGGAGGACTGAGGAAGCTGGACCCCCATTCTCAGGATCGGTGGTGATCACAACGGTGAGACCCCCCACCAATCAGCTATCATATGGGTATGTGAAAAAAGTTAATTCTGGTACAAACCCTGTAAAGTCCCATTTTCTCATGTCTGGTAAACAGAGTTTGTCTATTAACTGTGAACGCTGCAATAATGAATTGATTTGTCTGTTGAATCACTTCACACTTGAAGATATAGTGGGTGCCGAGTACAAAGAGCGGTCTATGTGTCGGTGTCCTCCAACAAACCCTCACAACACTGCCATTATTGTGAAGACCTTGGACCATCAGGGGCTCACAGACATTGGAAGCTTTGAATTTCTTCACAGTGTTAGTTTCGTCAAGTCACACAGAATAAACAAGTCGTCACCCTAAATTGGTTGTCCAATAAATACTGGGAGGAGGCAAAACATCTTTATAGAGGAGGGGGGCTGGAACCCAAGGTTTGTTGTGACCATATGTAGCGGTATTATTTTGACAATGTACAGCACTGTTATTATATTATAGATGAAGCTGTTGTTGTATGCTGGTATTATTTGGTGGAGTACCGCTTTAAATTTAGAATCGGCAATAAGGCTCCCAGGATGTGTCCAAATTAGTTAGCAATGATCATCAGAGAAAGGACAACAGACACCAACTGTGGGAAGTCATCATAGTCTTCTTTCTGAGGAGCTAGCTCAGGGTTAACTTTATTAATAGTGCAAAGTAGGACAAAGAAATGTGCATTGGTCCAATCACAGGAGACAACACCCTAAGTTACACCTTAATGCAGTACAAAAGTAGCAAATCATTAGGAAAGTTTGGTACTAACGAATGAATACATAATGTGATGTCTGCATACATTAACAAGAGTAAAGAATGTTGATACAATGACTAAATATGTTAAATATGGTCTCCAGGAAATGCTCAAGACGCCAGTATCAAGTACACACAGCTTTTATGAGTTTCGGACTAATCTGTATTAAGCCCTCAATCAGAGGCATAACATGAGCTGGGGCCCCCCCTCTATCTGTATCTGTACCCGTACCCATACCTAAACCATAATGCACAGAGTCATAACATGAAGCTCCTGGGCCCCAATGCAAAACCTGTAACAGCGGCCCGAACTATAATGCTTTATTCATAGTACTGGGCTCCCTATATGGAGAAGAGAGGCCTTATGGGCCCCCTAAGGCTCCTGGGCCCGGGTGCAACCGCATCCCCTGCATCCCCTATAGTTACGCCCCTGCCCTCAATAGCAAGTGTAGGTTAATCTGAGGTTTCTCAGTTCCTGGCTGTTAGAGCAGGAGCCTGGCTGTCAGTAGTTGGCCAAACCACTGCCTTAAAAAGATGTACGTGCAGGTTTGAAAGTGTATTGGCCATCCCTAAGGGGTTAAGACCCAACCCATCAGACTGCAGTTGACCTCATGGCACCAGATGCGTCAGGCCCTATATACAGGAGGTTCCATCAGTCTGATATATTCAGGGAGGAGGTACTATGAAGAAATTGTTTTGTAATAACTACTGTATAAAAAGATCCTAAATATGTTCGTACAAAAATGGGTTCAGCGTGAATCAGAGTGACTGGTAATAATAGCACAGAGCATTATGTAATTGGTCAAAGTAGGTCATGTGTCAGCGTCCGGTCAGCAGGTTTAGCGATAGTGATCACAACTAGTGATGAGCGAGCATTGCCCTTAGCGAGTACCTGCCCGCTTGAGAGAAAAGGTTCGGGTGCCAGCGGCGAGAAGGAAGCTGCGGGGGAGAGCGGGGAGGAACGGAGGGGAGATCTCTCTTTCCCCCTGCTCCCCCCTGCTGACTGCCGCAACTCACCGCTCCCCCGCCGGCACCTGAACCTTTTCTCTCGAGCGGGCAGGTACTCGCTAAGGGCAATGCTCGCTCATCTCTAATCACAACGTATTTTCATGCAATCCAAAGGGGCCAAAATCTCCATGAAGAGACCAATGGACCACATGGTGACTGCAGGATCAAAAAGTGTTTAGATGGGGGCAGATATATACGTAATGGCCCCTTTAATAGAGCCCTCAGCCCTCTCATGATTGTCGCTTCCCTGTATGGAAATGATCCCTGTGACGCTACTAGATGGGGATCTCTAATAAAGTGGCAATTTAGTTTAGACTGCAGTGGCTGCCTGTGAAAAAAACTGAATATGTGCTTCTTGCTCTTCCCCACCAAGGTGCTTGCAATACGTCAGCAACGCAGTTAATTACATAAAACTCAATATCCCTTTTTAGGATGAACTTACATTTGCATCTGTATATCTTCATACCAGCGAGAGCTTTATTTTTTCATACGGAGCACCAGATCTCTGCATAGACATAGAGAAAAATAGTAAAGTTCTATATGCCTGCAGCCACCACTAGGGGGAGCTCACTGCATACAGTTTATATAGGAAACTCATTACTAATGCAGTATACAGTAAGCTTCAGAGCTCCCCCTGGTGGTGGCCCTAGGCCATAGAATTTTATCATTTAACGTTACATCTATGCAGGGGATTTGGAGCTCTGTATCAAAAAATGGAGCTTCAACCACCATAATAATATATTAAGAAATGAAACTGAATAGAATATTAGACTGAAAATTGACTGTCTCTATTTCTTGCCATATGCAACATCTCTGCTTGCTATCAGTAAATGGACACATTCATGGTTACACCCAGAGGGCAGATCACCTTTTCTGATCACATTCAAATGACTCTGATGCACGGCTCTGATACACTGTAACGAACCCTGCACCTGTAATCTAATTACGTTTTCAGCTTCTGGGTGTAAACAAGGATGTTTTGATTTACTGACAGCAAGCAGAGGTCTTGAAAATAGTGAAAAATTGAAACTTCTCTCAGTATTCAGTGACTTACTGTGGAATAAGTCGAGATTCTGTGTCTGTATTACTTGTATTATCGGCTTTGATCACAGATACAGCAGCATGCAGCTGGTAACTCGCACCAGGCGGAAGACGACTGCTGATGCTTTTTAGCTGATAACAGATGACAGGCGCAGGATGGAGGCTATGAACTGCTTTATGTGGTCTGGTACTTCCTGATCATACAATATATCATGGTACATGAACCAATATATAAAAACCATTATAACTCCTCCCCCCTACGTTGGCGCAGCTCTTCATAATTTTTGTAGATTGGTTATAAATGATACAGATTAGGCCCTCAGCTACATATTTGGCTGTTCTTTGGTATTGAATGCATCCTTATCTCTTCCTGCTATATCCAAGGATTCCTATGCTGCTGGAAGTTCAGTTCAGCAGAAACAACAGCGAGCTGGGTGTTGTATCAGGAACACAGGCTCTTACACACAATGCGTCTTACAACTTTTTTCCCATCACAGATCAGCAGGATATACTGACAACGTATCTCCCAACCAGACCTGAAAGTAGAAATCCTGAGCTGAAGAAGGGGACTAGGTGTGCTAGACCAGATGAGGTGGAGACGGAAGTAAAGTAGCAATGTTTAATTGAAGCAACGCATTTTGGCGCCTTCATCTGGCTTGTCTTAAACCAAAGCAATGAAACGCGTTGCTTCAATTAAACATTAATACTTTACTCCAGTCTACACCTGCATTGGGACCAGCGCACCTAGTCCCCTTCTTCATCTGAGGATTTCCCCTGTGCTATGGATGATCCTCTGCTCGCTCCCTCAGGAAGGCTGCTGTGGACACCCACTAAGGCTCATAGCAGAACACCACCGGGTACCAATACTCTGATGACCTGTTGATCTGCTATTCTGTACCGCACAATGAAGCACCGTTTTTTTTTTACTTTCCAGACCCTAAAGCAGGCAAACTTGTGTAAATATGTCCAAAATTGGCGCTCACAGGGTGGGGCTTACAAATGTCCCGTGACTGATATGCTATCAGCACCTCCCAATTATTACCCGCCATTGCTAATACTACTTCCCTGCAGCAATGGGTGCATTAAAGTCCCATCAGACACCAGAAGGCAACTACAACCCCTGAACCCCCAACCACCACTGATACATATACCCCCATACACCCAGCTGTAGTAAACTGCATATGCCATGTGATGCCCATGTGACTGGCACTGCTGTGCTGGTAAGCCAAATACTAAAAAAACAAAAAAAATGTTTCCCTGTGCCCCTTTTTCCTTTTTTGCTTTTTTAGTATTTGTTTGTTATTGTGCCCATATCGTGGCATATTTTTCCCAAGCGGCTTTCCTGGTCCCACAGAATAAATACGGGCATCAGAGTTCCACCACCTATTGATGAGCTAGTTGAGTGTTCTCCACGTGGCACCTCCACTGGGCACCGGGTAAGGCCACTTTTCTTTCTTCTTCCCTATGTGGCTAGCCTTTAATAAGGCATTGTTCAGTTCATATTGCTGCCCACATCATTGTTTGTATACTGCTGTGCGGGTGGTAGTGATGGGCATGTGCCCCCTTGTGGAGGCAGAGGAAGACATAAATGTTGTTACATGACTATGAATGACCTTAAAGGGCCAAGATGCAGAACTCAGGCCGATCAGCTGATCGATGTGATCTGACTCTCTGGAACGGCAGATAGAATGTGCGGGTTGTCACTACTTAGCTGTAACTCCTGGGTTTCAGCATTTTCAAAATTTCCATTTTGTGCCCGGAAAACCCCTTTAACCAATATCTGGTGATCTTTGTAAATACTACAAGTCTGCACTTGTGGGTGGATATAGTCTGTCTCACTGAAAAATAGTCTCTGTCCACAAGCCAACACGCAAGCACAAAACCTTTGCCTGAAAACTGTATTTCAAGGGTCATCCTCTGGATAGTACATTGGGGGTGTTAAGCGCACTGCTGCTACACACATAACGGAGGTTCGTTTCTGGAAACCTCGTTGGATGAGTTCCTCAGTCTTTCATCCATTGTCACACTTGGATGGGTCCTAAATGCTACTTTCCGCATCTCCGACAATAGTGCGTGCTACCTGGACAAGCCATCTCAGTCCGCTCACAGTGCACCACCGATCACGCTCAGACTACTGATGCTAAGTCATTTTCCGTCGGCTCTCAGCTGCAGGTCAGCTCTGCTGCAGCTCTCACTGGCTGAGTCTCTCCCTTTTCTGCACTCTTTGACACTGCTGAGTCACATGAGAGCCAAGGAATAGGACCTTTCTTTTATACCCAGCCCTTCAGCCAATCAGCATTCAGCTCTGGTCCTGTCAGTCACATGAGAGCCAAGGAATAGGACCTTTCTTTTATACCCAGCCCTTCAGCCAATCAGCATTCAGCTCTGGTCCTGTCAGTCACATGAGAGCCAAGGAATAGGACCTCTCTTTTATACCCAGCCCTTCAGCCAATCAGCATTTAGCTCTGGTCCTGTCAGTCCATATCAAGAAAAATGTGAGTGAACAAAGTCATATTACCTTTCTCTCTAAAGGTCCTGGAAGGGCCATAAAACAAAGTACAACACAGTAGCATCTTGACACAACCCCTTTAAATTTGTGCCAAATACTGGGGCACGCAGTTCCTGAGACAAGGATGCATGTACCAAAGAGGAAAACCATCCAATACCGTAGGGCCCTTGGAGATAAGGGACTCAGCCATGGTTAGCCCTATCCCTGGGACACTGGGTGATGAAAACCTGCCTAGGACTCTCCTCTTAAGAATTTTTTGAGAATTGGCCTAAGGGTCACAAAAATAGGGAGTTGGGGCAAACAAACACTATTTCCTTCTTAGTTTGGTGGCATAATGTGGGGTCTATTATAATTTTTGCCCCGTGGGGGCTTTCTTCCATCGAGTTTCAAAATGGCACCCACCCTTCTCAATTTGGAGATGGAAAAGTTTAGGGATGGATTAGTTTTCCATAATGCTGCCCTCCGCAGGCAGGAAAAGGTGCTGCATGAGGCGATGTTCCCACCTCATGGATGTTGTGTAGTAGATCTTACTTTTATGTTACTTGCATGTATTTTTTTTCCAGTTGATGTTTTCTCTCCGGGCCGTAGTGGGTGGTCTTAGGAACCAGGATGGGAAGTTGGCTGGCACCATTATGTGTGGCACAGTGGCGATGTTGATAGAGACACGGCCAGATGGAAGGGAAAGTGCCCCCATTTACCCGTGCAGAAGGTGGCTGACAAGTGGCCTGCTAGTGAGCCCTACAGAAGGACGAGAACAGAAAGGCTCTTTTATTTAGGAGTTTGGAGAATCATCCGGCCTAAGCCTCGCCGGCTCCTTAGGACTGCTCGCTACCTGCCGACTCTCCTGATACCTGCCTTTCATGTCGGCTATGGTGTGTTAATAAAGGTTATTTGGCATCAAGTGGAGTCACGGCAGCAGTCTGTGGGACCTCAGGGGGTGGCGCTAGGGTCATATTAATAATAATTATCAGCTGTGAGCCGGATAGGCAGCCACCCCACATGCACTGCACTCTGTCTGTCTGCAGCTCAGGTCAGCCGGCCACTGCGCTGTCATCAGTCTGTAACCCCTGAACTCTTCCCCCAGCGTCTGCATTCCTGCATGCAGACACCGGCCTGTACACAGTGCAGATGCTGGGAGGGGGGCAAAGGTCAACTGTCACCTACTGAATACAGCACAGAGATTGCCCAAACTGAGCTGCAGACAGAGTGAGTGCAGTGCTTGTGGGGTTGTTGCCCCTATTAATACTGGGGCCACGATGGGGGACCTTATCAATACTGGGGCCACTATGGGGGACACTAATAATAATGGGCAACTTTGGGGGACACTATTAACATAGTAACATAGTAACATAGTATGTAAGGCCGAATGAAGACATTGTCCATCTAGTCCAGCCTGTCTATCCTACTGTGTTGATCCAGAGGAAGGCAAAAAACCCCAAGGCCAGAAGTCAATTAGCCCTTTTGGGGAAAAAAATTCCTTCCCGACTCCCTAATGGCAATCAGACTGTTCCCTGGATCAACCCCTAATAGTTCCTACCTGCCTATATACCAGGATTGACACTTAACCTAATATTTATATCCTGTAATATCCTTCTTCTCCAGAAAGACATCAAGTCCCCTTTTAAACTCCTCTATGGATTTTGCCATCACCACTTCCTCCGGTAGAGAGTTCCACAGTCTAACTGCTCTTACAGTAAAGAACCCCTTTCTGTGGGCCAATACTTGGACCATGTTTGGGGACACTATTATACTGGGGCACGTTTTGGGGGACGCTATTAATACTGGGCGACTATGGGGGACACTATTATACTGGGCTACCTTGAGGGATATTATTAATGCTGGCACCACTGTGAGGATCAAAATGAATACTGGGACCACTGATGGAATCACTATGACTACTGGGGCCACTATTACTATTGGGGCCACTAAATAGGATACTAATGAGGTCACTATTAGTCTGTCATTTCAGACACGTCTCAATGCTTCGAATATGTGTTGGGTATCTTGTATATTGGTACCAGTGAAGCTGGCACCGCTTCCGCCTCTGGGGTAAGTGAACTGCGTCAAATCCCACCCGGGCCTACTCCTGATCCGAGCTGGGCCACCACTGCCAACAACCCTGCTACAGTTGCACACTTGGGCACCCACGGCCCGTACCCATCACTTCCCCCTACCAGGAGGCTGCGGAAGCAAAACTGTCCAAAGAAACTTTACAAAAACCGCCTGGTAATGCTGAGGACCCGACCGCAGATGGTTCTGCTTTCTTCTGGGCACTTATTGAAGAATGCCTGCTATTAACCCTTTAAAGGCTTGGGGCCCCACAGACACTTGCTTCCTGTCTCAGATTACTTCTAGGAACTCCTATAAGACCCCACTGAGGGGCACCCCTTCCCCAGAAGCCTTGTGCTGAGCGCCTGGGACGGTAAATCTTTGGTTTCGCCGGCTGCTTAGACATCTGGGTCTACTTTTTTTGCCTTCTTCTCCTGTATGGGTGTGACTTTGATCTCCTCCCAGTTATGACACAACTTGAGTTCATTTGAATCAGAATAATAAGCCCTTCCAAGTTACGAGCTCCTTCACTGCACGGTGGCTGAATTTAGTGCTTCTTGTGGGATCTCGGATTAGTTTTTTCGGAGTCCAAAAAAAAAAAAAAAATGTGCAAGCTGCTATGGATTGTCTGTCTCGGATTATTCTGCTGGATCACCATATCCCAAGCGGAGATCGGTAAGAGGCGACTCATTACTTTGCAACACGTTGCACTGCAGTAAAAGTTACACAGATGTAGCAGCGCTGCATTTGTTCGGTGCAGTTGAGCTGAGTTTGTTTCGTAGAGGTAAATGACTTAAATCTTGTTTTTTTTTTTAGGATGTAGCAGAGCTAAGTTTGTTAAAAAATACCCTGTAAGATATAGAAGAGTCGGTCTGTTAGACCCGGCTTTATTAGATGTAGTATAGCTTAGTGGATTTGATCTGTTCGAGCTGAGTATGTTAGATCTGCAGAGCTGCAGGTAGATGTAGTAGAGCCGACCTGGCTTTGTTAGGTGTAGCAGAGTTAAGTTTGTTAGACACAATGAGATCAGACCTTGTTAGATGTAGCAGAGGTGAGTTTATTGCAACTCAGCAAACTCAATGGTTAGGGTGTTCATAAGTAGCAGAGCTGAGTTTCTTAGATATTTTAGACCTGGTTTCTAAATGTAGCAGAGCTGAATTTGTAAGCAACATCTAAATCGCTTCTGTTCATATCTGCATTGGAGAATCCATATGGGGTCGCCAATGCCGTACAAAATAGCCAACATGCTGCACTATTTCGGCCAGGCCATGATGGAAGCCGGACGGACCCCATTATAATCAGTGAGGTCCTTCCTTATAATCACCAGGTTCCATCCGGTGCCGTTGGGCTCCATTGTAGAACGGATCCGGCTTTCCATTCTTGTGTTCCCATGGCGGAACAGAACAGCGGAAATGAATACAATGATGCGAACCGAGCCGAAGGCTGCGTTCACACGGGGCGGATTTCTGCGCCATTTACAGTAACAGCCGTGTGGATGAGATCATGGACAAGCGGTTGTGGAGGATCTTAGATCCATAGCCGTGCGGATTCTACTTTTCGAATGAGGGGGTGAAATCCGCACGAAAAGCGATGTCATAATTTGTGCTGCTGGGGGAAATCCTTAGCAAAATTTGCCCTGTGCGGGCGTAGGCTTAGATGTAGCAGAGCCCAGTTTGTTATATCTGAGAAAGCTGGGTTGGTTCGATTTAGTATACTGTAGTTGGATTTGTTAGGTGCAGTGGAGCTGGGTTAGTCGGTGCTTGTTAGAAGTAGCAGAGCTGTGCTTGTCATTTGGTTCAATTCATCCCAACAAGTTTTTACATAGGACTGCAGGTAAACCAACCCGGTCATTATTATATGGCCATTAATGATGCAAGAGTTGTATGACAAACTCAGCTCTGCTGCATCTGTAGGTAAGATGCTTTTACAAGTAGTGTTTAGCATGACCCAAGGAGAATGGCTCTTTTGTGAGCGGCTTGTATGTAAAATGCATCTTGGTTTAGGATTTCCCTGGCAGAATAAATATGTCATCGCCGGGACAAAAGTGTCTTTATGTTCTTATCGGGGGCCGCAGTGATGGACGCCGAACGTACATGTCAGGCAGAGTTAATTTTGTCCGACGTCCAGATCGGAGATGAGCACAAAGCGCCGTTTAATACCATTGCCTTTTTGGGATTTTCTTGGCTGGATGCTGCGGAACCTCTTGTGGAATCTTGATTTGCTGCAGACATATTTCAAGGAAACTTGGGATAGAACTACAAGTTCCAGCAGGCCAACATACCCTCTAAGATAATGAGCTGCAAGCTGTGGTTATCCGTCTGCTGCAACTGCAACTCCTAGCATCACCCTGACAGTCGCAGCATGCTGGGAGTTGTAGTTGTGCAGAAGTTGTAGAACTGCAGGCCATGCTGGGAGTTGTAGTTGTAGAGCAGTAGGCCAACATAGCATGCTGGGTATAGTAGTTGTACAATAGCTGGACAGCAGCAGCCCATCACAACATGCTGGGAGTTGTAGTTCTGCCATAGCTGGAGAGCAAGTGGGCATCATGGCATGCTGGGAGTTGTAGTCGGACAATAGATGGAGGGTAAAAAACTTCTGTGGCATGCTGGAAGTTGTAGTTTCCCAACATCCAGAGAGCCATGGGTTGGGCAACACTGCTGTAAGATATGCTGGGTCTAGTAGTTCCACTTTATGCCCTACAGTATATATGCCATTGAATGGAATATATAGTCACATAGTATCAGGGCATGCTGGGAGTTGTAGTTAGGCAGCATCCAACAGAGTGCTAGGACAGTATAGGATATACACCCACAGACTATTAGGCATTGTGGGAGTTGTAGTTCAACATCATCCGCTGTCTGATTGTACAGAATGCAGATCCATGCAAAGAGCTTAGAGCGAGAGATCCTGCCCTAAGAGCTGACAATCTAGAGGATCTGTAACATCCGGTAACTTGTGGCCATTGTCTGCGATGGAAAACTATTCTCAGAAGTGGGTGTATCCGCAGCCTGCAGAGCATCGCAGCCACGTGCTCCAACATCTGCACCAGGACGGAGGAGCTGAGTACAGCCATTATATCTGCATAGTACAGATGTAGCAGAGCTGAATGCTACAATGTACAACTGCAGACATCAGGATGAGTGGCAGCGGCTCTCCTACATCTGACAAACTCAGCTCTGCTACATCTTTGTATTTAAGGTGCTCATAGGTCTCTGATGCCACATACTATATAAAATGTCCATAGGTCCTCGATGCCACATATTATGCTGGGTACTCATAGAGCCCTAATGCCACAAACTATATGGGGTGCCCATAGGTCTCGATACCATATACTACAAATGGAGTGCCCATAGGTCCCGATGCCACATACAACATATGGGGTGCTTAATGTCATATATTATATAAAGGTCCCTGCTGGCACATATTATATATATGCTATGCTCATAGGTCTCTGATGCCACATACTATGTATATGTGGAGTGCGCATGGTTCCCCAATGTCACATACTATATATGATGTGCCACATATTATACATATAGGGTACCCATAAGTCCCTGATGCCACATAATATATATTGGATGCTCATAGGGCCCTAATACTACAAACTATCAGAGTGCCCGTAGGTCTCTGATGCCACACATTATATGTGGGCTGCCATTGGTCTCGACACCACAATATATATAGACTGCCCATAAGTTACCAATGCCACATACTATATGTGAGGTGCCTCTAGAGCCTCGATCCCACATGCTATATATTTGGTGTACTCATACGTCCCCAATTCCGCATCCTATATAAGGGGTCCCCAGGGGAATGCAATGACGTACTATGTATATATATATATCCTCTCATATAATGTTGCACAATATTGGACAATATCACAATGTGCTGTTTGATATTTTTACATAGGACTGCAGGTAAGCCTGCTACATTGTCGTAAAGGGGGATCCTCTGCAAGAGCACATTATGGCGTGCTGTACGTCTCGAAGATCCCATAACGTACTAATCTGCTCCTTGTTCTCTCACCTGGTTGGAGAAGTGTAATACAGCGCCATTCACATGAAGCACCTGCGCCGTGCCAGGTTGGGAGTGGCACACTGCAAAACCTGGAGGTGCTGAGCCCTTTACCAGCACCACCGCCCCTTCTTTCCAGGGATTGTCCCATAATATAATCTTATGGAAAAACCCCTTTAACAAAGTGCAAACACTACAGCCCAGAAGAGCGCAATGACCAATTCATCTCTGCTACATTCGTGCACCTGATGGTAAATGTGTTGGCACTTGCCAATGTCCTACAGGTGGGGCAGGAGGGCATTTTAGAAATAATGTGCTGCATATGCAACATGTTTCCTATAGCCCTTCACAGGAACCAGCAGGACCGTAGCTATAGGGGGCGCTGCAGTAATACCGGGGACCCCTCTGCCTTATAAGAAGACACCCGTATTACAAATGACACATGGCAGGTGGCAGCAATGTTACAGATCTTCATTGGTGCCCACGATCCTATAGCAGCCCTGCTGATTCTTGTAATCCTCCTATTCACCACGTTCCCACATCCAGATTCTTACTGGCGCCTCGTTTGACTGACTGCCAAGCAGATATCTAATGTGCATTTACTGACAGGTGGTAAAGCTTTGGAGTAGAGTTGTGGGTACTTGAACCAGCACTGGTCCAGGCTACCCCCATATAGCTGGAGCAAGGGTGACCCTACCATAAGGTGACCTGAGCCTGCTGCCTTAGGCGGCAGTCTGTAGGACCTCAGATGGGCAGCGCTAGGGCTGCCACCAAGCCAGCCTTTATATGTTACTGGCCATTGATATGGTCATAAACAATATTGCCAGTTGTGAGATAACCTAACAAGCATCTCCCTCTGTCTGTAGCTCCGGTAGGGTGGCCACCGCCGCTGCTGTACTCAGTCTGTGACCCTGACCTCTTTCCCTGGCATCTGTGTTCCTGTATGCTATCCTATACGAAATGCAGATGTTGGGGAGAGTTTAGGGGTTACAGACTGACTATAGCAGCAGCGGTCACACAACCGGAGCTACGGATCAAGTGAAATGCTTGTTGAGTTGCTGACTGGCTGGAAGTCCACTATGGGGGTCACTATTACTATTAGGGTCTTTATGAGGATTATTATTACTACTGGGGCCATTAAGGGGGTCACTATTACTACTGGGAACACTAAGAGGGTCACTGTGATTACTGGGGCCATTAAGGGGGTCGCTGTGACTACTGGGGCCATTAAGGGGGTCACTATGACTACTTGGGTCATTAAGGACGTCACTATGACTACTAGGGCCATTAAGGGGGTCACTATTACTACTTGGGCCATTAAGGGGGTCGCTATGACTACTGGGGCCATTAAGGGGGGTCACTATTACTACTGGGAACACTAAGAGGGTCACTGTGACTACTGGGGCCATTAAGGGGGTCACTATGACTACTAGGGTCATTAAGGGGGTCACTATGACTACTAGGGCCATTAAGGGGGTTACTATGACTACTAGGGCCATTAAGGGGGTCACTATTACTACTTGGGCCATTAAGGGGGTCGCTATGACTACTGGGGCCATTAAGGGGGTCACTATTACTACTGGGAACACTAAGAGGGTCACTGTGACTACTGGGGCCATTAAGGGGGTCACTATTACTACTGGGAACACTAAGAGGGTCACTATGACTACTAGGGTCATTAAGGGCGTCACTATGACTACTAGGGCCACTAAGGGGGTCACTATTACTACTTGGGCCATTAAGGGGGTCACTATGACTACTAGGGCCATAAGGGGGGTCACTATTACTACTGGGAACACTAAGAGGGTCACTGTGACTACTGGGGCCATTAAGGGGGTCGCTATGACTACTAGGGCCATTAAGGGGGTCACTATGACTACTAGGGTCATTAAGGGGGTCACTATGACTACTAGGGCCATTAAGGGGGCCACTATTACTACTTGGGCCATTAAGGGGGTCGCTATGACTACTGGGGCCATTAAGGGGGTCACTATGACTACTAGGGCCATTAAGGGGGTCACTATGACTACTAGGGTCATTAAGGGGGTCACTATGACTACTAGGGCCATTAAGGGGGTCACTATTACTACTTGGGCGATTAAGAGGGTCACTGTTTCTACTTGGGGCATTAAGGGGATTACTATTACTCCGTCACTTCAGACACTTCCCAATAGTTGAAATATGTGTTGGATCTGTTGTGCATTGGTGCCTTTAATATTAGAGTTTTTTAGTGTGAGGCGGAGCGCCATTTCATGCTTCGCCTCAGACAGCATAAAGGCTTGGGGCACCCCTGGCAGCGCATCTACATGGGTGACCACAATCCTATTGTAGCCCGCTGATTGCTGTAATGCTCCATTGTACCACATTCCTGCATCCAGATCTTTACTGATGCCGACTGCCAAGTAGATATTATATGAACATTTACTGGGGGGGGGAATAAAAATTTGGCGTAAAGTTGTGGCTGCCCGGCCAGCGCTGCCCTAGATCGTCCCGTGGAGCTGGAGACCCGAGAACATGCCCATTCTTGGCAATTCTACTGTAAAACCGACCTTGGAGGAATGTAAAGAATGAACGTCTTATTCACGGGCTTGTAATGACACCAAGATCAAGTAACAGAGGGGATCGGGGGCAGGGAGGAGGACATCAGGGTCACCCATTTGGGTCCTATCTGTCATCTCTTCCACATCTCTGCTTCCTGGTGACATTAATGAAATATCGCCCGGTCTATGATTCACTGCTGTAGAATTAAGGAGGGGTGCCGCCTCAGCCGAGGAATCACGTAGAGCCCAAGTCCAGTCTTGTAGTAAAACATTCTGCAACTTCCTTCTAGATTTTTATTTTCAGTTTCTTAATATTTTTAAGATCTCTGCTTGCTGTCAGAAAATGGGAACATTCCTGTTTAAATTCACATATACTGAGGTAAGGCTGCTTTCACACCGGTGTTAGGGTCAGTTCGGGGTTTCCAGCTCTGCTCTGTTTTTGGAGGAGAGAAACAAAACAGAAAAAAATGGATCCGTTCCCCCCCCCCCCTTGATTGTAATGGGGTTGAAAAAAACGGACAGGCTTCAGAGTGATTCTATTCCGTCAGGTTTCTGTGTTTTGTACGGGAAAATAGCGCAGTCTGCATGTTTTATTTCAGTTTCTCTCCTCTAAAAATGGAGCAGAGAGATGGAAACCCTAAACTGACCCTAATGCAGGGGTGGAAGCAGCAGAACGACCCTTTCACACAGCGTATATGCGAACTCAAAATTTGCGCGCACAACATGCAAAGATAAGATGTCAATGATTTCAATAGGTTCGTTCATATGCGCCTATTTTTCCTGCGCATTTTGGTCACATAAACCCCCCCTCCCCCCCCCCCCCCCCGCAGCTTGCTCTATTTTTCTGCGCACTTGCATACCCAAAGTCCACATAGCCGTCAATGGGGATGCAAAAAATGCGCGCAAAATATGCTAGGAGATGCGTAAAACACTGCGTAATTTTCAGGAAAAAGAACACATCTGGAACTAATTAAACTAATTAGCCATTTCAATGGATGCGTCTTTGTTTGCCGTACAAATGAACATGCCTTGGGGACGCAAAATGCGCAGATGAGTGTCCAAAAGAGCATCATTCATTCTGCGAATACACAGCGCTCAGGCCTGCGCAGAGATGCATACGCTCGTGCCAAGGGGGCCTCTCACAGTGGAGAGTTTGCAACAATTGTATCCAGCCCATGGACTGCATCAGCAGCAGTTTAGTTTGTTACAATGATGGTTTGATACAATGATGGTTTGTTACAATGTATCAGTCTGGCGCTGTGCTGTTAGTTCACAGAGGATTGTTTAGTCTAGATGCATTGCAGCGAACTCTCAGCTGTGAGATGAATGTGGTCAGAAGGGGCATTAAAGGGGTTTGCTGACCTTTAGGGTCCTTTTACACGAGACGACTGGCGGTCACTTAAGTGCCTAACAGTCGTGCCAATGATTATCACATAGTCACTCATTGAATGACCGCTGATGCCAGTGATTGGCTGCAGTGGTCATGTGAGCATTGATCATGACGTCATTGCTTCCTATATCAGCGGGTATCGAAGCGAAGAGAACTAGGTTGGCGGCACCGGACAGGAGGCACAGTCGTTGGGTAAATAATAGTTATTTTAGTTTTTTACGCCATTATGTATCCTGGGGCAAGTTTTTTTTCAAAGGTTGGAAAATCCCTTTAGCCTCTAGAAAAATATTTATATTCACTGACAGCAAGAGGGGAGCTTAAAAGGTTGTCCAGTTGCAAACTATTGATAGTCTATCTACAGGATAAGTAATCAATAATAGATTGGCAGGGGTCTGCCACCTGGGATCTCCGCCAATATGATCTTTGCCAAGCCGGTGTACTTGTGCACTGAGCTGATTTTGCAATAAGCAGACAGCTCTGTTCCCACTGCAGTGGCCAAGCTTGGTATTGCAGGCCATTCTCTTCAATGGGAACTTTGTCTGTAATACCAAGCCTGGCCAATGCAGTATGAACGGAGCTCTTTCCTTAGTGGATGAGTACGCTGACCTCACGAAAAGCTAATCAGTGGTAGTTCCAGGAAGCAGGCCTTACCTGATCTACTTAGAATAGGCCATCAATAGTTTACAACTGGACAGGCCCAGTTGTAATAGTCAATTACAACCTGAACGGCACCCATTGACTATAATGGGGTCTGTCCAGCTACCAGCATTCCAACAGGCGGTTTACCTGACAAAGTAGTTCTACAAGCTGCGCTATTTTGGGGGGATGAGGGGGTTGCCGGATCTCTGCCGGAGGTTCCGACACAGATGTGAATGCGCCCTTAGACATATATGGTTGTTTTTGCTCCCAGAAGCAGCGCCACTCTAGTAGCGGTATCTGGTACTGCAGCTCAGCTAGATACCAATTAATAGAGCTGAGCTGTAATACCACATGTAGACATGGACAGGAGTGGCGCCGCATCTGGAAAGAAGTAGCCAGACTAGATGATATACATCTGCGTATACCTTCATAACTCTGCAATGGATATATACAGTCTGTATGGCTGTACTCTGGCCCTATAGGCTATGATGTAGCGGTTGGGCTGCTGGGGGGCCGGGGTTTGGAGCTGCCTGGTTGGAACAGACTTCTATTGTGATGCCTAGAGGTAAATTTCAGGAATCAATTACTCGGCCCTCACCCCCTAGGCAGCTCCTTCGGAGATGAAGCACATGGCCGAGACAGCGCAGAACTTGGCAGCGTGGTTAGTGAGGTCTGTAAAGACATAAAAGGAGGCTGGAAGGAGAGGGGACAGACCGTAATGGATGGGCTGTGAGGCAATAGTGATGTATCGGAAGAATGAAGAATGGAACTGATGTAGCAGAGCTGAATTTGTTATTTAAGGGCGCTTTCACACTGCAGGATATTCGGCTGTGAAAATCCTCTTCAACAATTTTGACGTGGAATTGCCCGGATCTTTAAGCCATTTTCAAATCCACGTCAACATTTGCGCAATAGTTGGAGCTTTTGGGTGGATTTTTCCACATGGTGCAATATTCCACAGCGTATTGCAGAATATTTCAGTGTGTGTGAAAACCACTATTCCTTAGGTTCACTCAATTTAGCTACCTGCAGCTGTCAGGTCATGCTGAAAGTTGTAGTTCCACATCAGTTGGAGATTACTGTTGTAGGCATAGCCCATGCAACTGAGAAGAGCGGCCCATCTCACCCTCCTCTGCTACCTGCTGTGTGAAATGCTCAGTGTGCCCCATTTCCCAAAACAGAGCAATGGAGAATAGACAGCAGAGGTTGTTACCACCCCTTCTCGCTTACAAGGGAGCATAATAACATGATTTTGGCTGGGAGAAGTTGTCATGGTGGTCTGGATTAGATGGAGAAGACAGGAAAAGTCAATTACGCTAATGAGAGAGAATGCCACATGTGATCACTTGATACAGCTGTACTGTACAGCTGTTTTGTAGCTGTGAAGGATGATATTATTTGGGTGTTATTCAGGGGCATAGCTAGAATAAGCTGGGCCCCATTGCAAAATTTTGAATAGGCCCCACCTTGAGCAGGAAATTGACCCTATAGTGGTAGATATCAGCTTGGATCTCTGCAGACCATATGACTATAGTACCGTTATATCCAGTGATCACAGGTGACATTTTCTCTGCCTGCAGTCTTTCACTTTTCTGTCTTCTGCATCTAGCCCAGACCACCATGATGGCTTCTCACGACCCCAACTTATCTCTACAGAATTTGACGTTTAGACATCTTTCTCTCCTTGCTTTTCCACGCCTCTACACATTCTCTCATCCATAGTAACTCGGGTAGTAGCAATAATAATATCCCTGTTTTATAACCCTCTCTAGGCCCTCACACAGTAGGTGCTGCTTTTAGTGACCTATACTCTGTAAAAGTGGCTCCTTGTCCCCATGGTCAGTAATAAGCCCCTACTCAGTATTTGCAGCCCATTTATGCCCATGTTCTATATTTATACCCCCTTTGCTACTGCTCAGTATTTATGCCCCACCCCCTTGCCACTCTGCTCTGTACTTATGACATAATGGCAAATTCTACCTGAATGAAAACAGTATATTCACCTCTGACCCCCTGAGCTCTCCCAGCGCTCTGTTCTCCACTTAACTCTTAGGTCTGTATGAAAGCATTATTTGGCCACTATACGGTACAGATATTTGGACACTGTATGGTGGTATTATTTAGGTACAGTATGGTACTTTTTCTGTTATTTGGACACTGTTTGTCTGCACTATTTGGAAACAGTTTAGCAGTATTATTTGGAATGTGTACAATGGAGCTGTATCTGCATATATAGTGGTAATGTTTGTGCACGGTATGGCAGTATTATGTGTATGGTTATGTCATTTGGAATCTGGTGGTGGTATTATATATTCCATAGTGATAACATTTGTGCACTGTGTATCGGTATGATTGGTACGGCACTATACACATAAATATTATTTATTACCCCATTTGCAGTCATTTCACTTTTTACAACAACATCCGTTCTCTCTGCAGTCGTTTTTACGATTCAAACCGATTGCTCGCCCATAATTTACGCCTTTTAATTACCATTTTGGTAAATGTGGCGTGTTCCTGGGGTTCACCGCAGTCAGAGACGACAGCGGTGGTTCAAGTCAAGTGCAGATGGAGGTTGAGTAGTACCGCCATATCTGCGATGACTAATGAGTCTTTCATAACTAACAGAAGTAAATAGAGCAGTCATCTGTACATTATTCATACCGTCCAAAATAGGCTCTCGAAACTCATCGAGGGAGTTACTGCATGTTCACAAAGTAATTATGCAGCCGGCAAGCTGGCGATAAAGGAGCGGAGACGGTAAATGATGTTATGTAATATGTGACCTACGTAATAATAATCATTGCTGCTGTCAATTATGTGGGAAGTATGCAGATGATGACTGATGCGGATATTTTAAAGGGCCATCCGTTTATAGTAATCCCAAATACCCTGTTAGGGTTTATAGATGTAGGGGGAACTATTAGAGTGCATGTCTATATCCTGGATGGACACTAGATGCCGGGCTGTAACACAGCTGACGGGCGCCTGCCCACCAGCGATATTCTTTCCTGCGATGCGAGAGCGATGATTATGAAACCAATGATTTTCAATGGTTTCATACTCATTTGCATTTTTTCACTGCAGCCTCGCAGCGCAGAGCAAAAATCTGCGATATCGCTCAGTGTTTTTAATGAGGCCAGCGGCAGCAGCACTAGCCCCATTGAAAACATACGGAGTATATCACCGACTGTGACAGCTATGGCAGAAGTCCAGGATGCTATCCCATTGCTTTCAATGGGGTCGGTGTTGCTGCGACCCCATTGAAAGCAGTGGGTTGCAGGCAACCCCCAGGGCGATGATTTTCAGGGAAGGGCTTGAAATATAAGCCCTTCCCTGAAAATCATCCCTAACTGGTGAAAAAAAAAATGATGTACACGCCCAATCCGCCGCTCAGGCGCGTCCTCCGGCTAGCTCCCCGGCACTGCTATGAAGCTCTGAAAGAACTGTGCTGATTGGCTGAGTGCTCAGCCAATCAGAGACAGTGCTCAGTTATTCATTGATGCCAATTCGCACATTTTACTTTTCCTGGCGCAATTACACTTGCGTTTAGATGGGACGAGCGAAAGTGAACAATAATCATTGGCACAGAGAGTTAAGGCAGCAGTATGCGGTCCTAAGCTCTCACTCATGACCTGAAGGTTGCGAGTTCAAACCCCGCTTGGTTCAGGTAGCCGCCTCAAGGTCGACTCAGCCTTCTATCCTTTTGGGGTCGGTAAAATGAGTACCCAGCTTGCTGGGGGGTAATAAATAAATCATTGGAAAGCTCTGCGGAATAAGTTGGCGCTATACAAATAACAAGATTTAATTTTTTTTATACAGGCATAAAAACCATCGGTGGCTCATTCACTAATCATTCGGTTTGAGCAGCGCTCATTCAGTCCCTCTCATTCGCTTATACAGGGACCAAACAATTCTGAATGATTCTCGCTTGAACGAGCCAACGAGGCATATGTCTGTCTAAACAGGCGGCACGAGAGCGAGCGAACTAGCAGGGACATTACCCACTTGTTCAAAGGAGAATCAGCTCATATAAAAGGACCGTAAGTGTGTCAGTCCGCACTGCAGCCTGCCATTTTATTTAGATTAGGGTGAACTGTGCTATCCGGTATTCAATCTATTGGTCACAAGAGAACAGAAGTCATTTAAATTGCATACTGGGTAATCTTCATTAATATTAATGTGTTATGCACGGATGAGTAGTGCATGCAGCTATGGATATTTACATGCAAGACTAGATTACAGGATAACGTACATTAAATATAAGCTCTTACATAATATTACTGTACCAGTATGTTCTAGTTTGTGGTAGATCTGGGACACCATCTGTGACATACAAATGTCCATACTAAAGCCAAGCCTTCCTTTGGCCGTACATGTAATGATGATGGTTAAAGGGATTGTCTGCTTTACGGATGTAGTAGAGGGGGTCTCCTACTCTAGACCACTCTATAAATCATAGAAAAGAGCCTCTACAAAGAGCATATTCCCTTCCGGAGGACTCAACTCACCTGTGCACTATAGGGATTTCAGTAGTAATACTGCAATACTTCATTTCTCCTGCGGGTGTGCTGTTGGATTTATGAAAGGTGAACAGCTGCTTTGCCTGGAATTACCAGCTTATTATCAGGGGATGTGTTCAGTTTTAAAGGGGTATTCCGATCGCCCCCCTTAGGTATATCCGATCAGATGATCTTTTTCCTTCATACGACAGCATCTTGTGGAGCTACATGAATTATCCTCTGTGTCCTTCCCTCTAATGTACTGAGGCACCACTGGCAGCCCATCAATGCCCCCCTCAATACAGTTGCTTAGTTCTGCTACTGTATTTATGTTATAAGCTTGGTTCTGTTATTGTATCTATGTACTGAGGTTGCTCCGTCCTGTGTTTATGTTGTGAGCTTGGTTCTGTTATCGTATCTATCTATTGAGCTTGGTTCTGATCAGGGGCGTAACTATAGAGGATACAGGGGATGCGGTCGCACCCAGGCCCAGAAGCTTTAGGGGACCCATAAGGCCTCTCTTCTCCATATAGGGAACCCAGTACTATGAGTAAAGCATTATAGTTGGGGGCCCTGTTACAAGTTTTGCATCGGGGTCCAGGAGCTTCAAGTTACGCCTCTGGTTCTGATGCTGTATTTATATTATGAGCTTGGTTCTGTTATTGTATTTATGTACTCAGGTTTGTTCCTGCTGGGTTTATTTTATAAGCTTGGTTCTGGTATTGTATCTATGTACTCAGGTTTGTTCCTGCTGGGTTTATTTTATAAGCTTGGTTCTGGTATTGTATTTATGTACTCAGGTTTGTTCCTGCTGGGTTTATTTTATAAGCTTGGTTCTGGTATTGTATCTATGTACTCAGGTTTGTTCCTGCTGGTTTTATTTTATGAGTTTGGTTCTAGTGCTGTATTTATAAACTGAGCTTGGTTCTGGTACTGTATTCATTCTCTCAGCCATTCTGCTGTGGGTATGCCGCTATCTTTCTGATTTTTGTACAAACAGAATACAAGCAGACTGCCTATCAGTGCAATACATATAATGTTGGCAGCACCAAATGTTGGGATGGCAGCACCATAAGAATCCTGCACAGGGTGCCATCTAACCTAAGACTGGCACTGTTCCCCCTCCACCTACCACATGCCACTTAGACTGATGTCTTCTTGCTTGATATAGGGGCATTATGAGCCGCCCGGACCTGGAGCTGACTACTGCCTTTGCACCTCTGACAGCTATATGCTACCACCTTTCCTGGGAATTTTTTGGTGTATGCCCCTTTGCCCTGATATTAGATTGTGGTGGCACTCCTTCGCTCAGGGTCACATCGCCCTGTGTTGGGTTAGCCTGCTTTTTGCATACAAATTTACTCTAAAGCTACCGCCAAAAAAAGGGTCCAAAACAAAAATTCAAAAATAACTTTTGAAACTTTGGTAATTTACAAAAACTTTTTAGACATGAAACATAGTATCATCTTCCACTTGTTCCAGCAGTAGTCTAGAGGCGCGCCACCGCCGCTGCTGGTAGACTGCCGCCTCCACCTCAGCTCCTGACAGATTTTCGCGTGCCATGTCTATTATTGTTGACCGGCTCTCGTCAGTTGCCCACACCCAACGCCTGATAGTGACAGGCATAACACGATATGGCGCGCCCCACGGCCAAAGTAGGTGGAGGCTTCCTGTGTCTCTTATTTTCTTAATTGGCTTTTCCAACGACGTGAACATTCAGCGATATAAAAACAGGATTACCTCCCTCATCACGGAGGCAGCGGCATGCCTGCTATGGGAAACCTCTGCCCCCGTCCTCCCAGGGGAGGCGACAGACACAAATGAGCTGGAATGATAGAGAGTTCAAAAAAAAGGCATTAATGACCTTGCTGAATGATGAGTCGGTGGAGGATTTACAGTTGACCTCCAATTCTTGTGGCCAGGCGGGATCCGCCAAATATTTGGAGTGCCATATATACAGGTTTGATGCAGGGAACAGAGATGATGGGTGTATGTTTCTGAGCACTACTTCTAGGGCGGTTTATAAGGGGGCCCTTTATGACTCGGACAGTGTATGGCGGCACTAATTTGTGACTGCAGCACTGTATATGGGATACTGCTTGCCAGACTGTGCATATGGGGATACATTTTAGCTGGGGCATTGTGTATGATGGCACTCTATGGCGGGCAGATAGTGCACCATGTGGGAGCACTATTTATTGGCCCTTGTATGGCAGACTCTCAGGCAGCGGCATTGTATATGGCGCCACTATTTGACATATTTTATGTATATGGGGGTATTATCTAGTAATGCCGGCTTCACACAGGCGTAAGCGCAATCGTGCACGCCATAGTGCAAATTTTTTGCGCTATGAACAGGGCTTTTTTGCACGCATGTCGGAGTAATGTACTGCCTTTTTTCTGCCCGAAGGGCACTGATTGAGGTGACTAATTAGTCTAACGGTTTTTAGATTCTGCAGTGGAATTACACAGTGTTACCCGCATCGTTTAGCGTATTGCATACACATCTGCGCCTCCCCCATTGACTTCTATGGGGAATTTGGCGCACAAAAAAGTAAAACGTCTTCTGCACGACCGAAATGCGTGCCATAAAATACGGAAATGTAAATGAACCCATCGACATTAATGGGTTCTCTTCTCTGCGGATTGGTTGCGCAAATATGTCCGTGTGAAGCCGCCTTAAGTGCTGTATTTGGGTACTATTTGGGACAGTGGGCATATTTATTAAGTTTTGTACTCCAGATTTTGGCAGTATGGGGCTTGTCATAATTTGCAAAATGAGGCTTTTTAATGGCCACGCCCCTAGAAGTGGGCGTGGCTAAGGAAAAAGAAGGCATGGCCTTGCTGAACCATCCAGTTTACCATAATTTACGTCACAGATTGGCATAAATTATACCTGAAACCTGCACCAGCTTGTAGCTGGCATAGAACTCAGCCTTGGCACATAGTGGTACACACAGACGCAACAAACGTATAAAGAGGCTCGCACGTCTTAATACATTTATTACACTTAAGACGAAACAAAATTTACTTAGACCGGCGGATGAAATGCCATTCTAAGTAAAGACGTCCCACTGTGTGAATATTGGCGAGCTCTCTGGCCGTGGCATGTGTTTGGGAACTTTATTTGGCACAGTGTGTCTGCGCAAGGGCACTTTATATGGGGACGGTAATTATTAGCCTCTGGTTGGGGCATTGTGTATATAGGGATGGTCCCTTCAACCTGCCGGGGTATATTCAACGCCCCTTGGAGGGTTTCAGAACTCAGAGTAGTGCCCCCCCCCCCCCCCTACCAACTGCTGGCTCCGAATAAGCCTTGGCAGGGCTGGCAAGCCATGGCATCAGACAGCAAGTAATGATTCACATCACTTCTTTCAAGATCCGGAAGTTTTTCCTTTTTCGGTCTATTGGGGAACGTTCTGCCAATCTTCTGAAGATTAACTGCGTTCCAACCACTTGACTCTCTTCCCTTCCAGGCCACTTCTATCCAGAGTGTTGGATGCCTTCAGCACTGCCCACCCCTATACTAGGGCATGCCCTTCTCGAGCCATTAGATGATGTCTTTAGCCACACAACTGGCACCTCCATAGGAACTCAATCGATGTGCGTAGAAGTTGCACTTTAATAATGCAACTTTTTGGAATGCAATAGTCCAGTAGACGTGGATAGAGACTGAGGCTGTTGAGTGACTTTCTCCATTCATGTCTATGGGAGCAGGTGAATGTTGTTCTGAATCATGCAACACCTGCATTCTACTTTTCGAGTTTTGGAACCCACCTCTAGCTGGTATAGTGGGGCATTAAGGCACAACACGTTCCCCTTTAGGGTATTGTTGTAGCTTACAGAATGAGGC
Source organism: Eleutherodactylus coqui (assembly GCF_035609145.1). NCBI lineage: Eukaryota > Metazoa > Chordata > Amphibia > Anura > Eleutherodactylidae > Eleutherodactylus > Eleutherodactylus coqui. The sequence continues at coordinate 128,326,647 of NC_089847.1, read as the reverse complement.
TATTTTCTCTTTTTGGCAATAGTATTGAAATCGTGACGCCAGTACCATAATTTAAGGCCTATCTCTCTACCCCTCTGTCCCCCATTGGCATCCTTAGTTGCACGCAGCTTCGTTCTCCGCACTCTCACATCCTGGGGGGCTGTTGATGGGCTTTTGCTTGTACACAGCAGCCAATCTGGACTCGAAGCTGAGATTCAGGGTTAATGAATACGTTGGCCAAGGCAAAGTAGCTTGTTGGCGCCTCTCCTGGCACTAAACACCCACATCACATACCTGGGTTGCCCCCCTCTATGCCTTTGTCTGAACTGCTGCAGAAGTTATAGTTGCTCACGAGAAACCTGATGGGGTTAATTTCCAAGCTGGCGCTGCGGTTATAACTGATGGTTTGGTTACAGGAAAGAAGCATCCTGTTACAGAGAGCCGATTTTTACGTATAGGTTTATGGCTAAACGAGCAAAAGCCACAATTAACACTTCCTTTTACTGAGCTCTCGCTATATACACTTTCTCTTTATATATATATACTGTATTTTATATCGTTTTCAGCACGGGGGGCCAAAACTACATAAAATAAATAACTCGGAAAACCCTTTTAAGTATCAACTGGCGCAAATCGAAAAATGGTTTGTCTTTCAATGACTAGCCAACAACTTTGCGGGGAGGTGTGCGTGCCCACGGACTAGTTAAAAGTTCTGTCCGATTTTCGTGTGCATATACACAAAAAGCGTACAAACAACAATCGCTCGGACGCTAATCACTCGCTGTAGCGACTATTTCCGACAATTATTCGGATGATAGTCATCCCATATAAACCCGCTCTAACTCTTAAATAGTGGGTACATAAGAGGTGAACACTATTCGGGATGGTGAACTACCAGGACATGTGACAGGAAGTGTAATCATGGGGACACGGGTGCAAGCATGCTTTTATATCATGTTGAGGATATATGAATACAGACAAGTATTTCATACTGACATATCCGGATGTGCCGTCCACAAGGCTGGGCATACTCAGGCAACTCCTTTCCATGAGCAGGGGAGAGCAGTTAGGAAGAGACACAGAGGCAGGTTTACTTAGTCTGGTGTTTTTTCCGCAGGTCTGCGTGAAATGTATTAAGAGGTGCAAGGATCTGCAGGACGTCATTGTGCCGAATATGAAATCAATGCAGCCATGATTTACACCAGTGTGTTGCAAATTCTAGTTAGTATGATGGGCAGCATGTGGCCACACCCCTCACCCTAAGCCCCGCCTACTTAAGAATGACAGAGCCTGAGTATAGTAATAAAAAGTCGCACATTTTGGTACACAAGTGCCAAAGTGCACACCTTTTATCCAGAAAACTGGCATACATGTGCCCCACATTGTTTTATACCCTTTCCCATCCCAAATTGGGGAGTAGTGGGGTCACCGTGACATTTTTTCACCTCCGGTAGCAAAACGGTTATCAGCCCCTATGCTAACGTACTGTATACTCCGGATTAGTGGGTCATTAGCTTTTAGCTATGGCACTGCTGGCAAGCCTGGTGTTATTCTTCTTAATCCCTTAATTGCAAGTGTTTCTCACTGTGGGCGAATCCATTCCCAAATGAAATGTTTACTTTACAAAGCATGAGTTGACTTTTTTTTTATTTAGGGGGTCATTTCTATCTCTCCCCCCTAAAAAAAGTGCAGTGTCAATAACGGCTATATTTAATGCCTAGCAACAAGTTCTGCACAGGTTCTGTCATGGTGACCTACCTGGACCTAATGATAATCTCCAAAGAGGGTGAAAATATAGACTATAAGCACAAAAATGGACAACACAAAATAGTAAAGGAAACATAATTGGAAAACAGGGAGACTGACCCAAATCTAAGGATAAGAGGAAACCCTACCTATAAGCAGGACAATCGCCCTGATGAGGGCAGCCTCACATGCGGTACCTGGGTTGACCCTGACTTTCCCTAGATGGTGACAGAATGAGGTTAGATGTAACACAAATATAAAAACCACAGAAGTAAAGTTGATAAGATATGATAACACCCCAGATAAGGCAAACATCAGGATCGGGAACCACCAACCAACTGGACTAGAAACCCCTTCAGACAGGAGTCAGGCTGAATTTCAATGCAGTGTGCAGAACACAAGTTGCATTAGCCTAAATGGCTGAGGCTGAGAACATGCATGCCAAGCCGCTAGGAAGCCAGAGCCAATGCCTCCAATAGCAATTCAATAATAAATAGTCCAAGGAGGTGGCAGCATACGTGGTGCAAAAGTGTAATATCCTTTATTCCTCCATTAAACAATGTGATGTTTCGACCTGTGTGGTCTTTGTCATTTCTCCATTAAAGGAGATGTCCCGAGGCAGCAAGTGGGTCTATACACTTCTGTATGGCCATAATAATGCACTTTGTAATGTACATTGTGCATTAATTATGAGCCATACAGAAGTTATAAAAAGTTTTATACTTACCTGCTCCGTTGCTGGCGCCCTCGTCTCCATGGTGCCGACTAATTTTCGCCCTCCGATGGCCAAATTAGCCGCGCTTGCGCAGTCCGGGTCTTCTCCTCTTCTCTATGGGGCTCCGCGTAGCTCCGTGTAGCTCCGCCCCGTCACGTGCCGATTCCAGCCAATCAGGAGGCTGGAATCGGCAATGGACCGCACAGAAGCCCTGCGGTCCATGAAGACGGAGGATCCCGGCGGCCATCTTCAGCAGGTGAGTATGAAGACGCCGGACCGCCGGGATTCAGGTAAGCGCTGTGCTGTTTGTTTTTTTAACCCCTGCATCGGGGTTGTCTCGCGCCGAACGGGGGGGGGGGGTTTAAAAAAAAAAAAACCCGTTTCGGCGCGGGACATCTCCTTTAAACAATGCAATGTTTCGACCTGTGTGGTCTTTGTCAAGCTTGACAAAGACCACACAGGTTGAAACATCCCATTGTTTAATGGAGGAATAAAGGATATTACACTTTTGCAACACTTATGCCGCCACCTCCTTGGACTATTTATTATTGAGGAGTCAGACTGAAGGCAGGCAGGAATCAGACTAGAGATCTTCAAACAGTGGGATCAGACCAGACTGAATGAATAACCAGCGTCCTCTGTGAGGAGGAGCCAGAATAAATATACACAGGCTGAAGGTGATTGGCTGGCTGGGCTGTCCCACCCCTCAGCTAACCAATCTGCCCATATACATGCAGAGAAGTGTTCCTGTTGGTGGCCAGAGGCAAAATGACAGTGAGCATGCACCGAGGAGCCGGTCACAAAGGTTGTGGCTGACGAGCCGTGACGACACAGCTCTGGTCCTGCAGTCATGTGCTGCTCCCTTGCATTTCCCTCCTTGCTGACTGGTAGGACAGGAAGAATAAGGAAGGGAGTAAGGGTCCTTTACATGCAGTGATTCATTCTTGTGACGAGCGCCGATCAACGAGACCTGCTCATCCACCTATTCTTTACACAAGGCGATTCAGATTCTGTGAGGGATGAACAATCGTACATAGGATCATTCATCCCACATAGAGAATCAACAATGTTGGCAGCACATCCCCCATTAGCACAGAGAGACGTGCTGCTGACAACGATGATATCAGCCAACAAACCAACATTTGCTCATTCATCGGGGTAACTTTACATGGGTTGCTCATCTGAATGTTCATGCCTGATTATAACCGGGCATGAACCTTCATATGAGCGTCCCGTGTAAAGTTACTGGAGGGTCACTTTAAGGCCCTTTTACATGGGCCAATATTGGCCCATGTAAAAGGGCCTTAAAGTGACCCTCCAGTTTCGGCACAACGTTCTATCCCTGGAATCCAGGAGAGGGGTATATCATCTACTGTTGTTCTTCTGTACTGATGTCCTTCCAATCCACCGGTTTGGGATCCTGTGTTTAGTTGTCCAAGATGACCATTGTAATTTTCTAGCTACCTAATGCACACTGTGTACTGTTCTCTGATTGGCCAGTACTGATCATGTAAGCAGTTTTGACCAATAAGGCAGCAGATATAGTGCATTGATAGTCTAGCACTACTAAGATACTATGGACATTAGGTAGTCTAAAGAATGCTTCAACCATCTTGAACAGCTGAAAACAGGACCCGGAACCAGATGATCATAGGGCCAACAGCGAGTAATATAACTGCCCCACCGGTCCCAGGGCAAAATTTTGTCCCAGAACCGGAGGGCTGCTTTAACACATGACTACAGGATGATCTACACTGGGTTTGTTTGTAGTCTGTAACCATGGAGATATATAAATTGTCACAGGAGCTGTACCTTCACTTCTTTCTATATAATGACTTTCCATATACAAAAAAAACTATAGGCTACTTAAGAATGATGTAAGATACAAACCTTCATCCTTTCTAGAGTGATATCCTATTATCATAGGATAAAAATGTATTTTTACAGCAGGCTGTAAAGCATAGCAGTCTTAGGATTGTATTTCAGCTACCCTGACATCTAGTGGCTACAAATATATCACACCAAAGTTGAAAACCAACACATCCAAATGTACATTTCTGTTTTCTTTCTCAGCATATTTGAGTAGGCGGTAATCCAGACTGCTGTTTAATGGGGGCCATAACTTAACAAAGTTCTGTCTCACCACTAACACTATAGATAATGGACGCCCCAAGCTGTTAGTCACTTGATGCATTTATGGGCTGTAGGCAAGAAATCCACATTAGTTCTGCCAAGAGTAACTTTATTCTCACACATGGGTGTCACGCTGCGATATTTTGCAAGTTATAGGCAGGTATGGCGAAACCTTGTGTCGCTGCCAGACGAATGCTACACACCTGTTTTTCATGGATGTAATTGTCCTCTGGGGCATCCGGTGGAATCTCATTGACGTTAACCAGGCAGTGGAATTTTACAGAGCATTCCGAGCAAACGATGGGCATCTTGATAGATGGAAAGGGTTAAATGAAGCACTAATGTATCTGTATGTTTCAGTCTCGTGACTCCGCAGTGTTATTCAGGATGTCCTGCAGTACAATCCTCTCATTTTAAGGGTATTATTATTGGCCTCACAGTAATAGATCTGCCCCCCCCCCCCTCCATATTACAGTTGGCAGGGAGAATAGAGCTTTCATAGTGTTATATTTCGACATTCTACAAATTGCTCATTGTTTCGACTTTTATGTATAGAAACTATTTAAAGGCGTACACACATATCTGTCCATACATAGACATACGTACCAATGCCCAACAGAAAAAGGTTCCCTTTCTATTATAGCTCTGTACATACCCTACGAAAGGTCAAATGCTTACTGCACCACCACCAATGGGAATAGAGGTTGGAAGAAGTGAGTCCGGCATAATTGCTGACTTAGAACTCATCTCTAGCTACAAAGAAGAGCCTCATAAAACTCTTTTAGGATCTTTTGCACACGTGAAAGATTGTTCATAGATAGGAGGGTCGCATATATTAAGCTACGGGAATCTTGGCCCCCGCTTGGGCACTTTGGGAGGTTTTTGTTTTATGAGTTGCAAATGTGTCCTCTAGTTCGTTTCTAAGATGGCCAAATTGAAAGCGTCCTTTCTTAATGAGAGGTTTACTTTAAGTAAAGGGGTTGTCTTAACGGGGGAACCCCAGATTAGTATGAAGCCACTGTGCACCCAACTTCTTGAAAAAGAGATACCCTCTATGTTGCCTAAGATTCAGGGCATAAGGTAGACATTTTCCAAAAGGGACCAACGTTTGCTGCAGCACATAGAGGAGGAATTCAAGTTTCATTCATGCCCACGAGAGCATGTCCACACCACCAGTGGTTGGCGAGATGTCAATGTGATGTATGCTTAGACTTGTAGGTACAACTGAAGACAACTAATTATGGAGCAAAGTACAGGGCGACGAGATAATGGAAAAGCTAAAATCAAACGTATGGGACTAAAACAAGCTAAGATCAAGGACTGTGATAATGGTGACAAGATACTGCCTGAACCGCCCAAACTGGACTGGCAACTCAAATGGAGCACCCGCCCTGAAAAGGGCAACCCTGCTGTAGGAAAGAAGCCAAGTCCTAAGTCAGAAAGGAACAAGTGACTTTGATCATTGAACACCAGCCAGCCAGCCTATCAGCAATTGGGGATGTTAACCCCTTGGTGTATAGCACCAAATGCCACTAACTAATGACGCTAGTGGTCCGGTCCTAACACTGTGACCGGTGCTCATAATTAGGAAGCATGGTGCTGTCAGCGTCATGTCAACTCATATTGTATGTCCATAGTATATGATACTTAGGCACACTGTAGATGATCTAACATTTTTTCCCCTCCTTTATAACCCAGGCAGATAAAGCTTCTTCTCACATACTTGAGATCCACCAGTGTCTTTGTCCTACTGGTCTGAAGACCGGACCTTCCATGATCACTTATACCTGACCGGATTTTGTAAAGATACCAAAAAATATCCCAACTTAGTCGGCACTATGTGGCCAAGACAGAGTTAAGTCTTCTGGGCGGACTCTTCGCCTTCACCATTATGAACAAGACATCTGTATGCTGACCAGAAAGATTTTGATCTTCTCTTGTTTTCTTCTGAGACTCGCAAGGATAAAAATAACTTTTTGATTTACAAAAGCTGAAGTAACCCACAATTAATGACCTGACAGTGCGTTCTGTCTCGGGATACACAGCGTAGCAACAGTCTCCTAGCAGATGTGTTCGCGAGGAAGATCGCTTGTAGGAAAGCAAAAGGCGAGAGATAATAAGGCCAAGTTATAGTCTAGCAGATTCTCCATAATCAGTCAATTGGCCTAAATCCCCGAGAGGGAAGATTTCCCATAAACTTTTTATATTCCCAGCCTCTGAAAGGCTCCAGTGTCCTGGTGACAGAAGATCCAACTCAATCAGTCCAGCGAGTCCTAGCCTATAAAGACTGAAAAGCAAGAGCGGGCGAGTGTCCAGGGCATCACAATTCACAAAAACAGCAATAAAAGTACAAAACGCAAATTTTTGAAAAGTTGAAAGTTGTTGTTGGAAAGGGGCATCGTGGAAATTGTGTCTGGGATGGGTCTAATTTAGATTATGCCAAGAGAAGTAGCGCTTGTGTTTAGAGGGGCTTTCCGATAAAAAAAATACATAGTTGGCAGTGGGGGAATAAGTAATAATATTCACATATCTCTCACTCAATGCTGCCACTAGCAGTCAATAGGAGACCCCAACATGGGATGTCATCAGTAATGCCCCATAAACAGGCCGGGCTGCTACATTAGAAGCCCATGTGATCTGTCTATGAGATGCTACTGGGCTAGATGACTTAGGGACATCACAGGCTAGATACCATAGCGTCAGAGCATTGAGACCCTGAAAAATAGTTAGGCAAGGGGGCTTAAATATGTAAAAAAATAAGTCAGACAACCCCTTTAAATAAAAGACAGGACAAGTGTTACGGGACTCAGTTTACTCGATCTCCTGGATGCCTGGTAAAAACATAGCGGTCAATACATCCTTATGGCTCATAAGGATCAGTGATAAAATGTCACAACACTAGACTTAGGCCTGCGTGGTCCTCTATGGCACACAGCTGGGAGGTAGGAGAGTACCCATTTTCTTTGCAGTCCTTTCAAGTCACATCAGTCAGAGATACCTCGGCAATTACCACCTTACAGTCACACCAGTAGACTTCCAACATTGTAGAAAGTTCGCAAACAACCAACCTCCAACGCTTATCTCCTATGGGGTGGGCCTGGCAACTCTATCACACCAATATGGCAAAATCCTGGCAAGGAGATCGCCCTGAAGAGGGCAACCCCACGTCAGGAACCTGGGGGCTACCTAGACTGTTCCTAGATGGTAAAATGGAGATGACTGTTGACAGATGTTAATACCAGTAGCCACAGCAGCACTACAAAACAGTTGTAATACCAAACAAACAGTATAGAGACTTATCAGATAGATGGTTAACCAGGAGGACGTGGACCGGACTAGAACTCCACCGAGCAGAGGAATAACCGGCGGCCTCTGAAAGGAGGGGTTGGAATATATATACCATAATAGTGGCTGATTGGCTGGCTGTGGAAACCACCTCCCCTCCGACCAATCAAACCCCACATGGGCAGATAGACATTAACATGTATTGACTCTGGAGTCACTTGAGCCAGACTAACATCATGACTTCAGTCTGGACCCACTTTTGTGTTGCAGCCGTCACGCCACAACAATGCCCTTAGATACAGGAGTGTCTCCCAGTGAAAAGTATTTGGCAAGGCGGGCACAAATTTAACTCGGTGTATCTATGATATTTTAACTTCAGCTATTTTTGTATTTTGTTATTATCCGCATCACCAAACCCGAATAGTTTAGAGAAAGGCTGTGCCTACTTTACAGTGATCCTTCCACTCACCCATAGGGTTCTTCGTACAAAGCCAAGCAGGGGATTTGGCAGAAGAGGCGGTGGCCTAGGGTGCAACTTGGCATAAGAGTGTGCGCCTGGCACTAAATGCAACCATAGTGTAAATTCATCACTAATGCGATTTAGTCATCGGCTAACCTTCAACAAAAAGTATTCTTTTACTTTCACAGTTTACTAAAAGGATTTACAGCCTTCAAAGCACAAAGAGGCTTCAACGCAAGTCGTGTTGTGTGATTAATCTGTATTTATGCGCAGAGGTCTAGGGCGATGGGAGCGGTTCCATAACTTTGTTTAAGGTGCCAAAACAAGGTATCCCATCACCGCGCTCATGTATTGTTTATTTCAGCTGTGTACAGGAACAAGAAGATGTCGGCACCATTGCTTCTAATCAACCAATCAAACTAAAGAAGATGACTTCTTTGGACAACCCTCATGTATTGGCCAGATTAGGGCCAACAAGAGTAAATGTGGGTGATAAACCCAATTAAGGTCACTTTATGACAACCAGGAAAGGAAAGCTGCTCTGGAGGACCTGGCACCAGAGTTCATTGAGTCCAATGATTGCAGGGGTTCTTTTTCCTGGTAATGTTAATGTGGGTTAAATCACCAGTTACCAAGAAGTCCCCCAAATAATAAGAGCAGATTTCAGGGGTTCCAGCAATGGGATCAGCTCTATACATGGAAGATACCCTCAAAGCCTTCTTTGACCAACTTAAAGGGGTTGTCCAAACTGGGAAACATGTCCATAGAAGACCTGGTGGTTTTCGCAAAGCATCTATTGGTTGGTGGGCGCTGCTGGGGTCCTGTTTTTACCCATAGGGGGAGGCAATTAATATCATTCAGGTTTATAATATGTTGTACATCTCTTTTGAGTAATGACCTCTTCTGGTCATCAAAACTCCCCTTTAGTAGTCCTTTACATAGAAGAGTTAACAGAGACCGTTGGATGGTGTAATGTAGACTTTTGAGGTTCACCTTAGTCAGTTTTTGAATCTAGTTTACTGTGTATATGTGCGCCATTTACATTCCAAACTGATCATCAAAACTAATTCTGGCCTAGCAATACTTTAATGGGATAGTGTATGTTTTTGGAGGTTCCTCTAACATCTGCATGCTGACGGTGCACCGGCTGAGGCTGTCATTTAGAAATAATCGGAGGGGAAGGAAGGACGGAAATCTGTAGACATTCGAAACTAAGAAAGTTTAACCGAGCTACAAAGGATCAAAGAACAAGATGCTTTTAGCCAGTAGTTCCCATGTTCTCCAAGAATATAGATGTAAGAACCTAAGAAGTCCTAAACAGGTTGGCTCAAGTGATGGCTTCTGATGACTAGTGTAACCAGGGCAGGCTTCAAGGAAGGTCAAAACATCTGACCTGGACTGATATGCTCCTTGTAGTTGGTAGGAGCATAAGAATTTGGCGGATGCAAACTTTTCATTCGAGAACAATTCAAAATATAGGAAACGTTGTGCTTGGATATACAGAATATCTATGAGAGCTCAGAGCTTGGCAAAAAATCCTCTAGGGAAGGGGGGATTCCTGCACAGGTTTTCAACATCCAATTGCAAAGGAGATGAGACAAGTACATCCATTAAAAAGCCCCCCAAATAATCCATGTTTCAGTGGGTAATATGGTAAACTATATGAATCTTAACAACAAGTCCACCACTTAGAAATGGCTCCCAAGAAGCAAAATTCACAAACTGCAGTACTGCCAATGCAATAACTTTAATAGGGCTGGGCTGCACTACCATACACTGCCCATGGACCAAGGTGGCGCTGCTTCTGAAAAAAAAAACCAAACACATTATTTATTCTCCTTCCTTATTCATATTACTGGTGTTTGATCCACTAACAGAACGTTCAACAGATCTCAGAAATTATTCTTGTAATGGCTGGTGAACCTTCCTAATCCCATTCCAACTACTCCAAGGTAATATGTCCTTTAATGGGCATACAAGTTTAGAAGTTACATGATACAATGTGATAATGAGCTGGGGGGGGGGGGCAGTTTAATTATCATTACCTTCTATATTCACCTAAATAAACTACAGACCATAAGTATACAGGAGGATGAGCTGTGATCTCCTCTATTATGCCTCTGTGACAGGAGCTGTGTGATCATCATCAGTAACTGTGTTAGGAGTGTCTGTATCCACTTGGAGGCAGTTTCTGTTGGTAGATCTATGTAATAGTATCACACAAACTGAGAAACTGACTAGAAAATGAATACATAACCCCAAGTAGATCTGAGCTGGTCAGAACTGAGATCACATGATCATCTGAGGAAAAAGAGGCCGTGAGTTTTAGATAGTAGGAAATAACTAACCAAAATAACACTAGCTGACTGATATATACCAGGGAATAGCTACATAATGAATAGCGGCCATTTAAGCTCTGGAGGACTCGACATACATTACACAGCTCATTAATTTCAGTTTGACTTGTGTAATGCTTTTTTTCCCCTGCGGAGGTGCTACAGCGAAAAAGAATGCTTGCTGCTAAATTCTCCCTCTCAGATTACAGCTGATCACAGAAGGTTCTAGCAGAAGTATACCCTATGCTCAATGTCTGGTGGCCCTTATAACAAAGGGATTGATCACTAACTTCATTAAACTTTATGTAGACAATTCCTAAAAACATTTTTTAATCTATTGCGTCACACACTGAACATGTTCTGGATTATATGTATGGCTAAAATAGGACGTTCAAGCTGTCCATCTTTCAAGCCAAGTACAGCACTTGGCCATTTCTGGCAGTCCCAAAGAGATGAATGGATTGGCAGCACACATGCTGGGCCCCTGCTCCATGCATACAAGGGGACACATGACCCCCATTCTTATGATTGCTGGGGTTCTAGCGGTTGGATCCCCAATGATTAGACACTTCTTATACTGTGGATAGGAGATAAGTTATAATCTTGGCACAACCCATTTATTACAGAGTCTGAAGGACGCCATCATGGACAGATGCAGCGCAAAGTCTTGGTGAAGTTTCACCCGGAGTTTCCCTTTAGCTTTTCTTGCTACATTTTGTAAAACAAAGTCTGACTATTTGTATTCAGTTTAATAATTTGTCCATTTTAATTCAATGTTTGGACAAGTCAGACTGACATTTGGTCACGGGTGATTCACAGCAGGGGCGTAAGTAAAGGCTCAGGGGCCCTGATGCAAAACGTGAGCTGGGCCCCTCCTCTATCTGTACCCGTACCCATACCTAAACCATGCTGCACAGAGACATAACTTGAGGCTCCTGGTCCCCAATGCAAAACCTGTAACAGGGCCCCCAACTATAATGCTTTATTCATAGTACTGAGCTCCCTATATGGAAAAGAGAGGCCTTATGGGCCCCCTAAGGCTCCTGGGCCCGGGTGCAACCGCATCCCCTGCACCCTCTATAGTTACACCCCTGATTCACAGTATAATATCTGCAATACCACAGCGCAACCGCAATGTTTTCCTGTGAGAATCAAACATGCCAACACTTGTACAGACATAAAAACCGGACTGCCGGTCTTTTTGTGATGGTGACCCTGTTTCAAACAGGGGGCACTGAGGTTGCATCACAAGGGACCAAATGTCAATGTGAGTCCCCCACCTTACTGTGTATGACTTTATAAATCACAAGTGGACATTTTAGACATTTTTGGGGGAATGTTTTTGTATTTTGTTTCACATAGTTGTAATTTTTGAATGTAAATTTTTGAAAATACCCGTCATGAGAGGCTATAACACCCCGGCTCTCAGAATCTGCTTGAGTTTTCTATTAATGCCATCCATATTTTACAAGAGGCAGGTATCCAAGTACTATTCCCTGTGACTTACACAATGTCAGGGTGACACGTGTTAAACTTTTTTGTTTTATAGTTTCTGGTGTTTTATATGACCCGGCTTTATCCATTGTTTAAGGACGCGGAGTCTATTTAAATAAACAGAACAGGGGCTCTTTGTGAGACAACGTTTTATGGGGTTAGCAGAGACAAAGATGTGTCCTTGACTTTTTTCCATTGGGCTATGTTTTAACAAAGCCTGAAGCTCTGACTCACAACCGGAGCCATGTTTGAAGGCTCCATATTGATTTAAAGGGAGGTTTATTATAGGCGGTACGAGAGAGAGTTTTCGTCCTCCTGGAGGAGATTTATTTTGCATATTCTTTCCCAGGATGCATTGCCCCTACCAGCTGGGTCTCTTCAAGGAGAATCAGTACCTTACAAGAGTTTATATGGCCAACAGATCAGATTCATGTAGCCCAAAAGTGTGGTGTGTTCTCAAGTTGAGGGTTATAGACCACCTTGATTTGCTGCATGACGTTGGATCTGGTATGTCTGCAATGCAATATCACTATGGCCTGCATGTTTTGTGTAATTTGCTACTGTCCCACAAGAATCAAATAATATAGAAGTCGATTAAAATATACTCATCGACCTCCAACAGTAAAACCCAAAAACCTGCATAACTTCGGTTACAGATGACACATTACACAATGTTTCTCCACGTAGTGTCAAACAGGACAAAATGTAGACAGTAGGTCATATAGGAGTTCAGGCTTACCAATGGATTGGGCCATTGGTCATCTCATCTTGGATGTCCCAATGTACTGTCCCCTACCCAATAATGGAGGTGCCCTCTTGAAAAGGCTCCACCACTCACCAAAGGCTGAACCTAGAAGACCCCAATGTGCACTGGCACATGGCGAAAATAGAGAGATAGAACCTCACTCTCTTACGATGATATAGGACAACCTGATATGGTGTTTTCCCCAACATGTTCCTCTTTTCAGTGTCATTAATAGATCTACTATACATTAATACACTCATACATATACCCAGACAGAGTCTGCTTAAAGTATATTATAAGATGTGTAGGAGGATCGAGATACATTTCTTGCCATGTACTTCTAAAACTGAGATATGAATTGTCTCCTATCAGTTTAGGTCTATATGGATGTTGGCTGGTGTCAGTAGGTAGGCGTAAAGCTAATTGCACTCGAAAACTGGCTTTATATAAACCCGAAATACACTAAGAACAGTTGTCGCTTCCATAAGAAGTATGTAGAAATAGATGAATGTACAGATAAAGGTCCATATAGCCCACTGATCTCCATGGGTGCCTAAAGCCCACAGCACCACTACATGCAAATATTACCTTGGCTACCACATTTTCCATACACTTTAAGTGAAAGAGTGAAAGTTGGTGTTTGTGTGCAGTCCTGTCTCCGCTGAAGTATGTGCCACTCATGCAGGTGTAGGGAACTGGGCTCCCACTCCTGGCTCAGGACCCACTGGGGACTTCACCGGTTTCCTTGTGGGTCAGTCTGAGCCTGGGATGACTATGTGGATCCTGCACTGAGTAGGGGGTTGGACCAGATGACCCTGGACAGAGGCGTAACTTGAAGCTCCTGGGCCCCAAGGCAAAACCTGTAACAGGGCCCCCAACTATAATGCTTTATTCAAAGTACAGGGCTCCATGCATGGAGAAGACAGGCCTTATGGGCCCCCTAAGGCTCCTGGGCCCAGGTGCAACTGCATCCCCTGCACCCTCTTTAGTTCCCCTGACCCTGGAGGTCCCTTCCAACTCTACCATTCTATAATTCTATGCCGGTGACTATCCAGTTGTTGCAAACCTACAATTCCCAGCATGCCCCGACAGCTTGTAGTGATGAGCCACATATTGAGGACCTTATATAGGCCATTGTAGATGTTAACGGTCATAATAAGAGGGCTGTGCATGGAGAACTTCAGAAGGAAGCACCAGGCTCCATGGAAAACCGCAGCCCTTTGGTTTTACTGATAGGCTATCATTCCTATGAAATTCCCTGCAAAGTAAAAAAGTGCAACCATTGATATCTATATCAGTTCTGACTGGAGCTATTTGCTTTAGGAGATACCATACTTCCTGCCATACCGCATGCTTGCAGGATGTGCTATCATAGGTATATAGCAAGTGCATATTAGTAGTCAACTCAGTCAACATATGACTGGATTTACGGACCGATCAGCCGTCCTGTGGAACAGGTTTTCAGTCCATTCCCATTGCTCTATTTGGCATCAGTAATTTTATGAATTGCGATTAGCATCTCGTGTTATTTCTGAGCTGCGTCATTAAGATTTAATGCGTAATCCGAACCCCGGCTGATACAATCTGAACGCACAATTCAGAGTTTTCATAAGACACCTATAAAACATTAATGACATCTGACTAAAGATAGTGATAGCAAATTGTTTTCTGGGTTTTATGCCCTCTGTATACAATGACCGTTGCCACCATTGATTGGCATCTTCGAATAGACCCCACCAGGGCCAGCTATGGGCAGACATCAGACTTGGCTATCTATCTACAAGAAGTCAAATTTGGTCAGTGAAGAAGTTCCTCTTAGCTTAGGGCTCTCACAGTTACTCCTGGTCATCAGCAAAGGTTTCTGCATTAGCTTCGATGCTCAACCAGAGTTCATGCAATATGGTGAACAGGCAGTAGGTCAGCACAGGCAGTATTTAGTAAACCGAGGTCAGGAGAGGCAGAGCACGGGAAAGTTGACAGACAGATGCAGAACACCTTTCCTGGGAACACTAGAAACTTTATTGCTTTGGCGCCTTCCAGCGAAGGGAGATGCTTTAAGTAACCCGGGAAGAGCTGGGATAGGGTGGGGACAGGAAAGATGGGTGCACATGCTGGTCCTTTAAGAGGCAGCTCAAGAATGCATGCGTGCCCTATGAGTCTGTACAGTGCCAAAAGGAGTGATTTGGTGCCAGGCACACAGCCAATCTCAAGTCAGAGGGTGCTGGTGAAAGCAGCAAGTGGCAAAGGGTGGTGAGAGGAGGTACCGATTGTCATAGCTGGTGGCCATTACCATTCCACTCTCTTCTATAATCACTCTATTAACAGAAAATCATTGTACCCCTTCCCTTCTTTCACAGTGGCAACATGTCCATCTTTACTTAGTTTAATGCGCACTATGGTTAAGTTAGAAAGAAGTTACCACTTTTTCGGAACTACAGTAACCCAACCCCATGGTCTATAGCCTTCGTCGTTGACATTGTTGGGTTCGGTGGGGGGCAGAGCCACTGATAGGGGTTTAAGGACAGTAATATAGCATTAATCATATCCATCTAACATAGTGTCTGAATCAGTGGTGCAAAATGTCCTCAACAGATTGAGTTGACCATGTAATGCCCCTCCCCGAATACTCCAGTGAAGTCAGATATAGAACCACAGACCTTGGACCACCAAACTCTAAATGAAGGATATGATTTCCGAAAGTTGCACTCGGTGTGCATGAGTAGTTCAGATTTCATACTAGTTCTTGCAGCCACGAGGAAGTAGTCAGTATAGTGATAATTGCAGGCCCTGTAGACTGATCTAATAAGTCATTGGAACCGAAGGCATTGTTTGCAGTAGTTTACCCCTCCTTACCTCCCTGGGCAGTGACTCATCTGGGACACAATCTTAGCAGTAAGCAGCTGTTCCTATGACTTGTACAGTCGGGCTTTATGCTGCCGTCTGCATACAAAAGAGAATCATGAACAGTGAATCCAATATATATGTTCATTCATATAGATCTATCTCATCCACTCACAGGTTGTTCCTTCTATTCACTTTTCCCAAAATATTAAACAATTGCTCTTTACATGTTTTTTGCTAAGTAAATCTAGAAGTGTATTTCCTGTTTGTTAGTAAGGGGCCGGCCATCTTTCCAAAACTATTGCAATAGCAGTTCCAGAAATTTGCCACAGTCAGAAAACAACCTGTTGACTTTTATGGGAGAGTGAAGTGAGCATGCTCTGTGACACATAGTAGTAACTGTGCAGGGAGAGCTGAACTGTCCTTATTGCATATTGTCCATGGGTTGATTATGTTATATCTGTCTGACTTCCATCGGAGAGTGTAGTGGGCATGCTCTGTGACATGTAATAGTAACTGTGCAGGGAGAGGGAGGGGTGGATGAGCTATCCTTATTGCATATTGTCCATGGCTTGATTCTGTGACATCTGTCTGACTTCTATGGGAGAGTGAAGTGAGCATGCTCTGTGACACGTAGTAGTAACTGCACAGGGAGAGCTGAACTGTCCTTATTGCATATTGTCCATGGGTTAATTATGGTATATCTGTTTGACTTCTATAGGAAAGCATAGTGGGCATGCTCTGTGACATGTAGTAGTTACCATACCAGGGAAGGGACAAGTGTGCAGGAGATGAGCTGCCCTTATAACAAACTGCCCATGGCATGATTCAGTGCTATCTGTTTGACTTCTATGGGAGAATGTAGTGAGCATGCTCTGTGACATGTAGTAGTTACTGTGCAGGGAGAGATGCTGAGATGTCCTCATTGCAGGTTGACCATGGCATGATTCATTGCAGGTTGACCATGGCATGATTCTGTGCAGGGAGAGATGCTGAGATGTCCTCATTGCAGATTGACCATGGCATGATTCTGTTATATCTGTTTGACTTCTATCGGAGAGTGTAGTGAGCATGCTCTGTAACATGTAGTGGCTATTCTGCAGGGAGGAGCTAAGATGTCTTCATTGCATACTGTCCATGGCATGATTCTAAGATAACAGTCTGACTTCTATCAGAGAGTGTAGTTGGCATGTTCTGTCCAGGGAGAAGGAGGAGCTGATATCCCCTTATTGCAAATTGTCTATGGCATGATTCTGTTTGACTCCTATCGGAAAGTGTAGTGGGCATGCTCTGTGACATATAGTAGTTACTGTGCAGAGAGAGGGAGGAGGGAGGAGGAGCTGAGATCCTCTTATTGCAGATTGTCCTTGCCTATGGGCGGCTTGACTTGGGATTTCCCGTGCAGATTCTGCAAGTCAGATCCGTCCGTGGACATTGGGCCTTAATACTCACCTGTCCGCTGACCCACTGCTCCCCCACTACTGTTCCCGTCGTCCACCGGTCAGTTGACATCTTTAGCTGTAGCCATGTGGTTGTTTACCCATGTGACCACTGCAGCCAATACGAAGTCCCAAAGTTGGATATCATCAGTGACATCCTGTAAACAGGTCAGGGCCTCTACATTAGAAGCCTCTATGACCTGGGTCAGAATGCCACAGGTCAAAAGCCATGGCAACGGCACTCGGGCACCATTGTGGGTATGCTAGAAAATTAATAATTGGGGCAGTGGAAGGGTTAACAGTATAAAAAAGTGTCAAAAAAACCCTTTTAGCCTTGGTTGTAATTCTGTACACTGCACAGGCTGAAAAGTAGAAACATCTTCTGTAGGAGGGTAGTCAGGTGGTTCAACCTGTGGATCTTCAGCTGATGCAACACTACAAGGTTCAGCTGGCAGAGGGGCAGCGGGTGCAACGTGGAGGATGAAGGCGGGCTCCTAAAATTTTAAATATTTGCAACATTGTTGCAGGTCTCCAGTGACTGTGATTTTACTGCGGTTCACGTTGGTCACCATATAGCCCCAACACGAAGGATAACTTGTTACTTACCGAATGGCTTCTGCTTGCATTGTACTGCTACGCTCGGGTGACTCATTTTCCTAATCCTTGTCCTTTGTCTCTGACTTTAGTTATCACTATCAGCTGTCGGTTTATGGGGGTTTTCCATATGGAGGTGGGTTCCAGGTACAAGCAAGTCTATGAGGATGCCAAGAAATCGTGCTCTGAAGTTGATGCCATCATTGCAACAAAGGAGCAAGTGGAGAGAGCGCACCAAGTTGGCTTTGAGACCTGCAGGTACGGTCAGACTCATGGGCATTACCGCAGGGGCTCTCGAAGGGCAGAAAGCAGAAGAACATTTATATTTTGTCTATTGTTAGTACATGAGGGCCTCTTTAAACTGACTGTGTACAGGATAAGTAATGTATGTACACAGTGACTCCACCAGCAGAATAGTGAGTGCAGCTCTGGAGTATAATACAGGCTGTAACTGAGGAGCAGTACAGGATAAGTAATGTATGTACACAGTGACTCCACCAGCAGAATAGTGAGTACAGCTCTGGAGTATAATACAACATGTAACTCAGGGTCAGTACAGGATAAGTAATGTATGTATACGGTGACTCCACCAGCAGAATAGTGAGTGCAGCTTTGGAGTATAATACAGGATGTAACTCAGGATCAGTACAGGATAAGTAATGTATGTACACAGTGACTCCACCAGCAGAATAGTGAGTGCAGCTCTGGAGTATAATACAGGATGTAACTTAGGATCAGTACAGGATAAGTAATGTATGTACACAGTGACTCCACCAGCAGAATAGTGAGTGCAGCTCTGGAGTATAGCACAGGATGTAACTCAGGATCAGTACAGGATAAGTAATGTATATACACAGGTACACAGTGACTCCACCAGCAGAATAGTGAGTGCAGCTCTGGAGTATAATACAAGATGTAACTCAGGAGCAGTACAGGATAAGTAATGTATGTACATAGTGACTCCACCAGCAGAATAGTGAGTGCAGCTCTGGAGGATAATACAGGATGTAACTCAGGATCAGTACAGGATAAGTAATGTATGTACACAGTGACTCCACCAGCAGAATAGTGAGTGCAGCTCTGGGGTATAATACAGGATGTAACTCAGGATCAGCACATGATAAGTAATGTATATACACAGTGACTCCACCAGCAGAATAGTGAGTGCAGCTCTGGAGTATAAAACAGGATGTAACTCAGGATCAGTACAGGATAAGTAATGTATGTACACAGTGACTCCACCAGCAGAATAGTGAGTGCAGCTCTGGAGTATAATACAGGATGTAACTCAGGATCAGTACAGGATAAGTAATGTATGTACACAGTGACTCCACCAGCAGAATAGTGAGTGCAGCTCTGGAGTATAATACAGGATGTAACTCAGGAGCAGTACAGGATAAGTAATGTATGTACACAGTGACTCCACCAGCAGAATAGTGAGTACAGCTCTGGAGTATAATACAGCATGTAACTCAGGATCAGTACAGGATAAGTGACTCCACTTTGTATGTAGATTAATTCTATACTTATGGTAAACGGTGAAATGGTGCTCATGGTGGACATGCATAGTGACAATTAAATGCTTTCTTCTAATTGTTATGATTATTAAATCCAAGTGTTTTGCTCTTTTCTTTATATGCAGGTATGGCTGGGTAGAAAACGGTACAGTTGTTATCCCTCGTCTCACTAGTAATCACATATGTGCTGCTGGCTACGTTGGTGTCTTTGTACCGAACACTAATCTGACAACACCGTTTGATGTCTACTGCTACAACGCCTCAGGTCAGTCCTGATGTCCATTATATCACATTTCTAGACAGGATCGGTCTTTACTCCTCTGATTCATGATGATGGCACTTTCAAGACTTCGACGATTGCACTGAGTTTGCGAGCCTTATACCAGATAATACCAGAGTTTCCTCAAAAATAAAACACTGTCTTATATTAATTTTTGCCCCAAAAGAGGCAAAGTGTCTTATTTTCAGGGGGTGGTGGAGGAGATTATACTCAACTGGTCCGCTGCGTCTGAGTCCATGGCGCTGCTGATCTCCGGTGGCGATGCGGCAGGCTGCAGTGTCCACGGCATTCACACAGAACTCTCCTTCTGGTGACGGGGCGTTGAATACCCCGCCTCCAGCAAGCGAGTGCTGTGATTGGCCCACGAGCACCGTGACTCAGCTCGATGAGCTAGTCACAGCCATTCAGTGATGTCATTAACTGAGTAGCTTAGATTGATCAAGCGCTGGCTCTGATTGGCTGGCGCTTGATCTAATCACAGCACTCACATGCTGGAGGCGGGGTATTCAAAGCCCCGTCACCAGGAGGAGAGTTCTCTGTCAGTGCAGGGGACAAGGCAGCCAGCCGCAGCCCCAGGGACCAGCGCAAGAGACTCAGATGCTGCCAGCTAGGTGAGTATTGATATTTTTTTTTTCTTTTTTCAATTTGATAGGGCTTATATTTCAAGCCCTTCCTTCCCCCCCCCCCCTTCTGAAAATAGGGGTAGGGCTCATTATCGGGGTTAGACCTTTTTCGGGGGAACATGGTAGGTGAAAGCATCAAATGTGTCATATGCAGGGGATCGACAAAAATATGGAAACACCATATGAAATGCATGCCTTAAATTACATTGAATTATAATCACATTTCAATAAGACATACAGAGACCGATTTTAAGTGGCAGTAATATAACACAGATGCTGCCGGGCAGAAGTGAATATCTGCCCGGGCAACAAGGTTTCATTGGTCAGGGGTTTGAGCTACTCAGCTGCTGTTACCACCTGGCTCCCAAAACCACCCAGAGCAGGGCAAGAGGTGAAGTAAAAACAAATTTGGTGGGAAAGCTCTCAGTCAAGCAGGGGTCAGTGTTAATGATTAAAATCTTATCTCATGCATTTCTAAGGTGTTTCCATATTTTTGTCCACCCCTTGTATGTACATCCATGAAATATATGCACATACCAACATGTATGCCACCCCTTTAGTAACTAAGAAGAGGTCACTTTGTGCTAAATTTCATGAAGTTCTGTGCAGAACATTGACCTTAAAGTGAATCTCACTCTTATTACCATTTAGGTAAAAAATGTTGTGCGAATTACTTTCCTAATACATTTTATGGCGGTCAGAGCTGTATTTTTCTGATACAGAGCTCCAAATCCTCTGCATAGCAATAGACTTTATGATAAAGTTATGGCTGCCGGTAGGAGGAGCTTAAGAGTTCCAGGCATACTGTTTAAAAGGGTTGGTACTTGGGTATTTAGGATTACCCTGCTCTAAAATCCTACTTTCGACTTAGCAGGCATCAACATCTCCATGGTCGCGCCATACAGTAGATGTCTGTAGCATTTGCAGTGCAGGCCCAAGGCCTAGAAGCAATTTTCCCTGCCGGCTGCTGGAGTAATTAGACAGCTGTGACTGCACTCCACGTGGACCACGACTCGGGCTCGCAGCCTCCCTAGTTATAGGCAGTCAGCCTTCCAAGTTCCTTCAGATTCCATTAACTCCTATAGACAGGAGTTAATGGAATCTGCAAGAAGACTGAGGCACAGCAGCCTTGATTTGAACAAAGGCAAGTCAAAGTCTCTGTTAAGCCAAGCCAGGACCCTTTTTGAATGTGGCTCGCAACTGACTCCTAGTGCTGAATGTGGGGATCATTGCAGTAGGTCGTCAATATCAGATGGGTGGAGGGAACAACTCTTGGTTCAAAAAAGTGCCATGGTCCCTTTAAATAGCTGAACTATTCTAAGGAGAAGGCATCAATATCCCAGTTCGGACAAGTCCTGTAATCTACATTGAGTAGCAACGTGCAACCAATTATTATCGGAAGTTCCCAGTTGCATCCTACGTGGGTGGGCAGAGTAGATGCATTTCTTTGCATTTATAGTGGAAGAGGGTTCTATGAATCGGAATATATTTACACTGAATGATCACTGCATTAGGAACAGCTGGCGCGGGACATCTTGTGATCAGTAACATGGTGATGGCCATATCACAATCTGCTCTCAGACAATGTGCTGACCTCTCCTCTGTGCAGCAGAAGGCAACACTTGGCAGTCACGGGTGAATGTGGTGACTTGGGTGAGTTTGACAATGCTGGTACTCGGAGGAGTGGTGCCAATACTTCTAAAGCAGTTGCACTTGTTGGTTGTTCCCGAACCACGGTATCAAGAATGAACCAAGACTGGTTGACCCATGGACATCTGACAGAAGATCACACAATGGCAGGCCAGATGTGGTTGATCCTAGTAGTGAGCATCAGGTGGCACGTTTGGTATCTCAGCAACGATGTGCCACTTTGGACCAACTGACAACATCAAGAAAGTTAGACAGATTTCCACAATGACCATACGACCTACCTTGCGTTGACTGGTACTCAATAGCTGTAGATCGACAAGGTTGCCCTTGATGACCCTATGCCGTTGCCAACAATGCCTCACATTGACCCAGGAAGACGTCAATGGCCCTTGGACACATGGCAGAAGGTCATCTGCAGTCCTGTATCCTGCTGAACCATATAGATGGCCGGATCTTCATCTGGTGTAAATAGAATGAGGCTGTATCCCATGGGTGCACCACTAGGGTTCAACAGACTGGTGGTGACAGTGGTTATGGAAACGTGTTTCGAGGTAAAGGACTCCTCCATCAGTTTAACTGAAGAGAAGAGTTTAGTCTTAGGTGTTGCTTGTTGGTGCTGGGAATCCAACTCTGGATCCGTAGTAGGTAGGGTGGAGAAGTGGAAAGGGCTGTGAGGCCTGCTCCCACTTACTCGCAAAATGTGCACCAACTGAGGGAGCGGCTGTAGCCAACATGGGTTGAGTTGAGTATGGAGGATGTTTGCCACTTTATGCAATCTGTTCCTCAAGATCTGAAATCCATATTGCCCCAAAAGGTGGACCAACCTGTTATGGAGTTGGATTTCCTAATGCCGTGATCTTTCAGTGTATATGTGCTTAAAAGGGGTTTCTTTGGGGTTTCTGTGTTTTATAGAAACCAGATGTCCTTTAAATGTAATTTCCCTAGGTTACACAAGCAGGGTTGATGCAATCCAGCTAATTTAGCTTATTTTGGACTTTTAGGATGCAGGAAGAAGCTGTTTTGCAATGTTCTGACAAAGATCATGTATTTTTTCACCTTTCTGTAGACTCAAGTGAGAAGAATTGTGAACAGTATGACTATCAGAATAAGAGTGTGCCCTCCTACGACCCAACTGAAGAAGGTCAGTCTTTATCTAATTAATATATCTGATGGGAGAGACTATAAAGCCATAAGTTGATTCCCAAAATTCAGTGCTGTTGAATGTCTTTTGTATATTTATATCTAGAGCTCTCCTTTTTCTGATACGGAGCTTCAAATAACCTGCCGGCAAAGAAGAGTTAACTAATAAAATTTTGGCTGCCTGCAGTCACCACTAGGGGATGCTTAGGAGCTTAATGCATACATGTTACACATCCAACTAAGCTCCCTCTAGTGGTGACCTCAGGTAGCTATAATTGTATCTTTTATGCCAATGCAGGTGATTTGAAGCTCCGTATCAGAAAAAAAAATGGAGCTACAGTTGCTATAACGATGTATGGCAAGAACTATTTTTTTTTGTAATTACATGATAACCTAAAAGCAAGTAGTATATAATTATAGAATATTAAACATATTGCATAGTCACATGGCTGGTATAGCCAAACTACCATATTTGCAATTTTTTGATTGCCTGAGGAAGTCAAAATATTGTAATGAAGAACAGAATATAACTCATTCTTATATGGGGATATGCTATATCCATGCATTATTTATGTGTGGCTAACAAAGAGTGTCTACGGCTTGTACTCAGAGCAAGTAGCCATTGGTCACCAACTTTGACTTAAAGTGAATTGGTGGATTGTAGTTAGCCTACACATAATTTCTCTGCTATGTGTTAAGTATTGGTAATGGTTAGTTACTGGTGAGCTGGAATAAGTGATTCTGCCTATACAATGGCATTGTGAGTAGATGAAATTGCCCATTAAGGAAAAGTAAACCCTAATTGCCTATAGGGAATACTGTTCCTTTATAAGTATCTCCTTGCTCTCTTCCTGCACGTTAGGAGACATCATTGATTCTTCGTTTAGTAACATGAGTCCTACTGACCCTGGGCATGACATAAGTTCATCAATATCTGAGCAAGGAGGTCTTTTTGAGGACAATACTTCCGACCCACTGACGTCTACTGAGCAACCTGAGCATTCAGGCGATCACGTTGAAATGCAAGAAGAGACGGGAGACATTAAGCGTCCTTATTTAGTACCCGGAGACAACGAGTTCCATAACACTAGTGATGGAGAAGGTTTCCTCAGAGTACAGCCCACCTATGACGTTTTTGACACTTCTGAAGACTCTGAACCAGCTACACCTATTCAGCAGGCGACTGGATCTATCAATGGTAGGAGGATGCCCTTCCATGGGCCATAGTTTAACATAGTGTGTGAATCAAAGACAATGCAAAGGTCCAACACTTTGCATTATTAACGTGATTTGTAGTCCCAGTAGTTTGTAGATCTGGTGGTGGTGATCATGTGGTGGTGACCCTCTGTCACATTGGTGGTGGGCAAATCTCAGTGTCTCTCTTTGTTCTTTACACAGGATGAGTTAACATTATTTAAGGTGAGTATTCATTCATTTGATATTGGCCATTTTTTGCAAAAACCCCATACATTAGAGTGTATAATGTCTGATCTACATTGTGGAGCCTGATCATCAGTCAAAAAGTGGACCAAAGGTACATCAACAGCGATGGATTCCTTAGGGTACACTTCATTAAAATATTAGTTCAGAATGCTAGTCCTACTAGTGCAGAATTGGATTCTGTGTTAGCTTAGCATTACCCGATGGATAACTCATCCATAGAGTCTTAGTTTGGAATCATCTGATAGATAATGCCTCCATAGAGTCTTAATTGAGCATCATTTGATAGGTAACTCCTCTATAGAGTCTTAGTTGAGAGTCATCTGATAAATAGCTCCTCCATTGAGTCTTCATTTGGCATCATCTGTTGGGTAACTCATTCATTGAGTCTTGGTTGAATATCATTTGATGGATAATTCATCCATAGAGTCTTAGTTTGGAATCATCTGATAGATAATGCCTCCATAGGGTCTTAGTGAGCATCATCTGATAGGCAACTCCTCTATAGAGTCTTAGTTGAGCATCATCTGATAGGTAACTCCTCCTTGGAGTCTTCATTTGGCATCATCTGTTGGGTAACTCATCCATAAAGTCTTAGATGAGTATCATCTGATGGATCACACATTCATAGAGTCTTAAGTTGAGTATCATCTGATCGATAACTCATTCACAGAGTCTTAGTTGAGCATCATCTGATAGGTAACTCCTCTATAGAGTCTTAGTTGAGAGTCATCTGATAGATAGCTCCTCCATTTAGTCTTCATTTGGCATCATCTGTTGGGTAATTCATTTGTTGAGTCTTAGTTGAATATCATTTGATGGATAACCCATCCTTAGAGTCTTAGTTTGGAATCATCTGATAGATAATGTCTCCATAGAGTCTTAGTTGAGCATCATCTGATAGGTAACTCCTCCTTGGAGTCTTCATTTGGCCATCTGTTGGGTAACTCATCCATAGAGTCTTAGTTGAGTATCATTTGATGGATAACTCATTCATAGAGTCTTAGTGTAGTATCATCTGATGGATAACTCATCCATGGAGTAAGTACTTGCACCTGTATCCAATCTGCCTTGCACACTTGCCACCATAGAAATTTGCTAAATGAGCTTGTTCATCACTTGTGGCTAGCTTTCCATACCGACACACAACGTGTGACTTTCTAATTGGCCTCAGCTTTGTACCCTAGCCATCAGATTGGGCTCTGCTTTGTGTACTAGCACTGGATTTAGCTTGTTTTCTTGCACTGTGTATGTGCTATTATAATTTTCTCCTGTTTGTAAAGTAAGTGACAATCTAAAGACTTGATGGACATTGGTCATGTAGACCCCAGAATGTACAAATGTTGCTTCCTTCATGAATTCAAAAAACAAATTTAGAGATGTATCATACGATTATGTGGCAAGAAAGTTTCCCGTTCCAAAATATTTTATCAATAAGATCCAATAGGTTATTTATGACTCATAGTGATTGCTGCAAAGTCAACTCCCAATTGAGTTGTCTTCTGCTGGAGCTTTAAGGCCCATTTATTGGAGTCTTGACCAACTTAGAGGCTTAGCTATAGGGAAACTAGAGGTAGTAATTACACCTGGGGCCCGGTACCTGAGGGACCCTAAGGCTTTTTAAATTGGAATTTCATGTTATGCATTTGGACTCACGGAAGGGTCCCCCGGTACTCGGGGCCACGAGTATGACCTATTTACACCTATGATACTTTACAGACTTAGTTTAAAGAGGTTGTCCAGTTGCAAACTACTGATGGTCTATCCATAGAATAGACCATCAATAGTTCATCTGCAGAGGTTCTGCCGCCTCGAATCCCCCAGATCAGCTCTTAGTTTATGACTGGACAATCCTTTAAAGTAGAATAGAGGACAAATCAATAGTCCTAACTGTATTAAAGTGATAACTATCACTGTTCAGATGCTCCTTTAGTATGAAGTTAAAAGGCGCTGACTATATCTACTAAATCCCTCCACCTAGTTCTTGATTGAAGGCCATAGTGAATACATTGTATTCCCATCTGGCAGCCATATTGGACACTGTGCAGTGGCACCTCCCACAATTTCCCACCTCTATTCTTATTTGTTGGTCTCCTGTCTATGTAATATCGTCACATCTCACACATATTCTCATACAGACCTCAGCTCAAGAACAAAGGTGATGAAATTAGAGCAACCCTCATACACGCCCTTTATAACTGACTTACTGACATTGATGCTTTGCAGACTGGCACGTGTTATTTTTTATCATAGCGGGCACAACGATGGGTATTGATCACAGTCTCTGCTTATCCGTAATCATGTTCGGTGTGTTTATTCTGCAGAAGTGCCTCCTGATCAGGACCGTGATGAAGAGTTCATAGAAAGGAATCCTGACCCTACTGATGATGTCATTGGGTCTCCTTCAGAATCAACCGAAGAACCTGCAGAGTCAACTGACGAATTCTCAGGTTCCATTAAGAATAGGCCTCGAAGGAAGCCAGCAGTTCCAGGTAAGAGAAGAGCAGCCATAGTTATATCTGTGTGACATCCAATATGGCCACCATTAGAAGTCCCTACAAGGACAAAATCTATGGTCATAATAAGGCAGATGGAAAAGCTTAGTAATTACTTCATATGGAAGCTAAAATGCCTGCTATCTGGACAACAGCTTCCCCTAATCAGGACCCATTGGCAAACAGCTATTAAAGCCAAGGGTATCAGTGGGCAGGCACACATTTCTCCAAAATCTGGTATTACATGGTGTCCATTCTAATGAATGGGAGACTGAGTCCCAAAAGACAATGGGTGTAGCTATAAGTGCTGCAGAGATCACAGTTGTACCTAAGCCAAAAGAGGACCCAACGCCGTTCTGCCACATGAGAATACACCAGTATTATAGATGACAAATATAAGTGGAGGACACCACTGCAGATTTTGCAATAGGGACAAGGAACTTTACGTGACTCCATTGCCCAGCTTATACCAGCGAGCCTATAACCTTAGATGGATATTAAAGTGACCCTCTAGTTACAAAATTCTGTCCAGGGGCAGGAGGGGGAGCAGGGTATATTACTTGCAGTTCTTCTCTGCCGTCCTTCTGATTCGCCAGTACTGGGCCCCAATTTCGGACATCCAAAATGGCTTTGAAAGTTTTCTAACTACCTAATGCTCACTGTGCAGTGCTCTCTGATTGGCTAGTGCTGATCATATGAGCAGTTTTAGCCAATCAGAGAGCAAGTATAGTAGTAGGACTGGCGGATTGGAGGGAGGGAAGAGAAGAACAACTGCAGGTAATATGCTCCTCTCTTCCTCCGATCCTGGGACAGAATTGTCCTAAGACCGGAGGGTGGCTTTATGGCCCTGTAGCTCAGCGGGTCATACAAAAAGTAGGGGGAGGAATAAAGAGAAGGTTGGCATATAGTATACTATCACTGCATATAGTCAGATCCTAATGAGCGGTAAATACCTTGCACAGAAATTTCCGAATCAACATAGGGCCGTGCGGTTTCGCTAAGTTATTTCCATGACATTTAGAATGGCCCGTGGGTCAATTAGGATATACAGTGTAAAGTCTCATACATACTAATATATTCCCTTCTTGTAGTTCCCCGAGTTAAAGGGTAGATTTGCATAGATATTATGACCAACAGGAAATGTCTGCCGCTAAAGGGAAATATTTTCCAGGGTGAGAGTCAAACAGAGATTAGAGACTGTAGAGAAGTAAACCCTAGAGACAAAAAGTTCTCTGACACTATATGGGGAAAGTTGGAAGGGGATGCAGAGGTAGCAGTCACGGCTGGGCCCTGGTGCCTGAGGGGCTCAAAGGCATCGGTTTTAGAATTGGCACTTATAGGTGGGGGCCCTGGTACTGATTCTGCATTGGGGCCCAGGAGCTCCATTACTCCTCTGAGGGCTCTCACCAGGTTCTTGCACCGTTGGCTCAGAGATGTTATAATTGACCCACCACCTGAGATGTTCCTCATCTATTCAGCAGCTTAACTAGTGGGAATATTGATGGAGGGAACTGAGGTGTTTGTTGATATGGAGATGTCAATTTTATAGATGCAGCAAAGCAGAAGTTGTCATTTTACTTATAATAAAGCAAAAGTGACTTAGGACAACCAAAATTAAAGTGAAAAATGCTCTTCTAGAGGGGTGGTCGTCTAAAGGAGGTGGTACCAAAAAAGACTTTTATCACCTATTAAAGTCTGATCGGTAGGGGTTTTACCACTAAGACCCCTACCAATCCTGAGAATGGGGGTTCTGTGTCCACTCTCCTCCTCACTACAGGCTCAGTGCACCCCCACAGTGAGGAGGAGATTGCGGTGGCTGTCGTGAATGCGCGGCTCCACTCCATTCATCTACAATGGGACTGATGGAGATAGTCTATTTTGGAAAACCCCTTTAAAGAGGTCCAATGTGTAGGGCCCACTTTAGAAATTTAAGAACCCCATGCATTTAAATGGTCTATCTATGTCTCAGATAAGGCCTGTGGTCCCTTAGATTGCTATTGACTCTTTTGGCTTATTTTCGAAAGTGTGGGGTTACAGTAGCTGAATACAGATGGTAGACGGTCTACATGGCCGTCACCAGCTGCTGCCATGGAGGGGCCATGGCATCTGGCTTGGGGTTTCTCTGGTGATCTGGGATGGTGTCGGTAGCACAGAGATTTTGGGGATAGCTCACATAGGCTTCAGAACCCAATATATGCTTTGAGTAACAACTTTAGTGAAATGTAAAAAGAAAACATATAAACAATTTAAGTTCTGTTCCGGGGTCGCTCACAATCGTATACCAGTCAGCTATTGCTGAGGATTCACATTAGCGGTGCTGCGTTAAAAGTCCAGTATGTGTATATAGGGCTTCTCAAAATCCGTACCTAGTTACCAGTCCTTGTTTTCTCAAACCAACAATTGCAGTCAGGAAGAGGGGAACGAGGAGGCAGAAGTCTCTCCTGTGCTTGTATTCAGCTCAGCCTTTATCCAACAGAAAGGTCTGCCCCATTGAGGAGCTCAGGCTCGTAGCGCTAATCCTGTGCACCACAGTTTCTCTAATATCAAAGAGTACCCCTTGTCCTCCACTCCACAGCATGGCTGCACAGACTCAGAGGAGTATCCCCAGTATACACACTGCAGCATAGCTGCACAGACTCAGGGGAGTATCCGCAGTATATATACTGCAGCATAGCTGCACAGACTCAGGGGAGTATCCCCAGTATACACACTGCAGCATGGCTGCACAGACTCAGGGGAGTATTCCCAGTATACACACTGCAGCATGGCTGCACAGTCTCAGGGGAGTATCCCCAGTTTACACACTGCAGCATGGCTGCACAGACTCAGGGGAGTATTCCCAACTCCTCACACTGCAGCATAGCTGCACATGCTAATTACATCCTGTCTTTCCTTCTTGCTCAGCGAGCTGCTACTCCTTCTATACCCTCCTTAAAATCACTGACACAGCAGGACATCAAATGAACAATAAAACAGTCAGCAACAACCATCCCCCCTTACACAACCATAGGGGTATAATACCATGAGTGCTTGTCCTCTACTTGACTGTGGTGATGGCTCTGCGGATATTCATACAATATAACGGATGTAAAAATGTATCCCATCTAGATCAGATCAAAAACTCTAAACTTAATATTTTTACCATCCACAGAGTGGTTGATCGTCTGCGTCTCCCTGGTGTGTCTGGGTCTGATCTTCTCGGTCTGCATCGCCCTCAACGCCCGCAGAATGTAAGTAATATTTTCCCATAACTGAATGCCTTAAACTCTGTTTTAGTGAATTAACTTTATGGTTTAAAGGCTGAGATTAGAATACCATGGCTGTATTCTTACAGCAACAGCGCCACTCTTGTTCACAGGTTGTGTATGGTATTACAACTTTGCTCCATTCACTGTAACAGAGCTGAGCAGAATTTGAATATGCCGCCTTAGCTAATCATACCTTTGGAAATCGTGCGCCATATTCAAATGAAGTCCGAATGGTCTAGTGGCGTACCCGGACTGTTCCAGTTGCCTTTGATTTAAGCAAGCTCTAATGCCTCTGAGTCACATGGATGACGTCATCCACAAGCCAATGTAGACACTGACGTCACGAAAGTCAGAGCAGGACCCTCGGCACATGCGCAGAAGAGTCTGACCTGTCATGGGCCAACTCACAAGGCTCCTCTACGCATGCGCCGATCTGGCTCTGACGTCTTGGCGCCTACAATAGACTGTGGATGATGTAGTTGACGTCATCCACGCCGCTCAAGGGCAGGGGGACTGGAC
This sequence comes from Eleutherodactylus coqui, assembly GCF_035609145.1. Classification (NCBI taxonomy): domain Eukaryota; kingdom Metazoa; phylum Chordata; class Amphibia; order Anura; family Eleutherodactylidae; genus Eleutherodactylus; species Eleutherodactylus coqui. The sequence goes on along the minus strand of NC_089847.1, from coordinate 128,295,968 downwards.
TATGCAAACAGAACTTTTTTTTAATGAGACCTATGAACAACAACGCCATCTGGGATTGTAATTAACACTTCATGGCCTGTACGATGACTCAGTGGTGTAGCTATAGGGGTGCAGAGGCAGCAGTCCTCAAATTACGCCTCTGCCATGAGTCCACGATTTGCTTTGCTCCATGGAAAACTTCACTTTCCACTTGATGCATACATCAGCTTTTCCAAGGATTCTTGTATTTACGGCTTCTGTGAACACAAGTCAATTGACGATACATCCCCGATCCATCGGTATCTGGACCGGGTACAACACGCGTTTCACGCTGCTGATGAGAAACATTCCCTCCAAGTAGAATTGCAGGAAGTTTCAGAGTCTGGTGAGAATGAGGAAGCTTTTTCCTATAAGGGTTTGTATGCGGCGGCTGCCAGTTCAGCTCCTGTATTGTCGGAGATTCGGAAACGCCTGGGGAAGCCATTACATTATATCACTAGTATATACAACAATATACACACCCTATGGGGCGCCTGCATAGCAGCCACTGCGGACGGCTTCTTGGCGGAAGGCTGGAGTTCTGAACGTTCTTAGGAATGTAAAGGGCTTTTCCAATTTTCCAGTGACTCGTTATATGGATAATGAAAAGCTCAGCAGTTTCAGTTTTCTGATAGATTTTGTGTTTTGCATAAACACTACTTTCAGGATCTCTGCTTGCTGTTGGTGAATGAGAACATTCTTATTTACATCCAATGGTTCAAAACCCATATGGACTTAAATGGTCATTGCATTTCGAGACAACTTGTGTAATTAAGTTTGCTAATGTGATAAATAGTAAAATTACAAATCACTTTATTTACCTAAAATGACATTTTTGTGCTGAAACGTCCCCCTAAAGTGCCCACCAGGCTTCCTACTAATTTGCTGTCCACTGCTTGTTGTTATGTGATGTCCATCTCTAGTAAGGGCTTACTTTTGTTTTTACTTTCTGTAACAAGGGAAATGATGTGGTGCTGGATCCAGACTATTCTAGTAGCACCAAATCGACTTCTAGACTAGATGGGGGTCCGTTATTTTACCAAAAAATATTGTGTTACGTGCTACGGTATTGGCTCTGCTAATTTAACGAACTCTACAAATCAGGCTCTGAATGCAACCTCCGATGCAGATGTCAATGGGCCCTAGCAGAGATAACAAGATGCAAGACAGGAAATGGAGAAGGGTGATGACTCAAGCTGCCCATAGATGTCTATGGAGAGGGAGGTGAGGAGGAGGAAGAGACTCATACAGATTTGTTGCTGTAGCTAACTGATAGGTGGTTTATAGCTACTGAAATCACATCTACACTTTTCAGGACTGCTGTACACTGTCCTCTATGATTATGTTATTCCTCTGTAAGCTATAGAGCTAGGCTTGGTGCACACGAGTCATGAGGGCCAGTTGTACCCTGAGAGGCTTGGGCACAACTCGCATCAAACAGCATAGGGACACCAGTCTATGAGCTGTTCCATATACAAGGACACAGCCCATTGGCATGCATTGGCATGTCCTATTTCTCATCCATGAAACAGACAGGAATTTAACTTGCCATGAGCTTTTTCATCTGGACCATCAGTCCAAGCGAAAAACGTCCATGTGAATAACATCCTTGGCTATAATGGGGCCATGTGCTATCCATGCATAAACAGCATTAACATGGCCCCAAATACAGTGGAGTGCCAGAAGTAGCAGCATCTACTGTTTTCTCCAGGGACATCATAACAGCAGGCTCCTCCGACCAGCTCAGAGAGGACTGAAAATTAGAGATTCAAAGAGGAAATCTGGTGATAAAGGCAGGATACAATTCATATAATAGCCGGATACAGTGTTATATTTCATGTACAGCCAATTCTGAAAGTCACCTGAAGGTGCGGGTATGCTATACTAGTTTTTCACAGCTGAGCATTGTGTCCAATGGTAGCCAATCTAAACAATGCTCTGTGAGCTGAACATAGCCACCAACCAGGGGCATAGCTAAACGCTCATGGGCCTGGGTGCAAAAGTTTATCTTGGGGCCCCCCAACTTCTCTTAACCCCACCAACCGCTCTTCCCTTTGCTAAAATGTATCAAGTAGGTAAATGTATCAGTCCGGAGTCCAGGCTATTTAGTTCACAGAGGATTGCTCAAACTGGAGAACATTGTAGTAAATCTTACGTTTTCTCCTCTGGATGTAATTGAAAACTGTTCCTATTCACTAACAGCAAGCAGAGATCATGCAAATGGTAAGGAATCGAACTACCAAATCTATTAGAAAGTTGCAGAACTTTTCATTATACAGCGATTAACTTTATTTATAAAAACTGGAAACTCCTTTTAATGCATCGAGATCTACATGTAGGCAACGACCTTCCAAGTGCAGAGCGCTCGCTCCTTGGCTTTCTCCTAAGATTAGGCAAGCAAGTCTATATTGTAAAAAGCAAGAACTGCTGGTATCTCCGGTATGCTGGGCCAGTGTTTTCTATTAGGCCGTACACATGTCTTTCATTTCACTTTACATGAGACGAATCCCTGAGAAAACCTTTGCAGAAATTACATTGCAAACCGCACTGCTTCTCCCGCTGCCACATTACAGTCCGAGGAATGTTTTAATTGGTATTCTTCCTCATTTCGAAGAAGCGACACTTCATATTATGGCTGTGCAGTCCCACTCCCAGGATTTGGGATTCAATATTATTCTACTCATGTGGTGAGAACAGTGGCCTGCAGGGAATTTGCAATGTACTTAGTCCTCAAATGTCCTATCCATAGAGTGTCCTAGAATAGTCCTCAGAATTGATTTTTGAGGAAGCAACAAATATACAGACCATGGTTAGGGCAAATATTAATGCAGCCCTCCGGTCCTGGACAAAGAAATATGGCTGCAGCGCTTCCCTGACTACCTGATGCACATTGTATGTATTGGTAGCCTAAAGGTACCGTTATACTGAGCGAGTATCGCCCTAATTATTGCTGGAAACAGCAAATTCAGGTGATAATGGTCCCGTGTACACGCGGCTGCCGATGGGGCATTGAGCAAGAAATCGCTCACTTTTCAAAGTTGCTTGGTTTTTAGCAAAACTAAAAACCAAACAACTGTCGGGCCGCGTGAACAGGCAGTCGTTCAGTATGACTGCCTGTTTACTGTGAGTGGAAGCAGGTAGGTCGGAATGATCTTTGGCCCGCTCTGTCTCCATTCATTGTAGGACTATAACTACTATGTAAAGCACAGGAGTGATAGTCAGGTGATCGCCCGTTGGAGGTTGCCGATCACTTATGCGCTAAACAGTCATCCCGTGTAAATGTACCTTAAGACACTTCATGCTGCTCTGACTTACCAGTACTGTTTATGTGCATAGCACTCGCAGATCGAAACTAGCCTTCTTTGTTTGTCCAGGACCCAAGGGTCACTTTAAGAGCAACACTTATGTCAGCATGAGTCGTATTTATGAGCCATATCACATGGATATTGAATATGGTTTCCTTTGACAACTCGTACTTAATCTGTCATATAGCTCCATTTCTTTATCTAATGAGTCCAATGCAAAAATAATTGTGGCATACGGAATCTCATGGAAGCCTTTCTTCTCTGAGCGAATAGCTTTTCTCATGGAGACCCAACTGGCAGGATTGGACTGACCCGTCATGGTTTTAGAGGAACATCTCGTTCCCCGCTTAGTCCAGGTTCTTACACAATAACGGGTTTCAAGGTCCACCAGAAGACAACTGCATTTGGTGGTGGACATTGGAGCAATCACTTACCCCTAGGCTCTATTTCTAATGGGATTATTTATGAGTAACCTATTACACCTTATGGATGATACTGTATGTTCTATGTGTGCAAAGACTAATGGGATCTGCAGGTGTTCTCCATAGTTGGGCTCTCAGAATCATTTTTTTCTAGTTAACTCAAGAAATCCTACTCTGACGCTGCCTACAGGTCTATAATCTGGACCAAAAGGCACTTTATGTCTTGTTAGGTAGGGTCCATTGCCAAGTGTATGAGCCCTAGGCAAATCCCACCATGGTGATTTAGATAGCTAGTTGAGCTTGGCTAAGCATCAGGTCAAAGTACTATGTCCACCAGAAGTAGCGATTAGGTGACCATACACATTAGACTAAACAAAGCCAATCTGGGTTGTTATCAAGGAATAAAAGGGGTTGGGTATGTTGAATTATGCCATGCCCCATCCCTTGTTCCTGCTGGAGACAAGAGGTGTCTGACAGCAGCTTATTTCCTTCCTTCCATCAAAGTAAGCATAAACATATGGCCAAGTAAATCGTCATGGTGGAGTTGAAAGAAATAGCCAAATAGTTATTTCATTTTTTATGGCCACCTTGTAGGCCATGTTGGATAAATTAAGCTTATAATATACCTGTACCCCATACTACTGCCCTCCTTTACTAGGCATCTCAAGATTTTGGGATTCACCCCACTAAACCAAGGCTAGCATCACTGCCCTAATGCAGATTTTGAAGGTATCACAATCTAAAACTCATTTCCACTAAGAGTTAACATAACTATGAATGTAGAGACTCATATTCACAACTTGCTTCTGGCAACTGCCTCAATGGCCAGAGCACCAGGAGCATCCTTAAGGACCCAAGGGATTTCATGCTTCATGACATCGTAATGTCCTAGTTCATTAATTATGAAGAGATAGGCCTGATACTATAGCTCAGGAATATTACCTAGTCCCATCACCCGTCACGTTTATAACAACTGACTGTGTCTATCTTCTTCACAGTTGTGGACAAAAGAAGAAGTTGGTGATTAACGGTAACAAAGGTTCTCCAGAAGATGGTGTTATCATGGAACAGAATGGAGACACAGTCAAGTCTCAGGAGATGGTGCAGCTGGTGTCTCGAGACCAGACCAACGACCTTGGAGATGGTGATGCTTTGACGCAAGACGACATAAGGAACACAAGGGACGTGGACATGAAAATTGGAGTCTAGTCAACTTTTAAGCCCTCAGAATAAATTGTGTGGAGGGAAATGAAGAACTGGGACTGAACTTATAAAATATAAAGAGCCACTGACCCTGTGTTGCTACTTTGCCAATTTGCAAATCAAGCCAAAAATAGTTGGCTCCCCAGTGTTTATATGAAGATAGACCCCTTTCACTGCTCGTGGCTCGTATTGATGGGATTCTCAAAATGCAGTGATGATGTAGGAGTGAAGGGCGGGTAAATTAAGGCCTGAGATGTGCAAGAATTTGAGACACAAAAATATGCAATTGCTTTGGTTCATAGATAGCAAACACAGTGAAATGGATTCATATTGCTCACTGGATTTAGATTAGATAGTCTATAAGCTTCCAAGATTCATGATTAGCTCCACAGCATATTTAGATCTAAGGTACAATGTAAATAGGACAGAGTATCCCATATTTATAGAAGAAAGATTTGTATATGCATTAGATCTTCCCCCAGTAAAATGTTAGTTTGAATGTAAAGGACTAAGGTTCACACAAATGGACCATCCAGTGGAGTGATCTGAGGACCACACCAATGGTTCATCTTCTAGAGTAGTCTGAGAATCATTCGATGGTCCTTCTTCTGCTGTAATCTAAGGATCACTTTCATGATCTATCCTTTAGTGGTCTGAGGGTCACACAAAAGGTCTATTGTCTGGAGTTATCTGAGGATCACACCAATGGGTCCATCGTCCTGAGTGGTCTGAGGGTCACGCTATGGTCCTTCTTCTGGAATGATATTAGGATCACTCCTTGGTCCATCCTCTGAAGTAATCTGAGTGTTACACAAATGGTCGATCCTCTGTAGTGGTCTGAAGGACACGCCATAGTCCTCCCTTTGAAACGATCTAAGGATCACGCTATGGCCAATCTTCTGGAGTGGTCTGAGGGTCCTACCATGGTCTATTCTCTGGAGAGGTCAGAGGGACATGCCATAGTCCTCCCTCTGGAATGATCTAAGAATCATGCCATGGTTCATCCTCTGGAGTGGTCTGAGGGTCACACGAATGATCCTGTCCTACATCAAAGATAGCGTTGTCTTGGGTTTCCAATGATGGTTTATATTGTGTATATATATGCTCTAAATTTTATGGAAAAAACAATTCTGACATTGGCCTATGAAGAGCTTCCAAAAATACAATTCTAAACAAAAAACTTGTTGAATGTCATTAATCAACCTTTAATTCTTTGTTCTTGACTGCAAATACCAAACTGTGTGTATGAAGAAGGAGATAATAGGTTTAGGGAAACAAGTCTGGCCTAGAGGACTGTGAATTAGGGATGTTCCTCACTTACATGGTGGATTGTTTACGGAGGTTTGTCATTTTGATGGTTAGACTTGATCTTGCCAAAATAACTTGGGGCCCAAGAGAACGCTTTGAACGATGGTCAGAAATGGAAGTAAATCAATCAAGTAAATCATCATGTCCTTCATCCTAGGTCCTACTTCACAGCACAGTCGATGATCAATTTGAATCTTACCCTATGAGCATGACTTGATTTAAGAACTTTGCCAGTATGTAATTAAGCACCTTGAGGCATTTTCTACATTCTAGTGGAGGTTGTCACCCACCTACAGCATACTATCCTTTATGTACTAGGTAATGGTCTCTGTTCATGGTCCCAAAGTACTGTGGTTCGAATTTTGGTATCATAAAAACAGGGTGTTACCAATTTTGACACTCCGCCTACATGATGGGAACAGAATAACATTCACTTTTACAAAAGTGGACAATCCCTTTAACCCCTTGAGTGGCGGGTTTCCTACCACCCTGTCGTGCCCACCAGGGCAGGTTTTTTAAAATGGTCTAATCATTGAATTTCAACTAATTTTGCAGTTGCGTCTCAAGGGCCATAACTTTTTCATTTTTCCATTGACATGGCCATATAAGGGCTTGTTTTTTGCGGGACAAATTGTGATTTTTTAAACAGGGGGGAGGAAAAAAAGAAATGGGGAAAAAAGAAAAAAAGGGGCCATGTCATTAAGGGGTTAAATAATGTATTAACTTCCTTCTCTGGGTCATTACGACGCATGGATACCACATGTGTGATTGTATTTTTGATTTTTCACAAAGTAAAGGGAGACAAGTGTTTTTATAATTTTTTTATAATTTTTTTACTTTTTTTTTATTTTTATTTTTTTTTTGTCCCTTTAGGGGACTTCCACAGGGACCCATCAGGACCACTGATCACATTCCGGGGGTCCGATGGTGACAGCCCTTTACATGCTACAGTGACAGCCCTTTACATGCTGCAGTGACAGCCCTTTACATGCTGCAGTCACATAGACTGCAGCATGTAAAGGGTTAACACAGCAGAGATCGGAGGTTTTCTCTGATCTCTGCTGTAAGAGCTAGAACCTAGCTGTCCTCTGACAGCTAACAACCAGCTCTCCCTGCCACAGAGACCATCGGCTTGCTTCTGACAAGCCGATGGTCTCTATGGCAACCTGTAAACAAAGCAGGAGATTGCCGGCATATCGGCAATATCTTCTGCTGGATTTTCAAAGCCCTTGCTTTGTTCTCTGTGGGTCTGTGCAGGCAGAGCACACTGTCACAGCTTGTGGCATTGTGCTCTGCAGCTCCCATAGTGATACATAGCCCGGAAATCTTCCGGGCAGTATCGCTATGAGCAGTGGAGCTCGTCCCCGGAAAATTTTCGGGCGTGCCACTCAAGGGGTTAAATGTTATTTATTAACATGTACATAATACAAATACACTAAACACTAACACATGACGTATTTCTATAGACAATACTTACAACAATAGAAGGTAACATACAGAAATCATTGGATCTACAGCTCTTGATAAGACTACACATAATGGCACTGAGTTCTGACCATAGGGTTGCTGGGAGTTGGAGTTTCACTATAACTGCATGCTCAACCTGTGTTTCCTTCTATTGAGTATAGGAGCTGCATTTTCTGCTGCATGCGTTTAAAGGGGTTGTCCGAGCATTTTTTTTGTTAAAACCCCATGCAGTAAAATAAGTAACTGGCATATACTTACCTCCCCCTGCATCCTGCGGTATCCTGGGTCTCCCCTTGTGTTTACAGAGTGCCCCAGTCTGTTTATGGGTAGTCACAGGCTGATGCAGCCAATGACAGGGCTCGGTGATCACATGCTGAGCTCTGTCATTGGCTGCATCAGCCTGTAAAGAGGTGAGACTGCAGCCTGTAAACAAGCCACTAGAGTGGAGGACCGAGCAGTGCTGTGGGAACGGGGTGAGGTGAGTATATGCTGGTTAGTTTTTTTACAGCATGGGGAACGGGGTTTTAGAAAAAAAAACTATTTGGACAACTCCTTTAATTTTGAATGTTAATTTAAATTTTGTGATTTAACCCTTAGAACAAAAACCATTATGGTATTATCAGCAAAACTCCCTCAGATTTGCACATCTCTATAGGGCCGGGAAAATGACGGGTATATGTGTGTGCCATATGTAAATTGGCCTTCCATGGCTGGTTTTCTGTCATGTCACTGGGTAGCTTAGTTTCTGCAATTTCAGGTGAAAGCATTGATAATAAAGTGATATTTTTACATGTTACTTTGTTTAGACTGAAGTATATTTAAGGCTCTTCTGGTGTAGATGATAAGAGGTGGCGTGCATTCACTTTAGGAAATGATAACTGTCTTACAATTCATTATAGTTGCCTATTAGATAAGGTCTGCCACCCTTGGCTGCTTCAGATCTACAATCCCACCCTATCCATACTGTGAGGCCATGCTGGGAGTTGCAGCAGGTTACAGACCACTGGAATAGACACTGCAGGGAGTCAAGAATTGATTTGAAGCTTTGCAATATTTTATGAAGGCGGATTTTATGCTATGGATTGCAAAAGTAAATGTATAGATAGCCTGCTTGCTCCTTAAAGGGGTTGTCCCAATTCTAACAGATTTTTTTTCTGCAGGAAGCAGACAGCTCGGTACATTGCACAGTGGCCCAGGTTGGTACTGCAGTCTGAGTCCCATTCACTTCAATAGGACTCATCCTGCAGTACCAACCCAGGCCACTGCACAGTGTATGGAGCTGTCTGATTCTGGCAGCAAAACCAGTAGAAGACAACCTCTTTAATGGAATCTTTATTTAAAGATGTTGTCTAGTCTTATAAAAACCTAGCTGCTTTTTTTTCCAAAAACAGTGCTACTCACTATGTGTTGTATCTGATATTGCAAATCAGCTATGTTGAAGTCAATGTGGCTGAGCTACAATATCATTCACAATCTGTGGACAGGCTGGTTTTTTGTGGTCAATAGGTTTACAAGTCCAAAATGTTTTCTAATAAGTTACTTTCAGAAGTCAATTGGAGTCCATCAATTGGGACCCTATAAATGTAAGAAGCGGTAGGTCCCGATTGCAGGTTTTCAAGAAAGCCAACTCTTGCCCATGAGCATCGTTTACTTGAATAGACGTTATGGAAAGTACTTTGAGTAAGCGCTCTTGACTGACGACTCATAGCTTTCCATTATTATGGTTGGCATGTACTATATGCTTGGTCATCGTTTGATAAGAACCAGCATTGGCCTCTTTCTTCTTGCTTTCAGTGGTGGTCTCCAATGTTGGACTTCCAACTTAGTGACTTTTATGACGTCTGGTTGACACGTCACAGAAGCCAATTATCAGAAACCTCTTTAAAGGTTTTGTACATATTTCACCTGCTTATTGTACATATATAAGCTTTAAGTCTTGTCATGTCTTAGGTGATTGCAGATAATAACTTTGAGACAAATTCCTTGTGGTAAGTTAAAGTCCACACAGGGCCTTCACTCACTAGGGAACAATAATGGACTGGAATCCTGGTTGGCTGCAGCTCTTGGGGTGCATGAGCCCAAAGATCCCTCTGAAGACACCAGTATAATAAATAACCCATGTTACTGTAAGATGGAGGTCCCTGCTACAGTTGTGCATTGGCACTGTGAAAGTAGTAGGATGATTTGTTACACTTGTTATTTAAGTGTTAATATTTAGTCTCACCGAGCTGTTCTTGAAGCTAGTAGAATCAGCATTTCCTGAAGACGATATTGGGTCATTGTGTCCGCATTCCTTTACTAGGATGGTGAGGGCAAGGAGTCACATAATTATTCATTAAACTTTGGCATGATTTGTTAAGTTCAGGAAGGTGGTCCACCCTGACAGGCCATTATACTCTCTTTGTCTGCTCGCACTATTAATAAAGTTAAAACTGGGCTGGGCTCTTTAGAAAGAGCGCAGTGGTAACTTTGCGCAGTTGAGGTTTCTTGTTTGTTCTCTAATGGTCATCAGTAATTAATTTGGACACATGAGATAACTCAGTAACCTTATTACCAAATTTAAATTTAAAGTATTACTGCAACAGGACTCAGGCTCTTAAAGTTATGCCTCTGACTGTCCTAGTCAACAAGGCCCATTTTTCATTGAAACAATTTTGAGACATGAGATCCTTTGTGTCTCTGTGAATTTGTATGGCTATCTTCGAAGTTCCTTGCCAGAGGGAAAGTGGTCATTCTTGTCTCCGTTCATGTCAAGGTTTACATGGAAGAATCCCCAACCACAAGTATTTGTCCATCGACTATTCCGATTGACCCTACATGCAATAAATATTTCTGGTATTACTAAGACATGGTGTGTGATGGCAGAGTGGCTTGCTGGGAATTGTCCATTCAAAGATTGCCTACCTTTCATTAAATGTTTGTTGAGGACCACATTTCCAACACAAAACCTTACAAAATGATCCCAATAAAAGAGAGGTTCTGTCATGTAAAGCTGTTCTGAGTATCTTTTCTTTGCTGTTAGGCTGTTTATTGCTATTGCCCTGGCATTCCACTTTTTTTCTGGCATGCTACGGCACGTTGTACATGCCATCATACACCTGGCACAATATTTGTTTACCACTATTAAGTGGCATGAAAGAATTTCTTATTGAGGCAAATGCAGTCCTGCATAGTCTTCACAGCGGACTTTGTATAATGCACTAATTCTTGGCTCCACTGGAATCTCAAGAGACACCCAGGTGAATCTACCCAGGTTTGGACGTCTTAAAATTTGTCACTCTGTTGCAAAGTGGCGTGGTCTTGGATTTTGGAATCATCAGAAAAACATTAAAAACAATGTTTGAGGCCATCGAGCATGCTTACTAGAGATGAGCGAGCATGCTCGTTTACGCCTGATGCTCAATCGAGCATTGATATTTTCGAGTAACTGATTATTCGACCGAGCGCCATGCGGGGAGAGAGTATTCAGTACCTCGGAAATATCAATGCTTGATCGAGCATCAGGCTTAAACGAGCATGCTCGCTCATCTTTAGTGCTTATATATCCAGTGGAGCTGAATATATACATTGTTTGGCATGGACATTCAAAATGATTGTTGACTCGGTCCATCATTAATCCATTAGGGATCTTGATATTGCTTACAGTAGAGTTATCTTTACCCAGTATGAGTGTTGGCCGCATAAGTGAATAGAGGCGGAGCGGACTGAAGATTTCTTACAGCCACCCACCTCCATTCACAATAAACAGGTAGTCATTCAAAGATTGAGCAATTGCTGTTTACACAGACCAACAGTTGCTTGGTTTTTAGGTGAGCTGAAAACCAAGTGACTCCGAAAAATGAGTGATTGTCTCAGGTCAGTGCCCTGTTGGCAGCCACAAGACAACTTCCACCCAAAGTCATTTCCAGTGATTATTTGGGTGATAATCACCCCATGTAAAGGTACCTTTATGCAATGCAAAGGGGGTCATGCGTCATAGATAACTATTGGCCAAATTTGGTTTGGCCAACAATGACTTCTCCTGGCTCCAATATAATATGTCAGCTGGTCTCTATGCCTTTATGAAGCCTGTCCTACAGCTCAATTTAATAAAGGGGTTGGACAATGTTTGGAAAAGTAGATGTAGAAAAACATTCAATGCACAATGCACAGCCACCAGGTCAGATGGCACCATCTCTATCGGAGGACCCAAGAACGTATCTGACATAATAAGCCCATTGTATTCAAGACTTCAAAGCATAAAAGAAGCGTAAGTGAAACTAAACAACATCATTTCTACAAGTCTCATAAGAAAGAAGAAAGAGCACAAGATCAAAGCTTAACAAGCACAGAAGCTGGAGGATAGATTGTTCCAGCTCCACCCTGCACCTCTCGTAACTACTGGGTGATGATAATGAAATTAGGTCTGGTTTGGGGTCAGTACAACACGTGGGAGCATGAAGCAGAGGCTTTTATAACTGGGGTCATTGAGCACTTTCATCTAGTAGAGGACAACGTGTGGCTTGTATCCTATCTAGAGGTCATCAGTAAGATATGAGAATCTGATATCTCACTATCCATGGCTTGTATGAAATAACTTGGAGTAAGTAGATCTCCACCCAAAACTAGACTCATGGTCGCTCCTGTTCTCTAAAGGCCCTTCTACATGGCCTGAGGGGAAAGAGGGGCAACAATCAACCAACGAATTAGCCAGTGTTCATTCATTAGCTGATGCTTGTCAACTGTACGCCTGGCTCTATGGGGACAATTGATAGTAGTAATGATCGTTTATCCCCATATCAGCGATTCTCGGCCTGCGTAAAAAAAAATGTAAACCAGCTCCAATCACATACTTTGTCGATCATTACATCGGGCTGACAATAGGCCCATGTAAAAAGACATTTACTCTGTACAGTGATAAACACATTTGAGCTGCAGTTTGTGCTTCAGAGCTGCTCTTCTTTTCTCCACTCTGTAACAGGAAACAGGAAGTTTTAAAAATAGTCAGCCATTTTGCAGAATTATTGTTTATAGTCCTCCAATTTGAGACAAAAGGCATATCTCCAATTTAACCAGAACGCTGACCTATTTGTTGTACGGGATTGGGAAAACATGTCTGCTTTCTTCCATAAATAGCACCACACCTATCACCAGGTTCTGTCTGGTATTGGAGATCAGCTCTGTTGAAGTTAAGGGAGCTTAGATGTAATAACACACACAACCTGTGGACCGGTGAAAACTGCTGAGAACTGCACTGCTGGGAGGTGAACCCCCACCGATCAGACATTGTTGGCCTATCATAAGAATAGTCCATCCATATTTGGGTCCCAGAAAACCCCTCTAATGATATGTTCTACACATTAATGGTCAAAGACGCTCAAGACTGCCTCTCCCATGTGAATTATCAATCAGTTTTAGAGATACATGTACAAATTTGGTAACATTTCTGTCTAGCTACTGGAGCTCCCTCTGCAAAGTGCTTGAGGCCCCAGCGGGATGGAGGCCCCTTGGGCAATTGCCTATCTTACCTTTCCTATAATGAGGATCTGATATAATGTAAATCAAAAAAACAACTGTGTCCATCACAATGCCGAATATCCAACAACCAGGACTGCACTATTCATATGAAGAATATTGGGAGTAGAAAAAGGAAAAAAATCCAATATAGCTGGAGACGGGACGCCTAAATAGGGGAAAGTATTTCCCTTCGAGACTGACGATAGGTTTCCATAAATACTCCAGGACATTTCTAAGAAACCATAATGATACCTCGCAGGCTTCTATTTCCAGATGTTCTACTTCATACGCAATGTTCTTACAAACTATTCAGACATCATTGCTTTGTGTACTTATTAATGGGATCTTATACAAACATATCTTGAAGGGGGTTTCCAGATCTTAAAAATTGATCTATCCAAAGGATCCGCCTGGGACCCGGCTGATAAGGCATTCGCTGAGCCTTGTACAGTTCAGGGAGCAGACAGCTCCGTACGTTGGCCAAGCACTTTGCAATGTATTGGAGGTACAGCTCCCATTCACTTCAATGAGACCTGTGCCTGCAATGCCATGCCAGACCACTGCCAAGGGTACAAAGCTTTCTGTTTCCTGTGATGTACATGGTGACAACAGCCCAGCTGATCAGTCGGCTCCCAGACTCTCTCTCTCTCTCTCTCTCTCTCTCTCTCCCTCTCCCTCTCCCTCTCTCTCTCTCTCTCACTCCCTCTCTCCCTCTCTCCCTCTCTCTCTCTCTCTCTCTCTCTCTCTCTTCTTACATTGGGGCATGGTTACTTAACCATTTCCAATCCACTGTCTGACGTCTAAAGATATTCTGATTGAAGCCTGTACAGCTCCAATGTCAGAAGAAGTCCGGCAGGGTATTCTTACTGTATGTTACTGGCTGCTCTGTTGTCAGGGGCCTCTCACACTGCAGTACTGGCCCTAGCCAGCAGATGGCACCATTGTATAATGGCAGAAAGAGAAAGCCCCCTAGGAAACCCTGAATCCAAAATTGGATTGTAAAGGGTTAAGAGATGTGTGAGTCACATTAATTTGGTTGGTGGGGGTCATAAGCACAGATCTTTTGTGGATGTCAGCTCGCTCCAATCCTTCTGTCTCTTTATGTAATCCCAGACAAACTAGATAATAATGAGATCAGAACTCTGTGGGGCCATATCATTAATTCCAGGACTCCTTGTTCTTCTTTATGCTTAAGGTAGTTCTTAATGACATTGGTCGGATGTTTGGGGTTGTTGTCCTGCTGCAGAATAAATTTGGAGCCAATCAGACGCCTACCTGGTGATATTACATGTTGGATAAGTATCTGCCTGTATTTCTCAGCACTGAGGACACCATTAATCCTCACTAAATCCCCAACTCCATTTGCTGAAATGCAGCCCCATACGTGATAGGAACCTGCACCAGGCATCACTGCTGCCTGCAGACACTCATTATTGTACCGCTTTCTACCATGCTTCCCTGCTGCCTGCAGACACTCATTATTGTAACGCTCTCCCCCATCCTTTACTGCTCCCTGCAGACACTCATTAATGTACCACTCTCCACCATGCTTCACTGTTGCCTGCAGACACTCATTATTGTACCGCTCTCCACCATGCTTCACTGCTGCCTGCAGACACTCATAATTGTACCACTCTCCACCATGCTTCACTGCTGCCTGCAGACACTCATTATTGTACTGCTCTCCACCATGCTTCAGTGCTGCTTGCTGACACTCATTATTGTACCGCTCTCCACCATGCTTCACAGCTGCCTGCAGACACTTATTATTGTACCACTCTCTACCAGGCTTCCCTGCTGCCTGCAGACACTCATTATTGTAATGCTCTCCCCCATCCTTTACTGCTGCCTGCAAACACTCATTAATGTACCACTCTCCACCATACTTCACTGTTGCCTGCAGACACTCATTATTGCACCGCTCTCCACCATGCTTCACTGCTGCCTGCAGACACTCATTATTGTACCGCTCTCCACCATGCTTCACTGCTGCCTGCAGACACTTATTATTGTACCACTCTCTACCAGACTTCACTGCTGCCTGCAGACACTCATTATTGTACCACTCTGCCCCATGCTTTACTGCTGTCTGCAGACACTCATTATTGTACCGCTCTCCACCAGGCTTCACTGCTGCCTGCAGACACTCATTATTGTACCACTCTCCACCAGGCTTCACTGCTGCTTGCTGACACTCATTATTGTACCGCTCTCCACCATGCTTCACTGCTGCCTGCTGACACTCATTATTGTATCGCTCTCCACCAGGCTTCACTGCTGCCTGCAGACACTCATTATTGTACCACTCTCCACCATGCCTCACTGCTGCCTGCAGACACTCATTATTGTACTGCTCTCCACCATGCTTCACTGCTACCTGCAGACACTCATTATTGTACTGCTCTCCACCATGCTTCACTGCTGCCTGCAGACATTCATTATTGTACCGCTCTCCCCCATGCTTCACTGCTGCCTGCAGGCACTCATTATTGTACTGCTCTCCCCCATGCTTTACTGCTGCCTGCAGACATTCATTATTGTACCGCTCTCCCCAATGCTCTACTGCTCCCTGCAGACACACATTATTGTACCGTTCTCCCCCTGCTTCACTGCTACCTGCAGACACCCAGTATTGTACAGCTCCCCACCATTCTTCACTGTTTCCTGCAGACACTCGTTATGAGCCTGCTCTCCAGCCCTTCACTGAACAATCTGCCTTCTGCTACAGCCAAATATTTTTTGTCTCATCAGAGCACCTGCTGCCATTTTTCTGCACCCAATTTCCTACGTTTTCATGGATAGTTGAGTCGCATGGTCTTGTTTGGCTTTCTGGTAATTCTGGCAATTCATCAATGAAGACCACTTCTGAACAGACTTCTCTGAACAGTCGATAGTTCTACCTGTACCTATTGTTTTTTCCCAGTTTTGAGCTGATGCCACTGCTGGAAATCTTCCAATTTTGAAGGGAAGTAAGCATGATGTGTCTTTTATCTACTGCATTAAATTTCCCTGACCAACCGCTGCATCTACGATCCTCAACATTGCCCATTTCTTTGTGCATCTTCAAAAAAAGCTTGAGAAGCACATCTTGAAAACCCCAGTCTGCTCTGAAATCTTTGCTTGTGAGAGAACTTGCTGATGTGGAATTTGGCTTCTCCCCATCCAGGTTTAAGCCTCCTAAACAGCTATTTCTGTTTCAGTTAATGGCGGTGTTTCAAACTACATATGAAAATGTATCTATATTACTTATTACTGTTGTACCTTGTTTTATGGCCCTAACAGGACCTTCCCAAAGAGGTCACATTACTTTTTTCATTGCTATGGACTGACAGGATCTGAGCTGCACACTAATTGGTTGATGGGCTGGGCATAAAAGAGAGGTCCTGTTCTTGGACTCTAGTGTGACTCAACAGTTTAACAGAGTGCAAGGAAGAGAAAGACTCAGCTAGTGGGAGCTGCAGCAGAGCTGACCTGCAGCTGGACTTTCTGAGCACACAGATACATATGTATGGTATATTTTTGTAATACAAAACCGTATGACCTGTTTAAGGCTATTTGATTACTATTTATTTTATTATCCAGTTTGCAGTAAAGTCCGGTTCACTTGGTACAGATGTGTAATGCTTTTCTGCTTATGGCTTCATATCTCACATCTGCTGTAGATGATACAATACTTAACACAGATACATTTCGGAGATAAGCCTCAGTCACGTGTTGGTTAGGAGGTTTCGTATCCCCATCTGTAAGAATTAGAGCAATTTCCTTGCTTGCTCATGATTTCTTATTAAGTGTAATTATTGTATTTAACATGCAGCATTTGTCTGGTCACGTTGAGTTGTTACCGGAGTGATTAATTGTATATTAAAGGCTTTGGTCTAAACCACCAGGTTTCTGAGGAACACAAGATATATGATAATTTCACTTAGTTTCCAGACTTCTATATTCTTTCTGCTTAGTCCATCTTATATTGTGATCTACATGTAGTGGTAAAATGGTCACTGGGTCACTATGGAAGTGTCCATAGGTCAATGGCTAGTCTATCCCCGCAATTCAAATTGTGTTACTACTGTATAGAGAAGGGTAGACTTAGTTGAGAACATTGTAGAAGCCATTGGTGGACCTTCTTCTGCTGCCCTGGATCTTATTCTACAATGACTGGCCTAAAGATTTAATGGCCAAGGCTTAAAATGATAAGAACTCTATATCCAAGGTTTTCCTTATCTCTATCGGAAGAAAGGGAATTGAGAATCAATCTGAGTCTATTTCATGATTGTTACACTGTATGGTCTTCCCAAGCTCCGAATGATGGTCTTCAGGAAGAGGAAAGGGGATAGAAGAAAGGTAGATGGCTACCTGACTGTTGTGCTGGCTGGACAGTTACCTGTCTATGATCACCCATAGGCCTCATATGTGGTTCATGGACCCAAATTGCAATACCTATGGTATACCTCCAAGTCCATTGTATGCCGCTCTATGGTGCCACCGTGAAACAGCATATCAGATAATACTTCCATAATACGGAATGCATGCTACCTTTCCTTCGCTTCAGAAAATTTGTCCAAAAAGAAAAAAAGTCTGTACTTCCATGTAATATTTAGGGACATGTTAATACAATATGGACCCATAGGTGGCATGTTCAAGACCCGTGTGATATGGATCCCGAACATAGACTAATGTCACCCGTTAATATTAGCTCATTGTGTTATTTCTCAAGTTTAGGCAGCAGCAAGGCAAGCTTAATTAGTGCCAAAGGATCTGGTTTCCTTTGCACCCCATCACCCTTAATCAATAAAGTTTAGTATGATAGTTGGACAATCATCCACTTGCACCCATCCTCAATGGTGTCCTAGGTGACTGCCTACTCTGCCTACCTGATCCAGGTCCTGCAGTCCTCATCCAGCCCCTCATCTCAGAAATGCAAATGGGCCCACATAACAGCAAGTCAACCAGCCAAAGCCGGCTTTTGAAGACATTAGATTTGCACCCAGAACCCCAGCATTACAAGACAACTGAACTTTTGTCTGTCATCCCCCAGCACACTCGGAAGGAACTTATATCCTAGTCTGAACATTTGATGGCTCCAACCATTTACAGTATGCGGCTGATTTCAGGATTCATGTACTTCTGTGTTTTTTTATGTCGACATCCAGGCCGTTACCCAAAGTCTTTCAGCAGATCAGACGTCTTCTGGTTGTGGTATGCGGAGCAGGAATACGGCACACATGTTTTACATTACCCATATGGCTTGCAGCTGTCTGAATATGGCTTTAATCTCCATTTTATAACATGCAAAAGCAGTGAGGTGCCTGCTGCCTCATACCGGACGGGCAGGGGGTAGTGCATACGGGGGGTTTATTACGGTACATACTGACCCTGTTCTGGAAGCCTGAAGATTCTTCTTTGGCTAGAGTCACTGAGCATGCATTGCAAAAACATTTGGCTTAGGACTCTGATGTGACAGGGGGAATCGGCAAAAAATCTATTGCTCCGACTATATATTTTTTGTTGCACATTGCTGCAGAGGTTATGCTACACAGGGTATGTTTGTAGATTGCACCTATGGAGACACATCATTCTGCATTAAAGCTGTATACACAAAACGGTCTGATGTTATTAACCAAGGCTATTGGCAAAGTTACTTTTTGTTTCATTTGGGATGCATTAGAAGAAGAAATATTCTGGTTGTGTATGGACAGGGTAAACATAGGCCTAATAGGTCCCAGGGACCTCGCTATGAGTCCTTGGGGGGACATAGAAGGCACCCTTTAGGGAAAAAAAACACTGCCTTTCCCTGCATAATGGGTTAAATGTAATCTACCTAGCAACAGTGCCTCTTCCGATTGGCTGCCTGAAGCTAATTATCTGGTTGTTCAGCCTCTTTATCTGAGCGGATTTATGTGATTGGAGTAAACTGATCATGTGACCAAAAAGAGAGCAGGTCTTGGGGGCATATATCCATTTCAATACCACCTCTACTCGAGCCAACATAAACAACCAATCACTGTGAATCAGCCAACCGAAAAAACCAATCACCGTGAATGAGTAAATCCAAACTTTAGACTGGCTAGAGATGGCCGAGATATTAGCACAATGCATTCCCACATAGAACTCTGCTGCTTCCGGTTTACTATTTCACGAGAAACGAGGAAAAAGAAAGAACTTGCACATTAGTTCTCAAGAATTTCTCGAAACAAATGATTAATTATCATGCTATACACGCACCCCGGGTGGGAATATATGACACGCTGTACCATATATTGTCTGCCTATGGAGCCTACCTAATAACAGCTTTAGAACATATTAGCAAAGCCTCTTCTCGATTGGTCCTTACGTGGTCTCAATGAGGGATCCATTGGTTCTTTGTTGCAGGCTGCTCTTAGAACCTGTCTATACATGAAGCTCTCACGCAGCGGGTTGTCAGGATGACCCACCACCAGGAAGCCTGTATAGGAAGTGACTCATTGTGCAGCCAATTTTGATGTGAGTCATTACCTAAATAGCTTCTCGGGTGGGTGAGCAGCCTGCCAGAAAGCACTTGTGTCAGGGATCGAAATTAACAAGAATTTTGGGCTGGGATAGGCACTGCCGCCATGAAGAAATAGCTTTTACCTTTTTCCCAGAGTATTACGAAATTATTGCTCATGTAAGAACTTTATATTGGTCCCTAGCTCATTGACTAAAGTGGAAAAAGCTTGAGGGGTAACCAGGGGCACCATGAGCTAGTCTGGTGGGAACCAAGTAACATCCAAGTAGGACTTTAAATGAGGTCTCTAACAATAGTATATTATGGACACTTTTATTGGTTGATTCCCATATCTTGGACCTTCCATCCGGAGACATACGGCGATTGGGTACAGTAGAAGTGAAGAACACCCTGCTTTTCTAATAATCCACTAGTAAGTGTTGGCCATGAAATTCTTTTGCTCAGTTGCTTTATGAAATCTGATAGAAAGTTGGAAGCAATTTTTTAAGGTTGCGATGGACTCCTTTATCTTTTTTGCCCCTGTGCAGCTACAGAGGTTGCCTAAGACTGCAGGGACAAATCCAATAGGCCTATTAGATGGCCTGCAGAGACCAGGTCAGTAAAGGTCAGAGTCCAAAGATATTTTATTTTTCCAAATTAGAGCCAGCACATATGCACATATATACCCAGCTGTCTGATGAAGAGGTCTGTGAACCTCGAAACGTGTTACATTGCTGGCTCTAACTTTTAAGTTCTTCAGCCCTTTCCCAAACACACCGAACAGATGATATAATAATATAATGCTGTACTGCAAAGCTTTAGGTGAGCCCCTCTTACAACAGCTGTATTCCATAACCCAAATTACCATTGAAGTCACAAAACCATTAGGTCAAAGCAGTATGTCAATGCTGGACTCCCAGCAGGCAAATCCATCTCCGAACCTCCAATTCTCCAAATTTCTCAATTTTGTCCACCGCTGTGACTTTGTAGGATGCACCAACCAAAGCAACGCTGAAGAATAAATGCAGATATTGACCATAAGAAACATTTCACAATTAAAAAACACCAGAACTTTTTTTTTTTAAGAAGTAGGACAAATGCCACTTCCAGGATCCATAGGGGAAGAGGAGGTAACAGGGAAATATCTACAAATATCTGAAGGGCTGTCACAGTGCAGAGGGATCAGCCTTATTCTCATCTGCACAAGGAAAGGCTAGAAGCAATGGGATGAAACTGAAAGGGAGGATACACAGATTAGAGGGTGATCAATGAGTGGAACAGGTTACCACAGGAGGTGGTGAGTTCTCCTTCAATGGAAGTGTTCAAACAAAGGCTGGACAAATATCTGTCTGGGATGATTTAGTGATCCTGCACTGAGCAGGGGGTTGGACCCAATGACCCTGGAGGTCCCTTCCAACTCTACCATTCTATTAAATTACCCCAATTATATACTGAGGGTGAGGGAGGAAGTGCCTATATTGAAGGCATACATTGCCATTGGTAAGGCCCCCAGGCCAAACCATAGCATTATGGAGGTCAACCCTAATGAAGAAAAGAGGAGACTGAATAATAATACCACCCTAGGACTGGCCTATAGAACAGGAGGTGACACTTCAAGGCTCAGCAGTTAGAGGCCCTTTTATTAAATGCTGCAGTTCCCAATACATCAGAAGTCAAAGAACTACTCAGTACATTTGCATTGTTTTGCCCACCTTTTGTTTTGTTGCCCTGAGAGACGGAAACTCCGCCAAAGCCGTTGCGCAACATTTGGGCCATGAGTTCAATGTATCTATGGAGAAGAAAGCAAAAGCAAATATTCCTAGAGGGTAAGCACAGCTAAAAGTAGAGTTTCCCTTTAAAAAAAAGTTGCCACCTGACTTTTTTTCTTATACACTATAAGGGTGTTCCTACTACAGTGTTAGCAATTTTCTGCAGAATCTGACAGATATTTGCGAAAGGTGCCAAAAATATAATTAGTCATCTTTATCTTCATTTGATCAAACTTTCAGAAGGTGAAAAGTTCAAAAATGGTCATGTTAGGGGACTTTTGTAATGGTCCGCCTATGTATTTCTCAGTACTGTGGGGAAGCCCGCTGTTTCTCAATTGTCACGCCGAACAGGCCACAGTGAGGTTATCTGTGTGGTAGAGCTGTAACACGTACACACTTAGAAGTAAAAGTTCCTCCTTCTGTTTATGAATCACCTTGTGTCATCTGCTCAGATCATTGGATTTGAAATTTTTGTCTATGACCTTCCTGTAACTTTTTGATATAAAGTCGTTTCTTAATGAATGGTTTTGACCTGATACAAGTAAATATTGTCTTTTTTCCAATCAGATATTGAGTTCTTTTTTGTTTTTTGAAATAATTGGAGGGAGAAGGCTTCAGGATTTGAAATCAGTTTTCTTAGTAGATGAGATGATTTTGAATTACATCCCCTAAGTATAGGAAGATGCTCACTGGAAGTCACCCAAGTCTCCTTAGTGCAGGGGGTGAAATCCCTAACATCCTTAATAAAAGGGACATTTCTTGTAGTTTTCAAGATGCTGTAGGATAACATTGGACCTTACAAATGTCGCCAATGTTGGAGTTGAGTCTGTAGGGTGGACAATAGAGATGAGCAAGTATACTCGCTAAGGCACATTACTCGAGCGAGTAGTGCCTTAGCTGAGTATCTCCCCGCTCGTCTCTAAAGATTCGGGGGCCGGCGCGGGTGACAGGTGAGTTGCGGCGGGGAGCGGAGCGGGGGGGAGAGAGGGAGAGAGAGATCTCCCCTCTGTTCCTCCCCGCTCTCCCCCGCCGCTCCCCGCCCCCCGCAAGCCCCCAAATCTTTAGAGACGAGCGGGGAGATACTCGGCTAAGGCACTACTCGCTCTAGTGGACAAGTAGAGGCCGCTGCCACTCCTTCTACATTAATGTAACTTATGGAGCAACCGTCCATTTGTGGAGATTGTTCTGCTGTGTGTGGATTCCTGCCCCTACTGCCCAGAAACACCAGACATAAGGCAAATCAGATGATATTTTTATTTCTAACCGTAGAAGTTTAGTACAGTTCATAACTTGGGTTTCGATATGTAGAATGTGTAGTGATGTTTCAGTCACAGCCCTTCATCAGATAGGGTGATATATGTGTTTGAAGACTTGAAAAATGTTAGCTGATTTGCATTAAAGGAGTTTTGCCAAGATGGCATTCCTTATTCATATTTCAGTTTCTGCCTCCCTTGCTGTTACAGTATGTGTGTATGTGTCCACACACTATAGTGGCTTTACTAACCATTTGGCTGGAATGTCTCTGAATGCCTGATAGACCTGGGAAAGTAGAGGGGCAGGCATTCAGATACTGTCTCCCTGCTGATTGGACCAAAGACTGTGCAATGGAGCAGGTGAAGTAAGGGCAAGAAAGTGCAGGACAGGGAACTACTGGCATTTTGTCAGCCTTGCTGCACACCCCTTCCCGATAGTGGATTGCAAGCAGCAGAACAACAAAAAAATTGGGAAGACTACCTGAAAATCAGTACTTACAGATATGGAACAAGGTGCAAATGGCAGCAATTGAGGGCAAGGGAAACCTGGGGTATTGTAGAAAGCTTGGTACCCTTTAGCTCTTTGCTGAGAGCAGGACTTGAGGCAATCAGCTCATCACACTGAGCCCCACATTCTGCATCTTGGCATAACTCCTTCAGGTCTGGAGTGCTGTTGTCTCTCTCTGATCTTCACTCTTTGGATACATTTGGCTCAATTCGAAGGCTGAAACAAATTATTTTTTAAAAGAAATTTCTTGAGAAACTCATCCCGGCTGCCAAGAGAATTCCTGTCTGTGAAATCTATTGCTTGTTAATTCAGGCCTTGTCTTTGTATTTAACATCCTTGCTCGCATGCAAATTAGCTGCTGAGTTTTATTTGATTTGCGTGAGTAATCTGTGTGAAGATTGCATAATGTCCAAATATATAGGTGTGAATTACCATCATCGGGTCATAAAACACGCGACGTTCACAGTCAGCAGTGATCTGTGCAGAGAACTGGCTCCACTATTCAATCCTCCAAATGTATTTCCTCAGTAGTGAAGCTGCAATCTACACTCACTGTCAGTGACACCCCTCCCCTAGAAGGAGTATATATGTATTCATAGTCACTGACACCCCTCCCCTAGAAGGAGTATATATGTATTCATAGTCAGTGACACCCCTCCCCTAGATGGAGTATATATGTATTCATAGTCACTGACACCCCTCCCCTAGAAGGAGTATATATGTATTCATAGTCAGTGACACCCCTCCCCTAGATGGAGTATATATGTATTCATAGTCAGTGACACCCCTCCCCTAGAAGGAGTATATATGTATTCATAGTCAGTGACACCCCCTCCCCTAGATGGAGTATATATGTATTCATAGTCAGTGACACCCCTCCCCTAGAAGGAGTATATATGTATTCATAGTCAGTGACACCCCCTCCCCTAGATGGAGTATATATGTATTCATAGTCACTGACACCCCTCCCCTAGATGGAGTATATATGTATTTATAGTCAGTGACACCCCTCCCCTAGAAGGAGTATATATGTATTCATAGTCACTGACACCCCTCCCCTAGATGGAGTATATATGTATTCATAGTCAGTGACACCCCTCCCCTAGATGGAGTATATATGTATTCATAGTCAGTGACACCCCTCCCCTAGATGGAGTATATATGTATTCATAGTCAGTGACACCCCTCCCCTAGAAGGAGTATATATGTATTCATAGTCAGTGACACCCCTCCCCTAGAAGGAGTATATATGTATTCATAGTCAGTGACACCCCTCCCCTAGATGGAGTATATATGTATTCATAGTCAGTGACACCCCTCCCCTAGATGGAGTATATATGTATTCATAGTCAGTGACACCCCCCTCCCCTAGAAGGAGTATATATGTATTCATAGTCAGTGACACCCCTCCCCTAGATGGAGTATATATGTATTCATAGTCAGTGACACCCCTCCCCTAGATGGAGTATATATGTATTCATAGTCACTGACACCCCTCCCCTAGATGGAGTATATATGTATTCATAGTCAGTGACACCCCCTCCCCTAGATGGAGTATATATGTATTCATAGTCAGTGACACCCCTCCCCTAGAAGGAGTATATATGTATTCATAGTCACTGACACTCCTCCCCTAGATGGAGTATATATGTATTCATAGTCAGTGACACCCCTCCCCTAGAAGGAGTATATATGTATTCATAGTCAGTGACACCCCTCCCCTAGATGGAGTATATATGTATTCCTAGTCAGTGACACCCCTCCCCTAGAAGGAGTATATATGTATTCATAGTCAGTGACACCCCTCCCCTAGATGGAGTATATATGTATTCATAGTCAGTGACACCCCTCCCCTAGATGGAGTATATATGTATTCATAGTCAGTGACACCCCTCCCCTAGAAGGAGTATATATGTATTCATAGTCAGTGACACCCCCTCCCCTAGAAGGAGTATATATGTATTCATAGTCAGTGACACCCCTCCCCTAGATGGAGTATATATGTATTCATAGTCAGTGACACCCCTCCCCTAGATGGAGTATATATGTATTCATAGTCAGTGACACCCCCTCCCCTAGAAGGAGTATATATGTATTCATAGTCAGTGACACCCCTCCCCTAGATGGAGTATATATGTATTCATAGTCAGTGACACCCCTCCCCTAGAAGGAGTATATATGTATTCATAGTCAGTGACACCCCCTCCCCTAGAAGGAGTATATATGTATTCATAGTCAGTGACACCCCTCCCCTAGATGGAGTATATATGTATTCATAGTCAGTGACACCCCTCCCCTAGATGGAGTATATATGTATTCATAGTCAGTGACACCCCCTCCCCTAGAAGGAGTATATATGTATTCATAGTCAGTGACACCCCTCCCCTAGAAGGAGTATATATGTATTCATAGTCAGTGACACCCCTCCCCTAGAAGGAGTATATATGTATTCATAGTCAGTGACACCCCCTCCCCTAGAAGGAGTATATATGTATTCATAGTCAGTGACACCCCCTCCCCTAGAAGTTGTCGGGGGGATGACACGTTCTGTGTGATTGTAACGTTGATATAAGTAAGTGATTACAATATCAGAGCAAAGGAGTATTTATTGTGATAAACTGACTCCTTGAAGGGAGGTTCCAATACCTTGTGGTACTACCTCTAGGTTGGATACAGGATGTGATACAAGCAGGCATGGAGGCTCTAGTACCCTGTTGTACCGCCTCTAGCTTGGATACAAGATGTGATACGGGCAAGCATGGAGGCTCTAGTACCCTGTTGTACCGCCTCTAGCTTGGATACATGATGTGATACTGGCGGGCATGGAGGCTCTAGTACCCTGTTGTACCGCCTCTAGCTTGGATACAGGATGTGATACAGAAGGGCATGAAGGCTCTAGTGCCCTGTTGTACCACCTCTAGCTTGGATACAAGACGTGATACGGGCGGGCATGGAGGCTCTAGTACCCTGTTGTACAGGATGTGATATGGGGGGTATGGAAGCTCCAGTACCCTCTGGAGCTTCCATACCCCCCATATCACATCCTGTACAACACATCTGTATCACATCTGGTACCACCTCTAGTTTGGATACAAGATGTGATACGGGCAGGCATGGAGGCTCTAGTACCCTGTTGAACTACGTTTAGCTTGGATACAAGATGTGATATGGGCAGGCATGGAGGCTCTAGTGCCCCATTGTATCACCTCTAGTTTGGAAACAAGATGTGATATGGTTGGGCATGGAGGCTCTAGTACCCTGTTGTACCGCCTCTAGCTTGGATATAAGATGTGATATGGGGGGCATGGAGGCTGTAGTACCCTGTTGTACCGTCTCTAGCTTGAATACAAGATGTGATACGGGTGGGCATGGAAGCTCTAGTACCATGTTGTACCATCTCTAGCTTGGATACAAGATGTGATACGGGCAGGCAAGGAGGCTCTAGTACCCTGTTGGGCCACCTCTAGCTTAAATACAAGATGTGATACGGGCGGGCATGGAGGCTCTAGTACCCTGTTGTACCGTCTCTAGCTTGAATACAAGATGTGATACGGGTGGGCATGGAAGCTCTAGTACCCTGTTGGGCCACCTCTAGCTTAAATACAAGATGTGATATGGTCGGGCATGGAGGCTCTAGTACCCTGTTGTATCGTCTATAGCTTGGATACAAGATGTGATACAGGTGGGCATGCAGGCTCTAGTACCATGTTGTACCGTCTCTAGCTTGAATACAAGATGTGATACGGGTGGGCATGGAAGCTCTAGTACCCTGTTGGGCCACCTCTAGCTTAAATACAAGATGTGATATGGTCGGGCATGGAGGCTCTAGTACCCTGTTGTATCGTCTATAGCTTGGATACAAGATGTGATACGGGTGGGCATGGAGGCTCTAGTACCCCGCTTCTAGAAGGGTAGGGACTGCATACTGTTCATTCCTGTCAGGCTTAGCATTCAGCCTAAATGCAAGTACCCATCCTAAATGCTTTTTAGAACTACACGAATGGCAGACATGTTTTCTGAATTGTATGAAATTCAATTCTCAAGCAAAATTCTGGATCTTCAAGTTCTCGGACAGGACCTGTAACTAGGTGTTTGGCTGTCAAACCAGTGGTGAAGTTGAAGAAGCCCCTTCAAATCTATCCATGGAGACAGAGGCATCTCTAGACACCAATACAAGATCTATAACCGGACTCCCCATCTACCATGTGCCATTTATAGTACTAGTATTCTTGTATGGCAGAGGAGGTTTTGAGGCTCCTCAGCCACTTGCACAATGGTGCAACTGCTACCTCTGTCCTTACCTGGAGATGTGCAGTGACTCAAGCTTCTTCATGTTTGTAGGACACCAAAACGCAGGTCTGCATCCCTGTAGATCTGTGGTCTTCAACTTGTGGCTCTCCAGCTGTTGCACAACTACAGCATTCATATTGGGAGTTGTAGTTGTGCAGCAGCTGGAGGACTACAGGTTGTAGACCACTGCTGTAGAGCATAGCTTGCCACCAACATCGGTTCTTCCTTTTCATTGCAAACATGTTACTAGACCTCAGCTTCTCAGGCCAAGTGCCAGCTGGATAATAAAGCTTCTTGCTGAAGAATGAGGTTTTGGAAGAGCTCAGAAGAACTCCGAGCAATGTGGAAAAAACACAAGAAACACTGGCAGTCTACGGAGCTATAGTCTTAACTCCTCTATGACTTTCCATGGTTTCTGATGGTATAATAGTGGCATGGTTTCAGGATGCTATGACTGTGCACGGCTTAACTGAACCTGGTACATGGCAGCAGGAGCAATGTCCCAACTCAGAGAGGTCTAGTGAAGCTGTTTACGTGAGCAACATAGCAGTAGAGCCTGATGTTGGAGCAGATGAAGGGGTACAAAGTGGGGTTTTCTGTTGCCATGTGCATACAGTACCTTCGTTCCATGGTATAGTGATTTTTACCACTTGGTGCACTTAAAGGAGTTGGCTCATGATCAAACCCCGTGCAAATGCCCAGTTAGGATGCCATTGAAATGGGTGACTGAAAGCTAATACTACAGGGGTGGAGTGTGCTGACCTTGTAGGCAATAGTGACTGATACCCTCATGTGATGATGTTAGTAAGGACAGCCGGGCATGCTTAAAGTTGGTGGAGATATCTAATGAAACATTATATTGGGGCCCCAAGTCATCACTGGGACCCATACTTCACTTGAAACCATATTGCAGTCATATATACAGGGGCGCCCCTTCCTCAGGCAGCATGACCTCAGAGGGGCCGTGGGTTGCCACCCGGCTGGTATTTATTTTTTTACCGGTCATATTAAAGGGCGGTAATAAATAATTACCGTCTGCGAGCCGCCGGGCAGTGACCTGATAAGCACTCACTCTTTCCGCAGCTCCAGTCATCTTAGAGAGGCTTTGACCCCTGACCTCTCTCCTTGGCTTGTATGTGGTGTAGATGCTGGAGAGAGGTCAGGAGTCACAGCCTCTG
This sequence comes from Eleutherodactylus coqui, assembly GCF_035609145.1. Lineage (NCBI taxonomy): Eukaryota > Metazoa > Chordata > Amphibia > Anura > Eleutherodactylidae > Eleutherodactylus > Eleutherodactylus coqui. The sequence goes on along the minus strand of NC_089847.1, from coordinate 128,267,288 downwards.
CCTGACTGGAGCTTATGGAGTTGCTGCCCAGCTGGAGGTCCAGTATGGGGGTCACTATTACTACTGGGGCCACCATGGGGTTCACTATTACTACTGGGACTACTTTCAGGGTCACTTATTACTGGGAGCACTTTAAGGGTCACTATTACTACTAGGGACACTTTGGCGTACACTAATACTACTGAGGCCACTGTTACTAGTGGGACTCCTACCAGTGTCAATATTACTACTCGGACCACTTCTGGGGGTATTACTACTCTCTCAGTTTGGACAAGTCTCAGTGCTTTAAATATGTATCTGGGTAACTTATGAATTGGCGCTGTAAAATTAGTGTTTTTTTTCCCTGGGGAGGAGGCGTCACACTTCACCTTAGGTGGCATGTAGGGCCGACGCAGCATCGCCCTTGTGACTCAAAGCTCCGTTCGGATTGGAGTATATTGATTCTTATGCAGCGTACATATTTGTCTCCGGTCCCTTTTAATACTTTTATTTTTGGGTTCTATGTAGTGTTGAGCGAGCCGAACCAATAGAACCCTATTTCGGGTTGAACTTTCGATTCAGCACAAACCCAAACCGGGCTTTAACAAAGTTCTACCCAAAGCAAGGTCCTACTGATTTGGTTCGCCTGAACACTGGTGTATAAGACTGAGGATGCATTCACATGAGCGAGTACCACGAGATGTACCAAACTCACTGACACAGACCCCATTGTTTCCAATGGATCTATTCACATGTGCAGTTTTCCCTTCGCAGCGATGCTGTGAGATAGAAGTATCGTAGCATGTGCTATTTTTGTGCGAGTCCACAGAAATCTCACCCATTGTTTCCAATGGGTGAGAAAAAAAAAAATCGCATCGTACTTACGCATCGCACTCACATGTAGAAGCGAGTTTCATGCGAGTGCAATACAATTTTTTATTTTTCCTATTGGAAATACATGTGATTTTCAGGCGCACGTTCACCTTGCGATAGGATGCGATTTTTTTGCAAATCTCAACACACTTGCAGTGAACATAGCAATTTGACAAGCACAATATCGTTCTGTGTCTCTTGGACAGATATCGGGCTCACCCGTGTGAAGGCACCCTCAGAGCCATAAAAGCCCTCTATAGCACTCTCAGAGCGTAATGCGGCGCTTCTATGCCCATTACGGTGTATTCACACAATGCAATGTATTATCATAGTGATCAGAGGTTCATAGGCTCAAGATCCCTACAGGGACATAAAAAATGTTAAAAAAAAAATAAATTTTTTTTAAAAACTTTTTTTGCGCACTTTCTCCTCGTTTTTTTTTTTTAAAACAACCACCTGTTTGGTATCATCGTATCCGTAATGACTAGTAAAATAAATTAAACACACTTTTTTTCCTGACCGGCATCCACAATAAAAGCTAAAAAAAAACAGAGCAAAATGCTTTTTTTTTGTTCATCTTGCCTCCCCAGAAAACGCAATAAAGTGATCAAAAAAGCGATATGCACCCTAAAATGGTACCAACAAAAAGTACATCTTGTCATACAAATAACGTGCCCTCACAGAGCTCCGTCCATGAAAAAGTAAAGAAGTTATGGAACTTTGAAAGCCGCGATGCAAAAAAAAAAAAAAGACTTTCCAAACAAACATTTTTTATTGTACAAAAGTGAAAAAAACTAAAAATCATATCATTTTGGTATTGCCGTAATCGTACCAACTCGTGAAAAAAAAACTTAGCAGGTCATTAATGCTACGTGATTAAGTGCTTACTCACACGTCCGTATATCGGCCGGGTTTTCACGCCCAGACGATATACGGTGTCCCTTTCTGCAAAGGGAGGAGGCTGGCCGAGCCGAGAGCAGTGCACTGAGCTCCCGCCCCCTCTCCGCCCCTCACCACTATTTGCAATGGGAGGATGGGGAGGGGCAGAGCTAGGTTCCGCCCCTCCCATTGCAAATAGCGGCGAGGGGCGGAGAGGGGGCGGGAGCTCAGTGCACTGCTCTCGGCTCGCCCTGCCTCCTCCCTTTGTGGCCATGTTGACGGAAAATAATGAAGTTATGGCTTTGGAAAAGTGAAGATGAAACCCCCCCCAAAATTTTTGTGCCCTTACGGCCTAAATAGGCCGAGTCATTAAGGGGTTAAATAAACAAGTTACTGCAGGTTCTATTCCTTGATTTTCGGAGGCTGCATCCAATCCCAGGTATTTCTCAGGCTGCAAAACTTCGTCTCCATTTCCTGCTGAAGCTCACGCAACAACCTCTCCGCTCCCCGCACTCCCCATGCGACGAAATGAAGACCCCCGGAGTCGTGAGGCTTTATATACCAACATTTATTAATATGTACATCAGAGGTACGACACTCAGCAAATTATATTATATTCAGATCGTCATGTATAAAGAATCTCCAGTTTTATACATAAGTTACAGAAAATGATGTGACACGGTTTGAGAGCATCAGAGCAACTTCCTAGAAATCTCAAAAGGCAGAAGTTTAACACATCAACAGCACAAGTCACAAAGGAGAGGTCCTACATGTCAGCGTGAGACGCGGGAGGCCGGGACGCTCTCACTCATTAGCCATCCAATTAACAATTTACGCACTTAAGCAATTTTAGCCTACAGAAAAATTAAGCAAAAAGAAAACAGCGGACGGACGGCGTCGATCGGGTCACACAAGTACAATTCTATCAGAACTCCCTTTCATTTGTAGGAAATCGACCATATATATTTCTTATGAGACAATTATACTGAATGGGTTAAAATTGCTGCATGGGATTAGAAAAGCATGGCTACTATTCCCAGAGACAGCGCCATTCTTGGTACAGTATTGCAGATAAGTCCCATTCACTTGAATAGAGTTGAGCTGCAATACTAAACACAACCTCTGGTAAAGGGTGGCGCTGTTTCAGGCAGAATTTCTCTGGTATAGTAGTTCTGTCCTGTTCATGTGTTTGTGCCTGGTGTGCAATACCAGACACAACCTGTGGATAAGAGTGGCGCTATTTCAGGCCAAAAAGCAGTTTTTCCTAAATCTATATAATCCCTTAGGTGCTTTTTTGAGTGAGTTTAATTTGGACAGGTTTTGTCCGGTATGAACAGGATGCCCAAGTGAACTCTAATAGAGTTTGCTCATTCAAACAAGAAATCGGCAGGTCTAAACGGACCCTTATCCTTCTCTTCAAGGAAATCTCCACTCATTAAAGCAACGCTCCAGTATCGTGACAGAATTCTGTCCTGGGATCGGAGGGGTTGGGTGGTATATTTCCTGCAGTTGTTCTTCTTGGCTGCCTCTCCGTTCCATTTGTTCCAGGTCTTGTTTCTGGACCTTCATAGATGCTCAACACAATCTTCAGACTACCTAATCCCCACAATGCATTGCTAGTTAGACAAGTTGTATACTACACCAGCTCTCTGATTGGCCAGAACTTGTCACACACATGATCAGCAGCGGCCAAGCAGAAAGCAGTGCAATGTGTGCATCAGGTAGTTAGCAACTTGGAGATCTGAAAACATAGGGACGGCAGAGAAGAACAGCTGCAGGTAATGTACCCCGTCTTGTCCTAAACTTCTGTCCTGAAGCTGGAGGGGCGCTTTAATATATGTTGCACTGATGATGCCTGTAGAAGTCAGAAAGGGCTAAAAATTCTAGAGTGAGAATGCAGAATTGTCTTTTCTTTATAGTAGTTTTGTCCTGTTTTATAATCATTTTCAATCACTGTTTTACATTTACTCTCCGCCCCTGGGAGGAGCTTTGATCATCTATGAGTAGCCATAACTGGATAAGAAGACTAGTGAGATAATGAGGTAGAGTTTAAAAGGATAGCCGGGATTTTAATAAAGTTTAAGGAAAAGGTATAAAATAACATAAAATAGAAATTACATAATAGTTAGAGGGGTTTCCCGGGTCTATAATATTGATGACATATCCTCCATGGTGGATTGGTAGAACCCCCACAGATCAGCTGATTGCTGGGGTTCTCGCTCTACTGAACGGAGTTGCTGTGTGTTGATAATGCACAGATCTGTACACTCTTAGAGGGATTGTACCAAAATCGACTTTTTTAAGAGCAGAATAGGTGATAAAAATGGGATCAGTGGGGGTTTCATCACTGCGATCCCCACCAATCCTGAGAACAGGGGTCCCATGTCCCCTTCTCCTCCTCACTGCATGCTCACTGCACCCCTTGCAGTAAGGAGGAGATTGAATTGAGCGGCGGTTGGGCATGCACGGTGCTGCACCATTTCTCTTTAATGGAACTGACGGAGGTAACCAAGCGCTTGGACTCAGCTATTGCTGTCAGCCCAACTGAAGATGAATGAAGCAGCACCGCGCATAGATGTTTGCCACCCAATGCAATCTCCTTCTCAATGTAGGGGGTTGGCCATAAAGCTATACTACCAGATAATAGCAAACTAGACTCTGAAAGGAAGTGGTGCAGTTGATAAACTGGGCTCACCCTTACGAATCCCTGGCCTAATGGCTCTAAATGATGGAGTAAACGCCCTGAAAAGGGCGACCCTGTGCTCCAAATACCTATAAGGCCCTAACAAGCCCTAAGTATAAATTATTCAACAGACCCCAAAATAAGTGGTGCTGACCTCAGATATGCAACAATATATCGGAGATCAGCAATGCTTGATATCACTGCAAGGGGTGCAACAAGCTCATAGTATGGAGGAGACATGGGACCCCTATTCTTGGGATCAAGGAGACCCCCCTTTGGATAGCTGATAAAAGTTGATTTTGGTAGAATCTATTTAAGAGGCCCAGAATGGTACTACAAGACAGTTGCCATTCAATTAAATAGTACAATTTTGTATAGAGTGCTCCGGGGATAAGCTGATCTGTGAGGGTTCTGGGTGGGAGAACCTTGCTGGTCTACTATTGATTACCTAAATCCTCTTGCCACTCCGGAGGTCCCTGATGGTCCTACAGTAAAGATGACACACATGACTGTTGCAGCCAACCACTAGTCTCAGTTATCATGTGCCATAAATGCCAGCCTCACTATTGAGGCCAGTGATTGGCCGTAGCAGTCATGTGAATGATATATGAGACATTATCTCTAAAGGACTGGTCAGGGCCACCGGAGTAGCAGTGCTGGAGTAACTGAGGATTTTAGCGGTAAATAGGGGTAACCATTTTACACTATCTCCTGTTCTAGGTAACTTTCTTAAAATCACGGTTTCCCCGTGCAGAATCCTGCAGCAGATTCCACCCGGCCCGCAGACATCAGCCCAGAAAATACAGTGTACTCACCTGTCCGGACGCTGGGGGCTCTCCTCCGTCGAGGCCAGATCTTCTTTCTTCTGCCTGGCGGATGCGCTCGGGACGCTGGCGGCGTGCCGGGTGCATGCGCCATGCCGTCTTTTTTTTTTGAATTCCTGCTTTCCCACGGTCCCGCAGCACGGACGCAGTGTCAGCTGCATCTGCATCGTGGGGCGGATGGCTTCCATTGACTTCAATACAAGCCGTGAAAGCCATCCGTGTGAGAAAATCGCACAAAATGGAGTATGCTGAGGGCGTTTTCCTGCGTGTATTTAATTACCTGCGGGTGCCCAATGATTCCCTATGGGCACAAATCGCGCGTGCGGGAGACCCACGCAGATTTAATAAAACTATTTTCCCCGTGGACATTGGGCCTTAAGGAGTAACCACTATAAAAAATTGAAAACATGTCCCGTCAATCGGAACTACTCAGAGTCCCATGGACATAGTGATAACCCTGAACCCTTAATTATTAGCAGGAGTACACTGTATCTCTCAACTGTCCAAAAGTTGCCACCCACATCAAGCCTACCGTAAAAGAGGTGGGCTCATGTAAATATTCTGCAAATTGGGTGTTTCTGGGAAGCTTCCTGTCTGAATTGGAGGAGGGGCTTAATATGTCCCACGAATGAGAATGTTAGGAGGTATAAGCATCGGCTCAAAGCGTACCTATCCATATTTGTTTTCTGAGAGGGAAATATGCCTTGGTGTAGTAGCCTACTCCAAACCGTTGCTCCCCTCTCACAGCATGCTGTGAAGTGCTGCAGCTGCATCCCCCTCCTCCTTGTCTACTATTTAATCTTTTACATTACGAAGAACTTTTGGTGACTGAGGAAGTTTTTGAACATTTACAGGCAAGGAGAGGGGAATCGATGCTGCTACAAATTTGTTACTTGTAGGTACAATTTAAAGGGGTATTCTGGGCAATTAACCCCATTCAATACCTCTTCAGTACTAATGACCTATCTTGCCATACATTATTGCAAGCAAAGCCTGAACTTCCAGCTCTGACCCCCAATGCAGACCTCCAGCTCAGCTGCAATGAGTGCAGGGGCTGAGATCAGGTGATCACCAAGGGTCTCGAGCAGTGGCCCCCCACGATCAATTACTGATGACCTACCCTGCGGATGGGCTATCAGCGCTACAAGGGGCTAAATACCTGAAAAAACACTTTAAGACAGAAAACGGAGCCTGAATATTCCAGTCGAGTTTCCGATAGATATTAGGACTAAAGTCAACTCGTCAACAGTCCATTTTGGGCAAAAAACTAAAAATCTACCAGCCTGACCCCAAAAACACTTAACCCACTCTTGGCCAGTGAAACGGGACACTCTCCTTGGAGGTAAAAAAAAGTTAACGACAATTACCATATCCACTTCATAAACTACCGACAACTGTGTTAAATGTTTTACTAACCTTATCTGTCTCTACTGCTGTAACATGCCACATTACCTAATTATTAAGTTCTACTTTAGCTCCTAATCTCTTTGCTACATCACACATCTAAGTCACTAAAGCCACGGATCAGGAAAAAAAAAACTCCAAAAACATAAAAATAATCAAAAATATATTGATTCAAATTTACGGCCATCAGTACATCACAATCTGGAGTAGCCACTCATCAATTATGAAACATCACAAGCGTTGCTGCTTACAGAACCGTGAGACACATTCAGATATATTTACAACACGCTGGCTGTATATATGTATAGACTATATACACTTTATCATGGATCACCATATGGAATATGAGGGGCAAAAACAAAAACATTCTGTCTTGGAAGAGAGGAATTGTCGATGGATATACACAGACTGGCACATTTCTACGGCATGGTGAGAACAGGCTAACGCTTTGCAGAAATTGTTTATGATTGCATTGAAGGTTACCTACTAAAAGTGCAAGAGGCACGTAATCTACTTATTACACAAAAACATTCGGATGAGGCTACGATGGATCTAGGTCTAGCGATGCTCAATGGAACCCATTGATGAGAACAACAATTTTACATCGGTCTATTGAAAATGCTGGGGGATTCTGCAACCACAACGAATAGGATTCAACACTGTGTAGATTTATGGGCAAAAACAAAAATTTCCTGAAAAAAGTTGTCAAGGTTCAAGTTCTTAAGGTGACCATTAGTAATGAGTGAACTTTTGAAAACTTCGGTGCGGGCAGTTCGCTAAATTTTTGCAAAAAGTTTAGTTTGGACCAATTAATTTGAGTCAAACCAGAAGTTGACTAAAACCCCTTACATTGGTGTATAACACTGTTTAAGAGACATGAAGTCTCTGCGAAACATTTGGAGAGTATCATACAGGGCTTTTATGCCTTTTAGACAGTGTTATACACCAGTGTTCAGGACTAGTGTTGACTGAACCCAACCAGTAGAACCCTGTCTCGGGTGGAACAGAACTTGGCCAAAACCTCCGTTTGGGTTCATGCCAAACTGAACTTTTTGAAAGTTCAACCTGAAACAGGGCTGTACTGGTTCTGTTCGCTCAATACCAGTGGCCATACACATTGGACATTGGTAGATTGACGAAAGAATAGCCATTGAATAAGTAATCATCTGCTGAATGACCATTTTGCCGACACAGCTGTACACATATTACAGCCCATACTGGCCATTCGTGTTCAATTACGGGCAAAAGGCCAAACAATGCTGTTTCAAAAATTGACGAAAGATCTTTGGTTCAACTCTTGAACAACATCTCTACAAGGATAGCCAATATCTTTCCAAATGATGGTCTGTCAACGGCCCGTTAAAGAGGTCTTCCATTGATACATTTCTAAACTTCACCCAACAGATTGTTTTAGTTAGAATGATCCATTTTCATTAACTTTAGTCTAGTGTGGATGAGCACCTTTAGATCTACTATGAAGTATAGTTTAGTAGTAGATTTTTGATATTTATATCGTCGGTGTAACAAACTACACCCTCAAAAGAAGCATAAAACAAGGACCATGGAGCAGGGCTTGGGGCCAAATGTGGTATTTGCCCATAGTTTACACTATACTTAAAAAGGGTTGTGCCAACAGACACAACTCGTTTCAGAATGTGGGGCCCAGAGTGATCAGCTGATTGCCCCAGGTCCCACCCCTGGCAATCATCTGGTTTTGCCAGGGGATCCATGGCTAGAGAAACATTTTTCGTGCAGTGGCCTCTCCAGGGAAGTAAAGTATTACAGGATGGACATTGACATGAGTGGCCATCCTTCCTGTAATTACAATGATGGTACTCGATCCGCCTAGATGGGAGCCACTCCTATAGAACAGCTCTCCATTCCAGCCAAAGGGGGGTAGCCTGTTCTATAATTTTCATATACCCTCCTAGGGTATATGAACATGGGATGCCTTCTTGGCACAAGCCCTTCAATCTACAGAGCCAGTGTCAGGTGTTGGCGTACCCTTAAGGGACTCTGTTTGCCACCATCCAGGGTTCATACAGCAACTCATGGACACTATTGGTGTCCTTCTTGGACACTGCTATCCATATGGCGGTATTCCCTTTGTTCAAGACCCCTGGCCAGAGCAGAGAGCCTCTTCAAAGATCAATTTCATGATTTTTTATTGATTTTTAGTATCTTTTTGTCATTTTACATGAATATCCTATAGTGACAAAGGGATTTGGGTGGCGTCTTGCTATGCATAAAGGGTACATTTTTAAACAATGTAGAGAAATCTAAAAAAAAAATCTAATTTTTTTTCATCATAACACTAATGTGTAAGGTTTTGGGGTTAGGATGACCGTTTCAAGAGCTTTGAGGTAGTGGTGTCTGATATGTATGTGGCTCAGCCATTCCCAGCAGCACCACAAATCAGTTAATCAGCTCACTGGTCCAAGTGCCATAAAAAGCGCTCTTGCTACCCACAGAAACTGGAGTTCAGATGATATCAATGCTATTGCTTCATTTGGCAACATATTATCCATATATATTTCTGTGACCGTTTTCCATAAAGCGGCGGTGGTAGAACTGCGCCAATAATCTAAAAAATATTATCTAAAAATGTATATCTCGTAGTAATCCCCCTTGGATCATGACTTTTTGGAATGCATCATTTTCTTCTGCTTGCACCATATAGAGAGGGGTGATTTCTATAGGAATGGAAATCATTGGTCCCGTTACCCTTATATTTGGTCCGTAATTGTAAAGGCAAAGTCAGAATATTGTAAACCACATGACATCACTGGCAGTATAGCAATCGTTATATTTCATAATATAGAATCTTATTTTATGATATGTTCTGGTGGAATGATCGACTTGTTGTGTGAGGAGTAGGTCGGGGTGTGACTGATGATGGGCTGGCTCTTGATCATGTAGATAATGACATTTGACAGCGGTATATAGGTTTCCTTAAAAATCAACATTAAAGGTTACCAATAACATCCATCTTTTTAGTTTCTTTCCACTATGCTTTACACTGAAGCAGTCCTCTATCTGGGTGGAGCCAAGAACAGAATACTAGAACTAATGCCAAGCTCTGTAAACTTGCTTGTTCTGCTTTGACTTTTTTAATTTTGATGCCTGCTGGTTTTCGAAGCTTCATAAATACATGAACTAGTTAGCCTGAATTCCATCGTTAGGTTTATAATCATTGTGCTTTCTAATTAATTTGTGCTTTCTCTGCTTGTGCTTTCTTATTGTCCATAACTATGAAGACCCATTTTTCGGAAGCGCATGATACAAAAAAGACATCCCTCTTTGGAATCCATATGGGTGTCAAATATGGTGTATGCTCCATTTTATAGTGCAGGGGCTTATGGGAGCTCAATGCACACTTCAAAACAGACACAATTATATGAAATATTTAAAGGGGTTGTCAATTTAAAAACTGTAAATGGCCTATTCACAACATAGGTCATTAAAAGATCATTGGGGGTCTGCCTCTTGGGAACCCCACCGATCAGCTGTTCACCGGGTAAGTGTGCTCATGCACTAAGCTGATTTATGTAGGAAGCAGACAGCTCTATTTATACTGCAGTGGCCAGGCTTGGTATTGCAGGTCATTTACTTCAATGCAGACTCTGACTGCAATACCAAACCTGGCCACTGCCATGAAAACGGAGCTGTCCGCTTCCTGCAGAAATAAGTTTAGTGCAGAAACATAGGAGAGGGGTCCTGAGAGGTGGACCGCCGCTGATATACTAAGGATTACAACTGAAGAACCCCTTTAAATATCTTATAATATATAGATACAGTATAAGCTGTGATTCCATCATTTATGTATACACTTAGTACCTATTTAGCTGTGACATGTCAATCCTATAATTATGTAAAGGAGGGGACTGCGCTTCTTGAAGGCTATTTTTTGCCAAGCCTCACCTGCAATATCTATATAGAGCATCACTGCTGCTTGTGCTACCATCGGGAGCCAAGTGTAGATACAAGATGCCATGGAAACTTGTCTCCAGAGTAAGGCTAATCCATTCTACCCTGTAGGCACCGAGCGAAAAGGGAGGACATGTGTGCTAAGAAGGTGCGGATATCTGAGGCACTGTGCACGTATTCTGCATTCTAAGACCCCATAAAAATATTCCTCTTCTCATAGAGATACATCGACTAAATGTAGAGAATCTGGCAGGAAATAAGTTATTTTTTTTTTACAAAAGATATAACAGAAAATATAATTGACTTTAATAGAGATGGATAAGGAAAATATCAAATTATAGGAGCTTTTTTTTGGAATTCGGTAACCCTCTAGGCCGACGTCTCTTTAAAGGGAATGTGTCATCAGAAAATGGCCTACTTTGTAAATCCCGTTTTTATATTAAACAGCTTTTTAAATAATTAAAGCAAATTTTTTTGTTTTACATTTTTGATGCTACAATCTATATTTTCTCAAAAATCCTAAAATCTTACAGTTCTCACACTAAGCCTAATAATACTCTAACTTGTCCTTTTCTGTAGAGATCACTTCTGAGAAGCTTTCTCATTACCATCACAGGCAGAATTCCACTGAGAGGTGACACCTACGTGTAGATAACACAGGAACCACCATTCACAATAGGTGATAGACACAACTCACCTCCTCCCCCTTCCCTGCATAGGTCATAGAGCATGCTCACAACACTCTCCCATAGAAATCAATGGGCCCCTCCTGCTCATTGTGTCTATGACCCACGAGACTGCTGTAAAGCATATCTTTAAATGCTGTTCACTGCAGCTCAGGCCAGATAGCTGCCCACATAATCGTATACAGAAAGTAGAATTTAAAAAAAATCTACAGTAAGAAAATAGAAGATTAGAAAAATGGAAAATGTCACTATCTGGGATTTAATTAGTAATGCAAATTATAGGTGATACATTCCCTTTAACCTTATTGACAGTTCATAAGAATGTGGGTGAAAGTAAATAATAATTAACCCATTAGAATTCAATTTCAAAAAGTGAATAGAAAATTTTGGTAAAATTTTTTTTTAAATTGCTTAATAAAAAAAAAACTCAATAATTAGATATTTTTCTTATCCCTTCATACTTATTGCATTAATATGTCTGAAAAAAGCACAGAAAGCCAACATGGTTAATTCTGTACTCTGACCAAAAAAATAAATCTATATCCAAACGGGTTATTTTTGACCCTTTTTTAATACAGGAATTGTGCTAACAAAATGCTTAATTCCTAAATGATCATTTCAATATGTGCTCTAATAACCATCAAATGTACATGATCTAATGTTAATGAGTACAAGGAAATCTCTAGCCTATCTCTAGTCTATCACCGATAAAGCAAAAAATGGTGAAAAACATAATAAAATAATACATACTGAGAAAATAAAAAATGAGCATAAAAACACCATAAAACACAAGGTACACCGAAATAATACAAGTCACAGGTTTCTGAATTTCAAATAAAATTTCACATTTTAAGGAAGATTTCGTTAAATTCAAGAACAATGACATCAGTGCTATGCGATAAAGTCTCTTCCGAAATAGACCGCAACCTATAAATATATGCATACAAAATATATGATATAGAATCTTGGTTAGATGGTCAATGGTCACTAAAAGTATGAAGCCAGAAGAATTCTTCATTGCTGATAACATTAACATTGCATCAGGCCTACAGCAGGAAGACTGCGGAATAAAAGATTCATCATGACATATATATATAGAATCGGATAGTAGTAAAATACAAGACTCCGGTAGTAGTTGTTGAGTAAACAAGTTGGTCACCGCTATGTAATACCATGTATTTGTACTGAACGTAGATCCTGACATGGAACAGATAGAAGACCAGCCATTAAACGGAATGTAATGAACACTGTCCTGTAGACAGAAACCTTCCAAATTCTTCACGTTTGATTCCTGAGTTCTTACAAGGAGGTGTGAGCTCATTCGAACATTCTCGACACCCCAAGACCAAGTCAGTCATTGGTCTGGTTTTGCCCATTTTGCATATTCGGACGCCCCCAAAAAAAGGTTTTCTGTGCTATGACTGTAAGGGTTGTGCTGGGTAGCTATGGGTGAAATGAGATTCATCAAATCGTACTGCACGCTAACGCTCTTCATGAAGACAGGCTGTGGCGGTGGTGTTCTTTCACCCTTACGCTTCCAGAGGTTCTTCGACTACAGCATTGAAGTCTGCCGTTTTGCCGTTGTTTGCCAGCGTCACCTGAAAATGATCACGGTTATGATCTAGCTCCAAAGAAAACAATTTCAACCCCCTCGGATAGCCGAGAGATGAGCAACTTCCCTATGTGATTGTGTCGAAGGTGGATGGATGTAGGGTTAGAAGATCAGTAATGTTGTAGTAAGGTAGGGAAGAGTAGTGTTGGACCTTGTTAGCCACCAATGAAAGTGGAAGTAGTGTAATTAAAGCAATACTTTGAGGTCCAAGCTTTTGGAAGACCTTGGATTTCTACAAAAAGTCTGAAGGACCAACCTAAGGTGTTTCCAAAGCTTCCGCCCCAACATATCCTGTTAGCTAAGAGAGGAAGATATCTATTGCATGAAGGTTAATTGTTTCAAGGCCTATACCATAGATATAATGTTACTGAATTTCGACCACTTTTTAACTATATTGGCCCCACCAGATTCATGGTTATGGCACAGCCTAATTTCAGTGGCCATGATGGGAGTGACCATGACCATGGGTTGCATACATAGTGATATAATATTGTTGGACATCTGTGGCCCTACTTGGACCAATGTTGCATGATCTAATATCGAGTTAATATTTGAGTGATCACATTGAGTGATAAGTCACTGAGCAATTTAAAGCGAGTTTCTATTCCCACTACAAGATTTGTCTAGGTATTGGGGAGGGGGTATTATATTACCCGTTGCCCTTCTTTTCCCCAATCTTAAGCCAAACCACCCTTTCATGTGGTTCTTCTTTATTCTTCAGTGATTCTTAGACTTCCCAATTCACACTGACCACCAGTGATGCATGAGTAGTCTAAGACATTACACAGTGCTCTAATTGGCCAGAACAGCTCACATGAGCAGTACTGGCCAATAGGATAGCAACATACACTTCCCAACTATGAGCAGTGACAGGGGAGCCACAGCCAGAATGAAGATGGGCCTGTGAACAGGTGGATAAGCTGCAGACTGGGGAGAAAAAAGGGTATCACACAATATAACCACACCTCCGGTCCCTGGACAAATTTTGTCCCCTGGGGTCAGAGGTCACTTTTTTTCCCCTTTCCTCATTAGGAAGAGCGCTGCACTGTAATTGTGTTGGTTCAAAAAGGGTTTATGTCTCAAGAGTAGTTGGTGCCAAGGAGCAATATGGCCATCTATGACCACAAATCCTACATCAGTGGTTCCATGGCTGAGTTAATGTGTCCACCCCATATCCATAAAGAGATGTAGGAACCAAACTCTTCTCCATCTTCTGCTATAGCAGCCAAAAGTTTAACTTGAAGCTCCTGGGCCAAACATACAACAGGCCTCCAACCTACTATGTGACATTTATCATACTGGTCTTCTCATTAGACAGAGGGGTCTTTGGACTCCTTTGGGCACCAGGGCCAGGTGTGACTTTGACCCCCTATAGCTACGTCCTTGACTATACCTGTGGTTCCCAAGTGTGTCTCTTATGCTTGGTTACTTTTGCTATATAGGTTTTTAATTATGGTAAAGTTATGTTGTCCAGGAGGGGTAAAGAAAAGTGGCAAAATTAAATTGCCATCGCGATATACTTGGGGTATGCACCTAAAAATACATGATCCCTCTTGATCTGGAATGACCTGGTTTGGGCAACCCTATACTATGGGCAATTCCATATACCTCAAGCATGTTCACATAGCTTATAATGCTGCTGCTGGAGGTTCATTATTTCTAGGGGATCTTGATAAAGGCCTATAGTGTTAGTGCAGAGAAGGCAAGAAAAGTATTTACCATGCAGCAAGCAAGCAAGCGAGCAAGCACATTTATCAACCACATGCAGGGAAGGGCGGCAGCTCCACACATGCACATAGCAGGCGACAGGAGTCAGGAAAACGCAGGCAGCAGAATCTAGCAAAGTTCCTTTAATGCATGAAAAACAGCTGCATGATTAGCGTCACTTGAGAAAAAGTGCAACCGCGTTACAGATCACATAGTCCACTCATTGTCTTATCAATACTATACAAATATATACAGTAACATGGGACCACTGCCATAAGAACAGTGCTGGGAGGGGTCGGAAGCACATGACGGGCTTTAGGGGGGGTTTACCCACTATATTAAATGGGGACAGATCCCAGAGAATCGGCATTGTGCGATGTGAGGAGTACAAAGTCTGTAACCTAAACTAACACAGTTATAACAGGAAATAAGAGCTGCTCTCAACTGGCAACTTATATACATTTACTATATACAACTGTAGAAAAATAACAGTAATTCGATTATTTATAGGCAATATTCACCTAGAAATATTATTTTACCCTACATAGAATTAATCTGCCTAAAAAAGTGGAATTACTTTGTAAATACATTATTGACCCTGAGTTACATCCTTTATTATTCTCCAGAGCTGCACTCACTATTCTGCTGGTGAAGTCACTGTGTACATAGATTACTTATCCTGTACTGATCCTGTATTATACTTCAGAGCTGCACTCACTATTCTGCTGGTGAAGTCACTGTGTACATACATTACTTATCCTGTACTGATCCTGAGTTCCATGCTGTATTATACTCCAGAGCTGCACTCACCATTGTGCTGGTGGAGTCACTGTGTACATACATTACTTATCCTGTACTGATCCTGAGTTACATCCTATATTATACTCCAGAGCTGCACTCACTATTCTGCTGGTGGAGTCGCTGTGTACATACATTACTTACCCTGTACTGATCCTGAGTTACATCCTGTATTATACTCCAGAGATACACTCACTATTCTGCTGGTGGAGTCACTGTGTACATACATTACTTATCCTGTACTGATCCTGAGTTACATCCTGTATTATACCCCAGAGCTGCACTCACTATTCTGCTGTTGGAGTCTCTGTGTACATACATTAATTATTCTGTACTGATCCTGAGTGCCATCCTGTATTATACTCCAGAGCTGCTCTCACTATTCTGCTGGTAGAGTCACTGTGTACATACATTACTTATACTGTACTGATCCTGAGTTACATCCTGTATTATACTCCAGAGCTGCACTCACTATTCTGCTGGTGGAGTCACTGTGTACATACATTACTTATCCTGTACTGATCCTGTATTATACCCCAGAGCTGCACTCACTATTCTGCTGTTGGGGTTACTGTGTACATATATTACTTATCCTGTACTGCTCCTGAGTTACATCCTGTATTATACTCCAGAGCTGTACTCACTATTCTGCTGGGGGAGTCACTGTGTACATACATTACTTATCCTGTACTGCTCCTGAGTTACATCCTGTATTATACTCCAGAGCTGCACTCACTATTCTGCTGGTGGAGTCACTGTGTACATACATTACTTATCCTGTACTGATCCTGTGTTACATGCTGTATTATACTCCAGAGCTGCACTCACTATTCTGCTGGTGGAGTCACTGTGTACATAGGTCCTTTATATACGGCACACAGCATTCCTTATCCAGTACTGCTCCTGAGTTATAGCCTACATTACGCTCCAAAGCAATTCTTCTGCTTGTTACTGGAAACAATGCCCCTGCTTCTTTCCAGGCACACTCCTCACATGTAACATATTTACAAAGTTGCTCAACTTTTTCCAAACTGAACATAAACTTTAATTACTCCAAGCTTTGAGTATATTACGATTATGAACCATTTTAGCAGCTGAAGCTTTCCGGTTTACTATCTAATCACAATGCTTTAAAGGGGTTGTTTCATGAAGACAACCCTTATCCAAGTGCCCTGTAAGAAACTAAACCCAATTATTCTGATCAGTCTGACCATCGTCTGTATAGGTTCGTCTTTATATACTCACTTTATTCTGCTATTCTGATAAAATTCCATGAATTAAGTTAAGAGGGGGGTGGGGGTTCCTACTTTAAGGACCTTATATAGTAGCCAGGGCAGAGAGTGGCGACAAAATACATCTCATACTCTGGAGGACCCAGCAGATTAATTTCAATGAGAACTGTGTAATACTTCATTTCTCCTGTGGAGGTGCTGCAGGGAACTTGAACACCTGCTGCTAGGACTCCTCATAGATCACAGCTGATCACTGGAAGTCTCAACAAAGGGACAACCAGTTAAATTATCATCGGGGGACTCTTCTAACCAAAAAGGTTTGTCCAAAGTGTCTGCTTTAAGGTCTTGATGATTTAGTGTTTCGGAAGGAAGGAGAACGTTATTTTCTAGACTATTCAGTCTTTTGTAGACATCACTAATCTACAGTTCCATTAAGACTACGATAATCCACTACATCTACCCTTAAGAGCATGTCTGTGCCTTACCTTACATGCTAAGGTCCCCGCAGTGAACACAACACCTAGAGACAGGACTGGTATTCGACTCGGTGGAAATACTGGATACATGAGAGCGTTGGAACATGGAAACATGACAAAATGCACCAACATTTCAACAAAAAAACAATAAAAACATCCCTCCCGTCCGTAAGAGGAAAGGATTGGCATGCATTACAAAAAGATACAAAGTAACAATGAAAAGATGATTATACAAAAATATACAAAAAGTCATCATGCAAAGGTAGCCATAATACCCCAAATATAATACAGAATTCCCAGGCAGGATGTAACTGGTGACTAGGGGGGGGATTTAAGGGGAAACTATTGGCTACGCACAATGGAAGCCGCCACTCTGTGCACCAATTCTTCAAGAAATAGCAACATTTCCATCATTTAAGAGTCAATGGAAAATGGAGGCTTCCATTATAATTCCAGCCTATATTGTATGTATAGATATATATATATACAAAATTGTGTTGGCATCTTATTGAAGGACATCTATCAGCGTCCCTGTGGCTACTAAACCAGTAATAGCATAGCAGGGGCGCCGACATGGGCGATAGGGTATACATTCTTCCCCACTGCTCAGTCTGTTTCAGGAGCCCTGAAATCTGTACCATATGTAAAGGACACTAGAGCGGTCCCATGGGCGGTTCACTGCTGGATGGTGATCTTGGGATTTCTGTAGTAAGTGATCACCAACCTCTCCACGTGGCTTTTGATTCATGGCTGAAATATGATATTAGTAGCAATCATGACCCAGGACCACTATCCGACAGTGAATCGCCCATCGGACTACTCCAGTATCCTTTACATACAATGCTTGGTGGTTACAAGGCTCCTTGGGCAGACTGAGCAGTGGGGAGGTAAGTGTAGCCTGTTCCCCATGTAGCATCCTTGCCTTGCTGCTGATTTAATAGCTGTAGGGATGCTGACAGATATCCTCTAACCCCTTTGCCGTCAGAAAGCTTGGCATTACCCTGTCCTTCAACAGGTAACAAACCCCTTGACCAGCAAAAAAGGCACAACAATATAATACATATGTACTATTCCTTTACATGACTGTCACGGTGCGCTACGTTATTATCATAGCGCACCTACGCTATTTGCATAGCCCAGCTCTGGTACACTGAGCGTTCATTTGGCGTTGAATACATCGGTAATAACAATGACTACACTCAATGCTGGGAAAACTGAACAAAATGTTTACAGTTCTGGAAAGCTAATATGTTACCGTGTATCATGGAAGAAGCCTTAAAGGGGTTGTCCAGTTGTACCGTAAACCATTGATAGGTCATCAATAGAAAATGAGCAGGGGTCTGTTGCCAGGACTCCTGCTGATCAGCTGTTCTCTGGGGCAGTGTCCTTGTGCACTGAGCTGATTTTGTCAGGAAGCAGACAGCTCCATTTCCACTGCAGTGGGCAGGCTTGGTATTACAGGCAGAGTTCCCATTCACTTCAGTGTGAACTATAAATGTAATACCACGCCTGGCCACTGCAGTGGGAACGGAGCTGTCTGCTGCCTGCAGAAATTAATTTAGTGCATGAGTGCACAAACTCAGAAAAAAACTGACTGACAGGGATCCTGGGCGGTAGATCCCCGCTGATTTACTATTGATAGTCCATTAACAGAGTACAACTGGACAACCCCTTCAAGACTGCAAGCTGCACTGAGTTTCTAATATGACATCCATTGTAGTCTCTGGGGCCCTATTAATATATATATATCAGCAAAACTAAACTAAAAACCAAGCAACTGTCAGGCCTATAGACAGAGCAGCTCAATGTGTGAGCGACTGCCTGTTGGCTGTGAATGGAGGCGGGAGGCCCGAGTGATCTCCAGTCACTCCACCTCCATTCACAGAACGACCAATGCTCCACTGTAAAGATACCCTAAGTTATGATGCTGTTTGGAGAGGTGATGGGGAGCCAGGGAATGCATTTTTTATACTTACCTGCTCCCCAGCTCCTGTGGTGTTCCCCGGTTTCAGATTTTCAGACCACATGTGGATTTCATCGTGGGACACCGCAGGAAGTGGGGAGCAGGTAAGTATAAAAAAAATACATCCCCTGGTTCCCCATTACCTCCAAAAACAACACCATAACTTAGATCACGGTGGTGTTCGGTGGTCACAGTGTCCCTTTAAATTAGCTACTTTAGATATCATTGCCTGCACTGCCATCAGAGTTTTATTTTACCAGAAAACCCCTTTAATTATAGTTAATTTAGTACAAAAATAAATAAAAAAAATAACTTAAAACTTTATTAGCTTAACATTCTGTAAATAGAATGCAAATATTTATCTAAATCAATAAATTAAAAACATAACAGATAACAAAAAATGTTTATTATATAAATAAATAATATTAAAAACCTAAAAATAAAATATTAAAATAAATATATCAAAAAGTTTCTTTTAAATAAGCCTAACATTACTGGCCTTAATAAAGGTGCATTGTGCCTTCTGCATGGATGGTCTCGTTTAGAAAACCCATTTTCATATACCCCATTAGGGAGTTCTTACAGGGGGTCCTCTATTTAGGGCTCTCCTCTCTTGGCCAAGGTGGAGAGCGGCTGCAAAGAGCATCTCTTGCTCTGGAGGACCCATCCTGTGCTGTATTATACAGCCAACTCATTGAAGTAAATGAGCAGTGTGTAATACTTCATTTTTCCTGTGGAGGTGCTGCAGAGAAAATAAACACTTACTGCCAAGCTTACCCACAGATCACAGTTGACTGCAGGGGATCAAGGCCGAGGGACACTTTGTGATCAGCTTATTGTTGAGGGACCCTCCTAACAAGTAGGGGTTGTCTTTTAATATCGATATTAGCAATTATACTGGTTAGAGCAGAACTCCAAGGACATATTGAGGTATATTTATGAATGTGATTACTAAGTTTTTGTGGTGCAACTAAATTGTAAAGAGTGGCATTCAGGCTGAGCACCATATTAATTTAGTCCTCCACCACTTTTGCCAACTGACATTGCTGAGATCCAGTACCTAATTCCTCCACCACAGTGTTGAGGAAACTGTATACACTGCATTAAAGGGGTTTTCCATTAAACTACTGATGGCCTATTCTTAGGATGGGCCATCAATAGTAGATTATAATCGAGGGTTCGTTAGCCAGGACATCTACTGATCCACTGTTCTCTGGGCTGGTGTACTTATGCAATGAGCTGAAGCAGACTGCTCCATTCTCAGTGGCCAGTTTTGGTATTGCAGGCCATTCACTTCAATGGGAACTTTGCCTGTAATACCAGAACTTGCCACTGTAGTGGAAATGGAGCTGTCCCCTTCCTACAGAAATCAGCTCAGTGCACAAGCATAGACAGCTCAATAAAGGAGGTGCTGTATGGTGGACACCCGCCGATCTACTATTGATGGTCTATCTGTGGACACACCACCAAAAGTTTACAAATGGACAACCTCCTTAATATTGCATACTGACGTACTGCTCAGTGAATGTCATTAGTGAAAATTCCCTGTTGTGTCATGCTCACTATTCCATGATACACTGTAGCAAAAAGAGAGAACATTTGCTTCTAGTAACTTCACGCCAACTTACAATGTAACCATTAAGGTTTGGGACGCTATATTGGGGGTGACTTGGCCTGTTGTAATTGCAACAGGATATAAACATACAACAGCAAAATCGGGCATGCAGATGCAACCCTGGAGCATGCAGTCTATATACAGGTCTCGATATCCATAAAGGTGAACGGTACCTTGCAGTCGTCGACTACAACAGAATTGTGCGCTGCGTAAATGCATTGGTTTGAGTTATTCTCCCTGTGGTTCTTCATGTCGTCGTAGATGGACTGAGTCTTGGTCATTTCTAGCTCCTGCTGTGCGTGCTGCTTATCCAGAGCTTCCAACTCTGCCTTGGAGAGATGATAGACTATACCGGCACCAAAGGAATCACCAACCACGTTGACGGAAGTCCTCATACGGTCCCTTATATTGAAGAGACACAAGAGTTATGAGCATTGGTCATACAAAGGGGTAATATCGCCCAACGTAACCAGTCAGAGTCCACATTTTGTTTTTGGGGTGTGGGTTAGAAGAAAGAAGTTGAACTCTAGTTATGGTCAAAAGTAAAAAATGGTTATTGGTCCACACAAAGAAAAGACTATGATGGCCTACCTAAGTCATGCCATCCCAGTAGAACACACATGGGCAATGAGATATGGTCACGATTCCTAGCTGATCTGAAGTTGTGAATATGGGGTTGATAGCATATGGGGTGGCAGCTATTCATTCTCTTGTAGTTCCCACCCAACCAATATGGCAGCCAAAGGTAGATAATAGAATGTGTGAACAGAAGTTGAGGATAACATTTTCTAAAATATGGAGTTGCTGAGACCTTGAGGGACTTTCCAGCACTGAACAAATGGATGTACTATACAATGTATTCTCTTTAAAAGTCCACTGCTTGGAGAATACAACCCTTGACCTAGGGCCGGTTGCACCAAAGTTATGATCTGGGATCAAGTAGAAAAACGTTGCACCAACATGGGTTTAGCCCGTGATTTTGGTTCAAATCTAGGTTCAATAGGATCCCCTGATTTTGGCTGGACTTAGTTCAGCAATACAAGATGGTGGACTTATAACTTGATAGGCCTTTCCTGGATGGTGAAATTACACCCACATTTGCTGCTGGCAGCAGCCATGTTTTTACTTTCAGTATAAATGCTGGAAAGATCAGCTGACTACAATCACCAATCACCATCTGCTATACATTACTCCTAGGTTCACTCAACCTTTGGTCGCAGAGTAAGTGAACTTGGTTTTGCAAAACTTAGATCAAAAAGTGTTGGTGCCGCCCTTTTTCCTTAAACCAAGTTCAACAGCTGATTCCAGCTTAACTAAAGCTGGATCCACAGCATGTTTGGGGAAACTGCCCTTAGTCTAAACTTTTCTCAGCCGATTTTCCAATCCCCATATATGATGAGCTTATTGGACCGCTCCT
Organism: Eleutherodactylus coqui; assembly: GCF_035609145.1. Lineage (NCBI taxonomy): Eukaryota > Metazoa > Chordata > Amphibia > Anura > Eleutherodactylidae > Eleutherodactylus > Eleutherodactylus coqui. The sequence continues at coordinate 128,245,213 of NC_089847.1, read as the reverse complement.
CTACGAAGATCATTTTGTTCTGCAATTTTGGATAATCATCTTACAGAGGTTTTCACCGCCCAATACTTACAGAAGCCAGTCCACAGCGACGAGTAGACTGATGTCCTGCGTGGGCAGCCCCACAGCCGTCAAGATGAGAAGCATGGTCACCAGGCCGGCACTGGGGATACTAGCTGCTCCAACGCTGGCCAATGTGGCTGTCAAGCTGGGGAACAAAAATACACAAAGTGAAAAATTAACAATACACTTTAGACCCCCAGGTGAGTGAAGAGAGGAGGGGACACTCCATGATCTAACAGTTCTGTAGAGAAAGGCCTGGGCTATGGTCACTTCCAAAGGACTTTAGTTCTAAGTTGCTAAGAGGCTGCCACTGTCTAGAGATACCATAAACAAAGAGAAAAAACATGGGAAACCACTCAAGAAAAACCACCAAATACATATTGTGGCATAAAGGGTAAATGATAAATCAGGTTGACTTACTTCAATGTGGAGGGGCTACTAGTATATAATGATGTCAGAAGTTCTGATTGGTGGAGGTTCAGATGTTGAGATCCCCACTAATTGCTAAAATGAATGGTCATCTGAGTTCTGTGCTCGGTCGGCTGTTTTCCTGACTTTGCTCGGAGCGGTGTACCAGCTCTATAGAAAGTCTATGGAGTCCATTCCACCTATCAGTGGCCGACAAACTTGACTGGAAGTGACAAATTCATGCCCAAATATTTATTTGGGGGTGTTTATGGTGTCTTCTTACTCTGGTTCCCACTAATGCTGGGATCAAGTCTGCTGTCGAACTATCCTCCAGTAGGATGTTCTACGTGCAGAGGGGGTCTACAAGGCCCCATGCTTTGATTGCAGTACATGAAGTAGTATCATGCCCCTAGGTAAATATATCAGGGGTTCGTACAGAGATCTCATCCATAATCTCTTTATACTCAGGACTGTGACTGTAACAAGGGGGGCCCTCAATGTCTAAAGGAAAGAAGGTTTCTACACTGTCATAGTAGGGGGTTTTTTACTGTAAGAGCAGTGAGACTATGGAACTCTCTCCTGAGGACGCGCTGGTGGCGAATTCAATAAAAGAGTACAAGAGGAGCCTGGATGCCTTTCTTGAGCGTTACAATATTACATGTTATAGTCACTGATTATTTCAGAAGGGTCGGGGATCCAGGGATAGTTCTGATTGCCAGATTGGAGGCCGGAAGGAACTTTTACTTCTCCCTTAAATGAGGAACATTGGTTTCTACCTCATTGGGGTTTTTTTTGGTCTTCCTCTGGATCAACATTGGGGGGGAAAACAGGCTGAACTGGATAGAGATATGACTGTTTTCAACCTAACATACTTTGTTAGGTTGTTGGAGAGCGGAAGTGCAAGATGCAGGGTCTATTCTTGCATGAAGAGGATCCTATAAAGTGAGGTTAGACTGCTACTTGGAGTGGCAGTACAGAGAAAGTGCTAAGAGTGGAGGATATGTGTTCTTAAGGATTGTCCTACATCAAAATAGTTAGGCTGTGACCAAGACAGTGGTCCGAGGGAGTTTAGAGGTGTCTGCCATGGATTCTGGTTCAGCTTTCTACTGATGGCCAAGAAGCTGTCTCCTCTACTGAGCACATTTGATGGAGTTATAAAGAACTGTGCACTGGTGGAGTGGGGAGGTGCCCAGTACCTAGGTTACCCACACAAGCCATGTTAGTTGTGCCTATTTTTCCATTCCACCACTAAATCTCTCTAGTGAGCACGGATTTGGTTTTTTGACCATTCTTTCTACAATTTAGAGAATTCTCAGATATCAAATATAAGCGGGATCTCAGACATTAGGTTGCAACTTTGCAATACAGTATCTAGTAAAATGTGGTTGCTCACCTCACTGTTACGATCTGTCCTCCATCCAGTATCACACCGTTCATCTGGGCAATAAAGATGGCCGCCACAGCTTCATACAGAGCAGTTCCATCCATATTAATGGTGGCCCCAACAGGAAGCACAAACCGTGTTACTCTCTTGTCAATACCTAGGTTTTCTTCCAGACAGCGGAAGGTGACGGGTAATGTTCCGGCACTGCAACACACAACAGACTCTTTGCATTTATCTGCTCCTTGCCTTGTTATTGCCAACATGAGACATTATCATTATATGTAGACAATATGAATGCTATAGGGTAGAGTAGATAAGAAGGCTACAGTATTAACTGACACCATATAGCATAGCTCTGAAATTTAGGACCAGGATGAATTGAACCCAAGTTACTACCAAGTTGGTAAAGCCTAGTGACAACCATGACATTGGCACAGCAGAGATCAGTCCATCAAAACACTACCACCTGCCCAATACCCAGCTAGTGACCGATATCCTGCCCAAATCCCAAACTTTCTCCCACTTTTCCAACAAAAGGGCACATGCACATGAGGATGGATTAAACTGGACACAGCAACCATGTATGAACAAACTTTTACAAAAACCTAAACATTAAAATATAACCATCAGTTTTTTCAAAACACTCCAGCAGACAACCATACGTGAAAGGGAAAGAAGTACTTGGAGCTACAAGATTTGGCCATCAATCTGACCACCACCTACAATGACGCCCAACCGAAACCTACAGGCTTGAGGGCACTACACCCAACTGCAGATGGTTATACTCCGGTAACCATACCACTCCTGAGGACACCACCCAATTGGAGCCCAAAGTAAGCCAGGCCAGAAATGATAATAAAAACTCCATATAACTTTTTAGGAGGAACATAACCACTATAACCCACGTTTCCCATGAAAACCCTTAGACCCCTAGTTTCACACTAACTCCAAGGACCCCCCACCCTGCCATCCCATGCTGCTATGACATGTAATAAAAATAACACGCAACTTTCCCCAATCAACTTTTATGGTCCAAGGACAACCACCCCACACACAACAAATTAAACTCCACTGTTATTAATGGGGTAGTTGAAGGGAAGACCCCTATCCCAGCTACCTCATCCTCTCCCCCTCTTCTAGTTTCTCCGACTTTCTCATTTATAAATGCAGCAAGGTGGAACTTGATGGTGATAACTTTTTTTTTACCACAAGTTATCTTAATGCAACAAAAGCCATTGAAAAACAATTGAAAGGGCAAATAAAGTTAACAAGTTAAGAGTCAAGTTAAAGTTTGCTACATCCGTACCCCTTCTTCCCGCCCGACCCCTTTCTTTCCTGCTCTTCCTTGGTGTTACAGTTTCTCTCCTAACTTGTTTTTCTACATGCTCTTTCCTCCACTATTTCCTTCAGATGGTTCCTTCTTTTTGTTATTCTTTGGGTTTATGTGTTATTTTTGCTGGTTATTGGTTACCTACAACCAACCACAACTACAAAAGGACAACCGCCAGCCTTACTAACATGGAGCAGACTTTAGCACAAGTTCTCTCCACCCAAAAGGAAATGGGATGGGACCATCCAGGGCTGAGCCCTCTTTTTGCAAAGTCCCCTTAGCTGCCTTTTTGGCCCGTCCGTCCTTGATAAAAGCATTGCCTCCATGGAATAAACAACTCCTATTTTCGTATTCCCTGTATCGCCATGCAGCGATGAGATTGCTATGAGCAAGACTGAAGCGTGACCTTGTTTATAAATAAACCCGCACTTTACTATGTACACGGGGGGCCTCTGGGAATCGCCGCTCTCCAGAGCTTTCCAAGGCACATGAAGCTGAATATATCTGTAATGCAACCATGAGAAAGTAGACTGAAGCCGTTATGTTGTATCAAACCAACTGGAACGTCGTTAATGTAGACGATCTCCGTAGAGAAGTGTCCTACTGCCTAACTGTTCACAACAACCAGGTCATTTCCGTTTAGTTTGGTGCACTCGTTGGCCATGTGGGGTCCATATGTCACCGCCGTGCTGGCCTGTGCCAATCCATATAATCCGCAGGCCAGCCATGGGACCAAGGAGCTACAGTAGGGCAGGTTAGGGTGGTTTCACATCTAGGTTGGAACCTCTGGTTGAAGGTTCCACCACAGATCTGGCACAAAAAAACACTACAAGCCAAGCCCTTGGGCGAAATCTGAACAGACCCCATTATAGTCAATATGACCCGTTCTGGACTGCTCGGGTCCATCCTGAGACGGAGCCATTCGGCCACGGGGATTCCCCTTACTTGCTCCCCGAATGGAGCAGGAAACCCAGATGTGAGCCCACCCTTAGGCTTTCTTAATATCTGTATCGGAGGATCCTATAGCTGCTTTCATTGCAGGTTTTGTCACATTTGATAGCAAAACTACAGCAGCACGCAGAGTTATTGATTCCATCGCAGTAATGAACATCTTGGGGGATCCTGAAGGACCCCATTATAAGTCAATGACATTCGTTGGACACCATTGGTCTTTGGCATATGATGGATCCGGGATAACACCACACTTACCATTAGAAATGGACACCGCAACAAAGAAGGGGTCCTAAGGTGAAGGGGCACTATATGACGCTTTAGGAGTGATTGGGGCACTGTGTGGGATTAATGGAGCACAATATGGCGCTAATTGGCACTGCATTGCACTACTGGGGTACTGTACAGACTAATTATTTGGACACTGTCTGTAGTGTGTTCAGTCACTGGCCCCATCTAGTAGCGTTGGACTCCTTTGGCCTCCATAACTGCAGCAATTCCTTGTGGCGTAGATTCCACTGGGTGATGAAATCATTCTGCAGGAATATCGGCCCCTGCGGACAGGAAGCTTCTTGTAGTTGCCGCAGATCAGCTGGAGGTGCTGACATGTTCTGACCAGTGGACCGGAAGGGGTCAGCGATTCATGCTGCTTGTGCCAAATTCTGCCCTCCCATCAGCACGGGGCAACAGACATCTGGATCCAACTGACCAGGAGAGGTTTTTCCGCTGCTCAGTGATACAAGTTTTGCGCTCTTTTGCTCGCTGGAGTCCCGTCTTTCTGTTCCTCTTAGACACAATGGCGCTGGAACTGGTCGTCCGCTGTTATAGTCCATCCGTGAGAAGGAATGGTGAGGTGTGCGTTCGGACACGGTGGTTGGAGCCCCAGGGTTGTATTCAGCTGACTGTGTAGCCTGTTGGTCAGAACGATTCCTGACATCCTCTTTGAGCCATTTGTCTCCGTCCAGGGGATCCCCTTTCGCTGGATGTTTTCCTCAATCGCACCTTATCTATCTCGGACCTCTGAGTAACAATGTTCATCTGAGCATTGTGTGGTACTCTCTGGGGACTGTCTGACAGCGCTACTTCAGCCCTTCATGCGCTGGTTATCTCGGCGCTGTATTTTGGTAAGCTGGTTTCCGAAATATGCAGAACTTTGTGAAAGTTTCAGTCAAGTCAGAAAAATTGCTGCAAAATAAGATTTTTTTTTTCAAAAAATAGAAGTCTGATTGGCTCCAAATTTATTCTGCAGCAGCACAACAACCCCCAAGATCCACCAATGTCATTAGGAACTATCTTCACCATAAAGAAGAACAGGGAGTCCTGGAAGTGCTGATTTGGCCCCACAGAGTCCTGATCTCACATTATCCGGTCTGTCTGTCATTACATGAAGAGACACAAGATCTGTGCTTAGTTCTCCAAGATGTCAGGAACAACCTCTCTGCCGAGTTCCTTCAAAAACGGTGTGCAAGTGTCCCTAAAAGAACTGATGCTGTTGTGAAGATGGAGGACGTCGCACCAAATACTGATGGGATTCACATTTCTCTTTTGTTCATTCACTTTACATTTTGTTAATTGACCAAATAAACCATTAACCCGTCTATTTTTGAACGCATTCTTACTTTGCGGCAAACATTTTCACCACCTGCCTAAAACTTTTGCACAGTACTGTAAAATATGGTAACGGCCCCTTTAAAAATTCACAATTCTCCCTGACCAGTTGACAAGTCCTCCTCACGGGGCGATATGCAGAGATTAGAGCCCGCTGATATCAATGGGTTCATTTATATGTATGGATACTTTTTGGCGCGCTCTATTTCCCTGCGCAATCGTCCCCATAGAAGTCAATGGTGGGCGCGCAAACGCACACGCAATACGTTGGGAGATGCGTGAAACACTGCGTAATTGCCCAGAAAAAAGAACACATCTGGAATTCGTTAGACTAATTAGCCGCTGGTACGTCTTTGTTTGCCGCGCGCAAATTAACAAAATAATAAAATACGCCGATATGCGGAAAAAAATACTCGTTCGGTGCACAAAAAAGTTGCGCTGAGGCGCCCGCATACGCTCATAGAAAGGGGCTTTAATCCTGTTAGTTTTGAAGAGCAGTCGGTACAAATGATACAGAATGAACAGATACGTTACAGACAGGCGGAAAAGAAAAAAACCGCCAAATGAGTCCGTGAAAATAAACCGTTAAATCAGATTTACTAAGAACGGACGGAGCGCCTGTAACAGACAATGACCGGGGAGGGAAGCACGCCTCTGCCGGCTGCTCGCCAAAGACAATACATGCATGCTAGCTTTTAGCTACCGGTGGAGCGTGTCCTCAGTACCAGACAGCTGCAAAATATCAGTCAAGGCTCAGATTACTGTGCTAACAACTTCCAAGCCAGAGCTCAGGAGTGAGCGGGCGGAGAACGAGGACTTATAACGTGCTGCTGTACATTATACCCAGGGTCCCTTTAATACCGGGGTGGTCTATGCCGCACGTCAATCAGTATTTACATCCGGTCTAAGGATTGCCATCCAGCTTTCCTCAGACCATGCTATTTTATAACCTGTTGCTCTTACTTTCCTTCATCATTCTCCTTTTATAAGTGTCAGTTTTTACCGTCATCCTAGCGTTATATTCATGAATCAGTAGACACAGTTGCAAAAAAAAGGAAGTGAAATTCCTTAGATTTCTGCCTTGATTACTATTATAATGTGGTCTGATTGTTAGAAAAACACAATGTAGGTAATAACACACAGACAGTTGTACCATCCATGTCTTTTATTGAACAAGTGCAGAAAAAAAGTAAGTGAACCTTTCTGTTAAAAGGGTGGTCTGTGTTGTAACTTCTCTGTAAAACCCATTCTCCATGCACTAGCATAACAAATAGTTATATACTCACCTGCCCCTGCTCCCCGCTGTGTCCCACAGCGCTGCTCGGTCCTCTGCTTCAGTTTACAGGCTGTAGTCCCGCCTGGCTTACAGGACATCACAAGCACTGCAGCCAATGAAAGTGCTCAACAACTGACAGCTGAGCCCTGTCATTGGCTGTAGTACTAGTGACAACCCATAAACAGGCTGGGGCAACCTATAAACATGATGTCAAAGGGAAGACCCAGAGCAGCAATGCTGGACACAGCGGGGAGCAGGGAGAGGTTAGTATATGCCTATTTCAGTGGCGTAACTATAATGGGTGCAGGGGATGCAATTGCACCCGGACCCAAGAGCCTTAGGGGACCCATAAGGCCTCTCTTCCCCATATAAGGAGCCTAGTACTATGAATAATGCATTATAGTTGGGGGCCCTGTTACAGATTTTGCATTGGGGCCTAGGAGCTTCAAGTTACACCTCTGGCCTATTTGTTATGTTAGTTGCATGGAACACAGGTTTTACAGAGAAGATAGAACTCAGACAACCTCTTTAATAACTTCTCCAAAAAGAGATAAGTTTGGAAGTACGGGTTTCACAGGTGCTTTGCCGATTAAATAAAGGCACATAAAGCCAGGTTACCGACAAATCTGTTCTTCTCAAGAAACCCTGCCTTGATGCAAATAACTTTTGGATGATACATTATGGACACTCATAAAGCTTCAAAAGGCTAGAAAAGCTGAAGACCTTGATGTACAGCAATCCACGCTTACTACCTATAAATGAAAACATTTACCACTGTCCTGTCCTCCCTAGGAGCGCCTTGTTAGGATCACTCCAAGAGCACGTATGATGTCCGACACGCATGGCGGTACAGTGGGGTCCTACGTCCTATAGGCTTCTACGTGTGCCCTATTGTGGCCGTATACAACATGAAACCTGTCCGGAGCCATAACTCGTCCCCAAAAGTCAGCTAAACCCAAAATATAACTTTCAGTATATTTGGGGTGGTAAGTTATCCATAATCACTCGCCCTTACCTGGACGCTGTACCGAGAGCCGTGATCCAAGCCTGAAAAATCCCAGCTAGGAAGGAGAAGGGACTTTTTCTGGTAATGATGAAGTACAGAGACGGCAGGAAGATCGCTCCATGGATAATGAGGCCCACGATAACGGTGATCATGTACATTCCCAGTTGCCTAGCAACAAGCTCCAAGTCTTTAATGGCAATGATTTTTCCGCAGATCAAACAAGCGATACCGAGGGGAGAATACCTGGAAAAGACAAAAGGGCACAGGTGCTTCTCAAATTATGAACATCCAACATAATGTACAGCGTATACCGAGTCTACAGCGCAACCCCGCTCCTTCTATAATACTTCTTGCTCAGTTCGTGACGCCAATACGCCTCTTTACTGTCCTCACTAATGGGTTTTAAAGCGGCACATACATCTTTTTAAGGCGGTGTACTGACAGCCAGGCTCCTGCTCTAAATGCCAGATGCGAAGAAACCTCAGACCCCTGCAGTTTAACTCCTTACATGCCACAATCAATAGCGACGGCAGTATCTAAGCAAATGACAGGGGGCTCTTTCTGTCACCCATGGGCACCCTGTCATACAATCGCAAGGTACCAATGGGTTCCTATGGCAGCCGGAAGCCATGTCTGCTGTATAAGTCAGCCTATTAATCCCTGCCTCCTGCAGAGTCTAATAGGCTGCCGTCATAGAATACACTACATAAGTAATGCAGTGTACCAACCAAGCAATCGAATGATCGCAACGTCAAGTCCCCTTTAGGGACTAAAAATAGTGTCAAAAAAGTTCAATAAAGTTTAATTGAAAAAAAATTCCAGTTTACAAAAAAATTTGCATAAAAATTGCATAAAACATAAAAATGCTTTCCGATGTACTCCGGCCAATGGGGATGAACGATCATAGTACTGATCGTTTGTCCACATATAGCCAATTCGCGGCCCGTGTAAAAGAAAATGAAACAAGAGCCAATTGACATGCGTGTTGATCGGTGCTTCTTACAATGGGACAAGAAGTCAGCCGTGAAGACCATTAGAATCGGTGAAGGTCAAAGCTCAAGGACAACGCGGATGTGAGCTCCTGATCTGTCTCCATTACATGTCACAAGGTCACAGTTGGTGGTTTTCTCCTACAAGCTATAGTTTGTTGGCAGGCGATGCCCATTTCTTACGTCTGCAATTTATTCCCGAATGAATTAACAACTATGAGTGAGCAACAAATTGCAAATATCCAACCAGTCGGCAACGAGGAACCAGATGTGTTTCCAGAAGGAAGAAAGCACATGGTAATTTGTTCAACTGGGAACTCATTGTTCTTTCGAGACTGTTCTCTACACGGCTATTTTCTTAAGGCGAGTTCAATAAAGCTGTGTCAGTCTGCTTCCTCCGAGACCATGGATATCATCCACCTGTAACAGGTCCAGAATTTCCCCAGAGACCTTATTGTCTCTCAGAAACTGGGTCTGCGGCTTTTACAAAGAATTGACAAAAGATCTGCAACCAACAGGAAATTCGGCTTCTGCGGTTGGATAGAATGGCCATTGTTAGCGGTGAAACTGGGTCTGACGTACATTGTGAAATAGCGTCTGTTACAAAGCTTGACACATTGTTGGAAAAATGACTTTTGTAAGGAAGAAAGAAGAGGCAACTAAAAAGGGATTAGGTAGAAGCATACTGCTTCATGTCACTGTTAATGGAGCACCACCCCAGGCCAGCCTGGTTGGAGGGATCTCCACTAAGAAGACAAGTTAAGTGCAGAGCATTGAGAACAAGTCGAAAAATGAAAAGACTTCAGAACTTTTTACAGATCAAGAACTTGGATGGAGTTCAGTAAAATAGAGAATTCAAACATCTCTTAGCCACAGTGGGTCTCTACTGGGAGCCTTCATCCCTTTATTTGGTGTCCAAGGAGTCAAGTATAACCCTTGGGAGTGCAAATAACTAACAGAGGCAAGGGGGCCGTAAAAGAAGTTTCTACTCTTTGACCTTTGCCAATATATATTACACACTGCTCAAAAAATATTAAGCAATGCTTAAATCTCACATCGAATCTTGATGTGTGGACGGTGTCTACAAACTGTTTATTCTGCTCACATTTTTGTAGAGGAGGTAAAGGTAAAGTCCGAGTCATGACTGACTCCTAGGGTGGCATCACAATGTCACATATTCTCAGCAGACTGTTTTTGTGGGGTCGTTTACCAATGCCTTCCCCAGTCAACTGGGTACTCAATTTACCGACCTCCGAAGGATGGAAGGCTGAGTCAACCTTGAGCGGAGAATCGCAATGATTCTCCGCTCGTGGACAGAGGGGCGGCACTTTCCATAGCAACGCTATGGAAAGCTTCAGACGGCGTGATTCGCCGGCGATTTACCGCCGACGAAATCACGCCATTGGACCGGGGGCCTAACTGGACAGTCTGATATCCCTGAAGTGGAAGTGACTTGGGGTTATAATGTGAAGCTGAAAGTGATTGAGTAATGTAAACTGCTCCCCATTTCTACATACCACATAATCATCGTCACAAGTTTCATCACAATCTCATTCAGGATATTAAAGAATTCCACCATCAGTCTGGCCTGTTCGCCCATCTTGCCCATGGCAATGCCGAATGCAATGAAGAAGCCAATTACACCTGCGAAAAAAAAAGCGTAGAAGGTCATGTTAGATTTCAATAAGCAACTTAGTTCATCCATCACTAGTCCTAGTCAGTGGCTGTACATAAAAAAGACATAGATCGGAGGAACCCTACATCCTACTGTCTACCATTGGGAGTCTTCCACTATTGAGCATTTGCGTTAGCTTGTTGGTAATTTTCTCTTTCATGGGTGACAAGAAACCTATCATATGTGCCTCGTGGGGATAGGAGCACCTGAAAACTGACCATAGACGTTAATGAAAATCTTCCATAATTCTACATAAACAATTGCATCTAAGGTTGACATATGGTGTCACGTCTGGATCCACTAGTTTGCATAACCAGTGGTGGCAATTTTCGGATGCAAAGACGGGCTAAAACCGGTGATTGGTGATACAGGTGTTTTCAGACTTGCAAAAAACAACAAGACTGCATACTGCGAGGTACAGAGGATTACACAGACCAAATAGCCAGAACTGAACCAATCTCTCAGGTGGAGCCCCTGCCCTGAAAAGGGCGACCCCACTACAGGAAAGAGACTGGAAACCAGTCTAAGACAGTCAGACAGCTGCTATATTAAACACTACTTCTAAAACGCTTGAAAACCTTAAGTACTACACAGGCAAAATCCCTAATACCAAAGACTATGATCACTGAGGAGATAAGATACCTCTGGCACAGCATGGCCAGGTACACAAACAATGTAACTGACATACTTAATAAAAAGGGACTGGTTTAAATGTCCTTATAGTAATTGATAGACTGACTGGACTGATAGACAGCCCAGGCAGCCTATCAGCACTGGAACTGAAGGGAGAAGCTACTAACTCGGTGTCCAGAGCTTAATGACACGGGTCACGCATCGCCCTGTATGTCACAGGATCCGGGGATGGCGTTGTGACATCTCCCTGGACCATATCCTGCAGCCCGGAAATCACAGATTTGGCTGATTTGGTGTACCCAGGGTAGACTTTGATGGATGATAACGCAAGTTCTTCATGGGTGAACATCTATATGACCAGTTCTCCTTCAACTAATGTTCTGCTAATGTCTATGGCCATCTTAAGAAAGCTACTGTATGCATCTGAGAAGCCTGTTCCTCTTGGAGGTACACTAATCATATTAACACGTTTCTAACAGCGAATACCGGTATCTTTAGAAGGCCAACAAGTCATAACCTCCAGATTATATATGGAACTATACATTGTTAGTCTAAGAATAAAGAGCTGCTGAAGGAAACCCAACCCTGTCACTAAATCGAGCCACAAGGACAGGAAACTGGGCGGGGAGCAATGTCCTACAATCCAAAGATGAAAATATCTCAGATTTTGATTTTCATACCCAAGACGTTCATGCCATCTTTGAACTCCAACTTTTTTATAATTTCCTCTGTAGTTGTGGGGGCGGTTTCGTTCATGAGTGAGAAGACGGAGTCGGTCACATTGGTAGGCTCTTCGGTAGGAACTTCAACAATCACTTTCTTGGTGACAGTCTGAATCTAGGGGCCAAACCAGTAGATTTACGTTAGTTTTCTCCCCTCTCTCAAAGTCTTATTGACTCACATTTTACGAGGGGGAACCCAAAAGAAACAGGGACCGTCTACTGGTGTACGGAGTGTTACTAGTACAGGCTTCTGTGTGTGGGGCAATGTCTGCGGAACTCTTCTGAGGCGGTACGCCGGCCGACAGTGTTGGGAAACGTTGCGTTCGGCTCCGGGGATTTTTTTTTCAACAAGTTGGTTAGTTTTTCGACTATTTCGTGACGGCCGATTCAGACGAACAGCGTATAGCTGGGAAGTTTTGTTTCCTCTTTCACTGCTCAAAGGCCACAGAGCGAGATTAGGTGAATATGGAGGGTGAGGCGAGGGTGTCATGCCATTTTTTGTCAAAAATTGCTTAACACTTGGCACTGTGTGGGCAAACAGCTGATTGGACAATACACTTGCCCGCACAGTGCCGAGTGTTGAGAAAGGTCGCCTGCAAACAGGCGGGACAGACCCCGCATGCAGGATTCCCGCAGGGGAGTTCGACCCAGTGCCCGGTTGGCGGCCCCAGCGTACCTTTCTGCCTTCTTCTCCTCTGCTGCCGATATGCCGGCTGACGTGCCAGCACACATACACAGTACAGAGGACGCCGCACGGTCGCTATGGCGATAACGCGGCTGCCACAACTATTCTGCGGTGATGATTGCAGAATGGCCGCGGGACGGACAGCTTCCATTGACTTCAATGGAAGCCGGCCATGCGTAGCCCATACAAATTCACAGCATGGTGCAATTTCTTCCCCACGAGTGGAAAATCGCAATCGATTTCCGCTTGTGGGCAGATAATCGCATTTTTTCATAGCATGCTATGGGCTGGATGTGCTGCAAAATCTGGAGGAAGAATCCCACTTTGGATCTCGCAATGCAAATCTGCCCGTGTGCAGGAGGCCTAATTTTTGCCAAAAAATAGCATAACACCTTCGCCCCACCTTCAATATCCATACGATCTCACTCTGTGAACGAGAAAACCAACTATCCCAGCTGCAGTGTGCTTGTATGAATCAGTCATCACAAAATAGGTGAAAAACTGACCAACTGGAGCCAAGCGCTACGTTTCCCCAGCAATGTCGGCTGGCATACCATTTCCTATTTCTTTTCGGTAACCCCTTGTAAGTATATTTTTGTCATGTGCAAGTAAGGCAGGAACTGCTGGGATTTATCATTAAACTGTGGGAGAACCAGCAGTAAGTGATGAACTTCTCTGCAGCACCCCCACAGGGGAAATTGGGCATTACACAGTTCTTATTGAAATCAATATGCTGTTGATGCAATGCATGCACAAGCTGTGGCTGCGAAAGTAAAAGACGTAAGTAGTAGTCACTCTCTGCATATCAATGATGCAGAATAGGAGAATGGGTGGAGCAAAACCTGTGTGGTAGGAGGGTCCCAAAGAAGAGGCAGGGGCCATATGGGTTTTAAGTGTACAAGTTATTATGGAGGGGTTTCCGAAAAGATACTGCGACGCAAAAGTGGGCGTGGGTGAATGGAGAGACAAAAAACTGGTGGCTCGGTGCTGCGCGCCAGAGGCGATTAGGTTCAACTTCACCTTTATTGGTGATTTAGACAACCAGCATTAACCCCTTATGGACCAGGCTGTTTTGGTTCTAAAGGGCCAGACACTTAGGGATTTTATCCATCTGGCGGTATTACGGCCCTTTTTTTTTTTTTTCTTAAGCTACCAAAATTATTTTTGGTGTGTTTTTTTTTTCCTGTGGCATATAGGGCTTTTTTAAATATCATATAAGACTACTGGGGGTCTTTTTCTTTTTTTTATTTCACACTTTTCCACTGTAGCTGGGTAATCAATAGGAGCTGCATCCATAGGAGTCCCAGTTACAGGGAAAACATCCTCTTAGCGTGACATTAGTCACTAACAGAGCTGATCTGGGTCTGCTAGGACCCTGCAGCTCTGCCTTGGTAGGGTGCACCCAAAGATCGCCAGGTCAAATAGCAGAGGTAACACTTCCACATTCTCTTCTCACTACGTAGCACTCATTGAATGCTATGTAGCCTGCAAGAGAGAAGGCAGAAGCGGTTAAAAACCTCTACTGCCTTCTCCTCCGGGTCCTCAGCTGTGACTAAGAGCAAAGCACCCGAGCTGCTCCTGATATATTGCAGGAGCTTTAATCCTGTGTTGTAATTTTACTATGAGCACTTAATGGGTTAAAATACGTGTTTTGGGGTGAGACTCCTTCCTCAGGTCACCTGGTTACATACAGGGACCTGATGAACGCGAAGTCCCAACTGCTGGAAAAGAATAGGGAGATGTCAGTCGAGGGCGAAGCGGTCAGAACTGGAGGTTATCTTGCCCGAAACGTGTATTTTAATGCTGATTGTCTAAATCACCAATAAAGTGGAACCAAGTCGTTGTAGTAATTTAATTGCTTCTGGAGCTCCGCCCATCTGATAAAGGACATATTAAGGAAGCGACGAGCTGTCTGATTTGGGTGGTAAAAGGATTTGGGTTACCTGCTGGAAACAAGCCTGCACCAGGTTCTCCGGAAATAGATTTCTGATAAGATCCAAAAACGCGTCTAAACTGGAGACTTCATCATTTTCTTGTCCCTTTCCAAGTTGCTTCTTTAGTTTGGGGTCTCCAGGATGTATTGCCAACACCAGGATGACTCCCAAGACTGCGGCTATGATGGTGGTCGCCATGTAATATACCATTGCCCTGGTGCCGAGGCGTCCGCTCGATTTTGCATCCAGTCCAGCCAACCCTGCGAAGCAACATTAAAAGAAACCCTTGAGTGTTTGCCTTATGGGACATTTTCAGATCCCACCAGATGTAGCAGAGCTAACATTGTCAGACATTAATCTTAAGAAGGTTCAGTTCACACTTCCATCGGAGATTCCTTCAAAATAACGGGCAGCGGGGTGGGACAGCGCTGGGACTCTGATCATTTAGTTATTCTGTTTCTGTGAATGGACGGAAGAACAAATAAGCCTGACAGTAGTGTAAACAGGCGCCAGACTTGTAGTAATTCATGATAAGGTATAAATAAATAAAAATAAATCTGTTTATTTGTATAGCGCCAACTTATTCCGCTAGCGCTTTCAGGTAATTTATTTATTACCCCCCCATCACCAAGCTGGGTGCTCATTTTACCGACCTTGGAAGGATGAGTCAACCTTGAGTCGGCTACCTGAACCAAGCGGGGATTGAACTAGCAACTTTCTGGTCATGAGCATGTATTATCCCACAGCACGTTTAACACTGAGTCAGCTAAATTGTGTATACTAAGAAGAAACTGGGGAAAAATGACGTGAAAGGTATGTTTAATTATGAAACAACAATAATGCCTGGTTTACTAGGGGTTAATTTCTAATAATAAAGTATAATATTCACTCTGCATGACTAGGCAGAATATCAGCTCATTCCCTGTCACCACTGTCAATCATCTTTAGATAGCCTGGGTATTGGACAGTTAGTGGGACCCTTGCTTAGGATTGGGTGACACCGAGGGTATAAAGGTGAGAGAGAGGGCGGAGTTGAAAAAGAAGGGAGAGTGAAGAGTTGGTTGGAGGTAGTGGAAGGAGCCAGAGAATGGAGAAATGAGGAAGAGGAAGAGAAAAAAAAAGGAAGTGGGGGGAGAGGAGTCTGAGTTCTGAGTTTGGAGGAGAAAGAGGTGATCTACCCTAAAAGCAGTGGAGAAGAATGATGCAAAGCGTTAGTATGTTTCAAAGCAGGACAGAGACAGAGTAACCAGAGAAGGAACCAGACTGGGATGGAGACAGAGACGGGCGTCCTAAACTGTAGCCCAAGCAGGGGATGAAAGCTGGCAGTGTTATACTCCAACTTATTGCCACAGCCACCCTGAGCCTCTGCTTCAAATGTGATATCAAGTGCCACCTGTAATAAAGAGCTGGGAGTTGCTTCTCGCTAGCCTACATCCACTGATCACAGGTACCACGTCATTCTCCAGCCACGTAAGGACTACTATTCCCAATATTTGGAAGTTTGATTACCCAGGTCGTTGGTTTGCTCTGGTTGTGTTCACTGCAAGCAACAGCTGAGGACTGCATTCTGTTGCCCTAACACACTGCGCCACGCGAGGTCCTGGTAGTATCTATGGTTTTACATACACTGAGCGACCACTTTATTAGAGACCCCCATCTAGTAGTACATTGGACTCAAGTCTGCAGTTATACTCCATCCGTGCTAAGGAGCGTCGAGTTGTGCATTTGGACCTGTTAGTTGGAGCTCCAGCGTTGTATTCGGCTGCTCCTGACTGGTCAGAACGATTCCTGACATCCTCCTCTGACCCCTTTCAGTGACGAGTTGTTTCCATCCACAGGATCCCCTTTTGTTGGATGTGTTTCCTCGATCGCGCCATTCTCTGTATACTCTCAACACTGTTACATGACAAAAACAAAACCCAGGTGGCAATGACATCCCGGCCCGGCTAGTCCAGCACCAATGATCGGGCCTCGTTGGAAGTCGCTTAGATCGCTGGATTTTCCATCCACTGAAACTGATCCACGGAAAACTTGTCCCATGATTTTATGCTGCACTCCGGGGTCACGGGGAGAATGTCCATACAGGGGAGCGCCAATTGTGAGCGGGCCGGGAGCTCTGATAAAGGGGCAATTCACTGTATCTCTGCAATCAACATTTCAGCTATCAACAATGCAGTTTGAGGCAAATGACAAACTCCTCTCCGCTGCTTCTGTATCTTATTCTTTATTACACATAGTGTTATAAATTTCTATTAACTATTAGGGGTCATTCTGAGAGACGTAAATATGTTGCTTATTATGTGAGTATCGTTTATGCGCATAATACACAGTGAATATGTGTATTATGCACCAAAATGCACGACTAAGCTGACTGTGACTGCCTGTTCACTGCGTATTTATGCAAGAAACAAATGGACTTTCTGCCATGTCATCGCCGCGCCAAACCTACTGCACCCTGATCAGGGGCAAACAGCGGTCTGTGCATGGTTTCTGGCTTGCTTTTCAATTCCCAGTCATTGTTATAAGGCTTGTCTAAAGAGTCTAACACTGACTTGCAGGAATTCTGCTTTCCAACAGGTGGCGCTGTAGTAGTATTGTTCCATCTTCCTTATTTGCATATTTCCCAGAGGAGCATGCATGGTCTCCTCACTCACCTTCTATGTGCTCTCCTTAAGGAGAAACAATACCCTTCCTGACCCTGAACCCGGGCACGGACCACCTACCCATTACAGTGTGCGGCCCCCATTATACTGTCCCTACACTGATGGATGTGCACAACCATGGTAATGCACAAAATGCTTCGTGTCTGGCACAGAAAGGGTTACCGGATGGATCGGTCCCCGGCCGCATTCTTTCATTTACCAGATTACTATATGGTTTAATTCCAGCTGTCACAGGGGATTTAATTGTGTGCAGGAAAACAGGGGCTACAGATGTTTCCATCCAGCTGACGTGTTTTGCCTTTAATTGCTGGAGACTCGGCATCTCAGGCGAGAGATCTGTCCGTCCTTGTAGATGAGAGCGCCGAACGGTAATAGGCATCTCCTCCGTCTCGGTAATGAGCCGTCTACCCTCAAACGGAGCAAATCTGCACCCTACATCTGTGCAGCTATAAAAAGACTCGGAGCGAACGGCGCTATGATGTCTGGAGCGCTTCGATAAAATGCGTGAAGCTCAGGGAGAGCTCCGTAGCGCGGCCAGGAATAGGCGCCCACCACCGCACTTTTGCCCATTAAGTACAATGACCCTGCACCGGAGTGGATCCCCCCAGAGTCCGAGCCCCATAGCAACTCCTACAGCTTTGGCTGAACCCATAGGGATGTTCCGTAAATGTATCCGCAACTGACCAGTAGGGTGGGAGCGGCTAAGGCCGCTCTCACACGGGCGTATTGTCATTGGGCGTCACAATTTTGCCATGCACGACACGCGATGCCAACAGCCCATTGATCTGTATTGAGACACTGATACCTTTTTTTTACGTGTGCGAAAAAAATCCCAGCATGCTCTATCTTGGGGCATAGATGGGGATTGGCGGCGCACAGTAAATAGGCATGTCACTGTGTACTTGCTGTGTGCCGGTGCACAAGTCTCTCACGCACGGCACGCCGCTCCCGCGGTCATGTGAGCCCAGCCTAAAAGCATGAAATTTTGCTTTTTGCTGCGATTGCACTATACACGTCGCTCCAAAACGAACGCCTCCTATCTTATTATATTGGCTCATGGCACAGAAGCGGATATTGGCGGTGCGCGGGGATCGGGTGTGCACGTGCGTACCCCCATAGACTCTTCTGGTCCCTTTGGTGCGCACCAGAATAGAACACATGAGAATAAACCCATTGAAAACAATAGGTTCCATTCTCTGCGCAAATGCATTTGTCTGAGTAAAGCCTTACACAATCCTCTGGTCATACTCCTAATTCACAGATTCACACGGATGAGCTGATCCAGATGCTCTTCACTTCGTGGTATGAATGGTTGGAAGACAGCTGCAATACCAGGCACAACCACTATGGGATGTATGGTGCTGTGCCTGGCATGGATTGAAGTAAAAGTGCTGCTTGCATGCGCAGACAGCTGATTGGTGGGGATCCTGAGCGGCGGACCCCGACTGACGTGCTGTTAATGACCTCTTCTGATGATAGTCATCAATATATTAGTTCTGGAAAACCCCTTTAAGAGAATAATCCCACTTGTCTATTCCTGATATTTCTACGGCTTGGTGTGATAGTTCTATGGAGGATGCAGGGGGTCAATGGCTGCCAAAGGCCTCCGACCTTGTTGGAAATATTGATAAGAACCCACAAAAAAAATAATCCAACACAGCTTTCCGGGGGGTGGGGGGTTGGGGGGGGGGTCTGTTGGTGCCAATGCACATCGTTGTCTTTCTCAGCAGATCGCATCTGGAAATCTTAAGTCTACTGCCGTCCTTACTAATCCACTGACCGAGTGGGTGACATTAGATGAGCTGGCGGAAGAGACAGCGGACTCAAAGGTTACTCCTAGTCCAACTTGTTAGCATACTCTAGAACATGTATGTCAAACTCAAGCAAATGAGGAAGATGGAAAAATACCTATTGGATGGCTGCAGAGAAATGTTTCCATCTTCCTTATTTGCATAAATTACCCAGAGGAGCTTGCATGGCCTTATAAATCTCCTTAATCACCTTTTGATGTCCCCACACCCCTTCTTGGTGCTCTCCTTAGGGAGAGACTATACCATACCCCAACCCACTTGCCCCTAGTTAGTCTCCACACACTTTTTGGGTGCTCTCCTTAAGGAGACATGACACCCCTCCTGTCAAACTCAAGGTCCGTCAGCTGAATCCATCCCACCATGTCATTTTATGTGAGGTCTAGACACAGAAGGATGGGCTGTCCACTCTTCCTGGAGGATGCAACCAGTGATTGGCAGAGCAGGTGGCATCTTGGATTCTGCACCCCCACACCGCTCTGTTACCCTAACCGCCCCCCGCCTAGGTAGAAAGCTCAGGGATAAAGAGGTGGAAGAGGAGAAACCCATCATAGTGCAGAGGGCTCCACAGCTATGGTGCGGAGTTTGAATGGACGGCGAATTAAAAAAAACTACGCTCCATACCAGCAAGCAAAGTTGCGCATGCGGCCGTCTGAAACCGCTTTAATGGACAATTTCAGTCGGCAATACGACCTATATAGGACACGCTACGATTTTTGGGTGTGAAATGCATGAATCTCCCAATGCAAACCAATGGGGATTAACAATAAATAAAAATATGCACATAATACAGAGTGCAAATACGCCCGTGTGAAGGAGCGCTTATAGGCGACCCTTTCAACGCAACCATAACAGCTCATTCAGACGACCGTATGCGCAATACTGCAGTACTGGCTCTAGCCAGCAGGTGGCACCTTTGAATAATGGCAGAAAGAGAAAACTCCCTAGGAAACTCTGAATCCAAAATTGGATTGCAAAAGGTTAATGCTGATTTGACACCCCCCCCCCCGCCCGCACTAGAACCTGGATTCTCAACCTGTGGCACATGCATGATCAAGGGTACGTGCCATATCTCTAGGGGGTATTTGTACTGTGCATGATTGATCACATTCTTGGGGTACTTTGAAATAACTGGTTTGAGTAGGGGGTCCCCGGCATGGAGACACCGAGTAAGACTTCTCTACCAGAGCGTCCGTCTACAAGAGACCAACCACTTACCTGTGATTAAACTGGAGATGATTAAAGGAAGAATCAACATCTTCAGCATCCTCATGAGAATGTCTCCTGGGAAGGCTATGACCATAATAATGTCAGGATGGATGGGGGATGCCAGTCGAAGGAGACCCCCACTAACCGCTCCCATGATAACACCTGTAAAAAAACAGAAACAGGGAAGGTGTTAGAAAACTTTTTAGGAACTTTAAAACTTTTAAAAACTTGTTAGAAACAAACGTCTTTGATCAAGTAGCTATCTCCCCAATGTATATACATATATATACTAGTGTCACCTTGGTTAGTTATTTGTCTCTATCTGAGACTACCGGACTCTTTTTCCTCAGATGGTCATGTGATCTCAATTCTTACCACATCTGATCTATTTGGGGGTGATGCATGGATTTAGCACAGAAACTGCTTAGAAGGGTATACATGCACCCCTATCACAGTTACTGATGATGATCACACAGGTACAATAGAGGAGATCACAGCTCATCCTACTGAGTGTATACTTGTGGGCTGTAGCTTATATGGCTGAATACAGAAGGCAATTAGAATTAAACTGCTCCCCTAGCAGGCACAAATGGTATAGCCTCAGCTAATGCTGCGCTGAAGCATCATGGAAGAGATGTGGACTGAAAGTAAAAAAGTCTTACCATCAATATGGTGCCTGACAAGCATCAGACTGGAGGCTGCACTGCAGGGAAGTGGCTGGAATAGACAGAGCAGACCTCCAGAGTGTGACGGGCAGTCAGGGATAGAAAAATGTGTTTTTGCCAGAGTGGAGACATGGCTACTCTTGCATGTGGAGGATCTGTCTCCATTCTCAATTAGATCCTGCTTACTTTCTAGTCAAGTAGATAAAATTAATTCTGGAGTAGATCAGTAATCAGTAAACTGACTGGCAGAGAGACGTGGTGTTAGTGGAGTGGTTAGTAAAAGCCCTGGTCGCCTCGTTGCCATTTATTACTTTAGTTGCCCGCCTTTATACCCACTCAAGCTCTGATATGTCCTTCTTGAGTACCGGTACCCAAAACTGACCACAATATTCCTTGTGTGGTCTGACCAGCGACTTGTAAAGAGAAAGAACAATACTCTCGTCATGTGCCCCTAGACCTCTTCTGATGCACCCCATGATCCTTTTTGCCTTGGCAGCAGCTGCCTGACACTGATTGCTCCTGCACACTGGCGATAGCAATATTGGGATGTGATTGTCGCCCTGATATCGCTCTCGCAATCCTTCTGAAGCCCTGGATGTGAGGTGTTTTCCAGGGAATGAATGGCTGAGCGCTGCCTCCGATTGGTCACAGCGCTCAGCTAATCAGAGGCAGCGCCTTCAGGAGGCGGGCATTTTCAATCCCCTGCCCGAGGAGAAGCTGACGAAGAGTGCCGAGGACCTGCTAGAAGACGCGCTGGAGATGACAGCGCTTCTAAGGTGATGTATTATTATTATTATTTTTTCTACAGTTAGGGATTATATTTGGGCTAGAGCTTATATATTTCAAGCCCCCGTCCCCAAAAATCTGTGCCGTGGAGAGTCCCCTGCCACTGCTGTCCCCGCAGTGGCAGTGGATTGCGATCATCTCCCATTGCTTTCAATGGAGCCGCTGCTGCTGCCGCCTGACCCATTGAAAACAATAGGCGGGATCGCAAAAAGAATGGACATGCCGCGATTTTGTTTTCACGCTGTATCACAAGTGTTAAAACATCGCACGTGTGAATGAAGCCATTGGCTTCATAATTTAGCGATTTCTCGCAGCCTTACAGCGCTGGGAAATCGTGTGATTTCATCGCCAGTGTAAGGGCGCCCTAAGTCCTTATCCATGTCTCTCCAATGGAGTATTCTGAGAATTTAACTACTGATCATCTGTCCTTAAGAGAGGTCATCAATATTTGATCGTCAGGTATCCGCCGCTCACAACCTCCGCTGATTGGCCTGTTTTCAGCACAGTCATCATCGGTGGTCAGCGCTGGAAGTGTAATAGCTAGCTTCTCTCCCACTGAAATCAATGGGAGCAATGCCTCCTATTATTCTTGCCCTGACCACTTATGACAACGGCCACTCGCTGCACTGATAGCCGGCAGAACGATCAGCTGATCGTCGGGGATCAAGAGCGACGGACCCCTGACGATCAACTATGGATGACCCATAATGAGTAGAGCGCATCAGTAGTAAAGTCTCAGATTACCCCTTTAAGGGCTCTTTCACACGAACGTATATTGGCTGCCGTCTTCACGGCTGGCTGATATACGCTACGATGTGATGTGCAAAAGCACGTGAACTGGCGCACAAATCTAACTTTTGTGCACCCGTTAAGATGGCATGGACCCCGGCGCATACACGCTGAGGCTGGCATGCCGTTGAGCCTTCCCTTCGCTGGCTCACTGCCATAGGAGTCTATGCAGTGGCTGATGTATGCTGGCCCAAAAGATAGTTCCAGGACTATCTTTTTGGCCCGATGTAAAGACGCCCGGCACTATATTGGCCGGCCGGGCGCTTTTACATCGCGGGAATACGGCCATGTGATCGGATGCATTGGAATCCAGTGCATCAGATCACAGCGTATATCGGCCGACCGTGAAAACAGCGGCCAATATATACGCTCGTGTGAAAGAGCCCCGAGTCTCTGAGAACAACCAAGAGAGGAAAGCACACAAATGATAGTATAATAATACAAAACTATGAAATAATATTGTGAACAGGCAGTGATTACCGATCCCAGGCAGGTAACGCGAGGACACGTAATTATCCACACACTTCATTCTGCTAATTAGGCATTTCTAGCCAACAGTTTGAAATGACTTTTTATCAGCAGCTAATTGAAGCTCCCGTGGGCCCGATGTTGCTCAAACTAAGGAGCCCCCGCTAGGCAGAGTTTTTTTATGTCGGATCGCCCACTGGGACTATGTTATTTAGGGATCTTTCATATAGGGCGGAATGACGCCGCAGGATGCAACCAAATCCGCAGCTGCGCAATTCCATACCAACATTCGCATGTCTAAGGGCAGTTAGCAAATAAGGGAGCTGGAACAATACCTCTGCAGCGCCACCTATTGGATGGCAGCATCCCTTCAAATCAATGCCTGACCCTATAGACAGGTCTTTAGAGCAATGATTGGGAATTGGAATCCAAGCCCTTGTCACAGTCGCTCGGATACTCATACTTACCATTTTTCCTGCTTTATTTCTTTTTTTTTTTTGCTGTTTAAAAAATTGTATTTAACTTTTTTCATTTGGTTTCCATAGGGGGTTTGAACTTACGGTCATTTGATCATCTGTGCTATATACTGTAATACTGCAGTATTGCAGTATATAGTAATCTGTTAAAGTTACATATTAAGCAGAATTCATCACAGCCTTCATTGTTCTCTGGGCTGCCATGCTACCCCATTGACAACCAGCAATCATATTGCACAGGACGGGGGGTGGGGGGTGGGGCAATGGGGCGCCTGAGGGGGTCCTCCTTCAGCTGACTGTTTAGATGCATGGTCAGCTTTGACCGCAGCATCTAAATAGTTAACTGCCGCAATCCGCACTAGCTCAAATTGTGGCAAATTGTTGCTGGCAGCTGTCAGATATCAAAAGCAGCTGGTAGCCGTTGGCCATGGTGCAGACTCGGCTCCCGATCCCGCTCCATACACCCTTCACAGCCTCATGACATATATTTATGTTATGCAGTCTTGAAGGGGCTATGATACTAGATTTTCCTTTCAATGGCTGGGGGTGCCAAGAGCAGAACGCAGAGCAAACAGCTGTTGGCACAACCCATTTAATGTTATATGTGATTGGCGTATATAGTACCGTAATACAGTGCACAAATTACTCCACCACACAGATGCACGATCCATTACACTTAGCCAAATAATACTTTCACACAGTGGTCCAGATAGCAACTCTGAGCAATGTCAGCACCACCGCCATCCAACACAGAAATAATAATATACCATAACAATCCCACACAATGCCAAGTAAATGCCACCACACAGTGCACAAATAATACCAACATAGGAAACAAGGCCTGAAGATCTAGCTACCCAGCCAGCCTATGAGTAATGTTGAGTGAACTGAATCAGTTGAACCCTATTTCGGATTGCACCTCGCTAAAAGTTCTGTTCACAACACCTGAACCTTGGAGCGGGTTGTTCTGGCTGAGCCCACTAGCACCATTGCCCTGTAGCACTGGGGCTCTAGGTTCAAATCCAACCAAGGACAACATCTGCATGGAACTTGTATGTTCTCCCCGTGTCTCATAATAATCACCTTTATTTATAGAATGACATCACTACCCCCCATTGGGATTGGAGTGTGGAAGGCAACCCACACAAACACAGGGAGAACATACCAGCTCCATGCAGATGTTGGTCAGATGTGAGCCTAGGACACCCAGCACTGCAAGGCAACACTGAGTCCCATGAGGACGACCACCAATGTTATACATCAATTTTAGGGTTATTGGTGACGTTTTGGTTCAAACTAATTCGGACCGAACTTTTGGTTGAAATTCAGCAAACTTGCCAAACCAAACTTTTCAAAAGTTTGTGCAACAGGACCTCCTGTATGAGAAACAAGGACTAACAAGCACTAAGTAATGATAGAAGATCTCCACTTTGGGCCCTTCGAACTCCACTATAACTTCACCTGACTTTGTATACATGCCATATAATCTCTTAAGACTTTTCAGTAGGACCTGTTCAATCTGCAGTATCGGTCTATCAATAAGAATGGACTTACCAAATACTGTAAGGGTAAGCAAGAGGTTTCCTCGGAGCTTGTCGCACATTCGCAGGCATGGTGATCTAGGGTGCACTTCGTCTGAGGTCAGTTGGCTCTCATGCATACGCACTTCCACCTGTTTAGGGGTGTTGTTGGCACTACAAAAGAAAAAGTTCAGAAAAACATTAGTCGCTTAGACATCTGCGAGTTTTGGTATCATAACTAGTGAAATAGCCGAGCCTATCTGCTACATGTCACAATGCAATGGCCTTCATAGTAGTGCAAATCCATCTATTTTAAAAGCAGTATGCCTCCACCCAAGGGCTGCCACATGGCTACAGCAATGGAAGGGGGTTTCTACAACATTGGTCAAACGCCACCCCTCATAGCTCAACGAGGCATCAACATGGACATGATGTTACCTTATCATAAAACCTAACATGTCAAGTTAACTTTGCCGACTGTATATCATCATCGGTGGCACCAGTTGAGTATCTACTCTTGACGCCAACCATCCCGTTGGTATAAGGCCTTGCAGTAAACATCGGTGCTTCAGTACATCCTCTTGCCTTTGTCCAAAGTACAGTACTGGCTAACGATCACTGTGCAGCTGATTGGCACTGCTCAGTGCTACAATTTCATTAGATGATGGGGTGGGGGGCAATTCTATTTTTGCTATAAAGTCCTCAGTGGTGTGCCCATATACACCAAAGGCTTTAGACTGTGTTCACATGTTAGTTGCGGTATGTAAAATATCCAATAATTCTGTAGGACATCCATGTGCACTCAACACAAAAAGTGGCACAAATCTACCCCAAGAACCAGTAAGAGGCACGTGGGACACCACGGGCAGGTAGGCGAAGGGACAGCACACGTGTTGCCGTAAATGGTAACAGTCTCATTAACCTGGCGCACAGTTTCAGGACTCAGCAACATATTAGTCATTGTGGGATCAAGTCATAGTTTCTCTAAGCACATCACAGGCCTGTCGTGGCTCTTACACAATTTACAGAGGTGCGCACTCACAGTCTCTAAACTTTGCAACGCAATTTCAGGACTTGGCAACATTGTCCCAGCAACACATCAGCCCTCAATGTCTTGCAACACTTCAGCTCTTGTGGGATCAAGTTATAGTCTCTATAAACACATTGCAGGCCCGTTGTGGTCCCTAAGAGGTATGAACTCACAGTCTTTATGGTATAAGGCTTCCACTCTCTCTCAGCAATGTAGCAGGTCAACATCCAAAGCGCCCCTTTAGCTCGATAGTCGGAATTGCCAAGGGATCTCTCAGCTGCACTCAGACTACATGGCTTTCTTGTGGCTTGCGACTACAGGCTTCACCCAAACTTACACAGATCTCTCATGATTGCTTGTGCTTTTCACCACAGAGGCAAGAACAATCAATATTACATGCCACATCACACCATTTGTACCAAACACAGGCACCACTCTGTGGGACAAGATATGCCCTACCATTCGTCTATCAGATGCACATGCCCCCTCCAGTATGGTGACTGTTTATATAAACCCTTAGACTGGTATTGACACCACTGACACATTGTCCACGCGGGTCACGACAGAGACTGTTACAATAATCAGAGTAAGCAATGCCCAATAAGCCTCAGCAGCTATGGCCTTTACCAAACTACACAAAGCTAGTATTTCCATACCCTTCACAGGTAACTTCCTGAGGACCATCCTGATCCTCCTGGTTCTTACGATCTCTCAGACGCAAAAGCAAGATCATGTGATGTTGCATTAATACCAAAGAGATGGGAAGAGCCAAGAGGATTGGGTTGGTGCCAAGGATAAGTATGCATGATTCTTCTCTTCCCTATGGTTCTATGAGAAGCTTCAATAACTGCAGCTGCCATCACATCTCGAATATAATGATAATGTAAAGAAAGTATAATAGGGCCCCATTGATTTTAGTGAGGTCTTTGAAGACCCCCAAACCCAACTCCCATATCTATACAGCTCCTTTAACATTGGCATTTCTTTCGCTGCTACATAAAAGATGAGATCTCCCAAAAATTCAGCAAAAGTCTGACCAGCGATGAAGAATCTAAACAAGCGATGACCACAATACAAACACGGCTGGAGCTCCGGATGTTTAATACGGAAACAACCCCCATCATTCATCTGCTGGAAGCCTCAATATGTCTCCGGCTACCGCGATTTATATTAGTGAAAGCTGCGACGCAGATGAACTGTAAGCACGAAGAAGAGACGTTTGCCAGTAAACAACAGTTTGTGTTATTTTGCTTAATTTAATTTGCTATGCGGAGAACATCTGTCGTGTATTTTAGCGATTGCCATGGAAACGAAAATATCAGTGGCGACAATTATAGCTTCTGTCAGTGGTGCTATATATAGGACAAGGTGATGTGTGACAGCAAGAAGGCTGTCAGCTCTTCTGACGACCTACTTGAAGCGCTAAAACAGACAGCCTTGTTCAACTAGGAATGGCCTCTAAGACAGTTAGACTGATGAGTTGCCATTTCTTACATTCTTATTGGTCAAGGAATGTAATCTATGAGAGAAAACTCAAGTGTTCCATTTTCCAGCAGTGACCCCGCAGGAGAAGTGTAGTATTACAAAGTTCTGGTCCTCCAGAGTGAGAGATGCTCTATCTAGCCACTGTTGGCTCCAGGTAGTAGATGATGGCCATAAATAGGATACCTATACTCTATTATTTACCTGAATCAAGTCTTTTAAACCAGACAACCCACTTAGCTGTCTTAAAGGGGTTGTCTCGGCTCCTTTCAACCAATGACCTATCCCCTTGAAAGGCCACTAGTAGTTGAAGGACTGGGGTCCACTGCTTGGGACCCTGGTCCATCAGGTGATTATCCAGCCCACTGTCCAGTGCAACGGACCAGATGTTGTCAACAGGGGAGGAAGTAAGGGTGTCAGCTTGATGCCAATGGAAGTGCCGCACTGCTATTCCACTGTCTGCCCAGTAACAGGAGCAGGAAGTGGAATAGCAGCGCATTGATTGCAATGGCAGTGAAGCCAGTGTCCCCATTTCCTCCCCTGTCTGTTCAGTCGCCATTCAGTCGCTGCGTGCTCATTCACTGAATTACAATCATTCAGATTTTTACTGGATTGCGGGAATCCTAACGATAAGCGTTCCGTGTAAAGGCCTCTGAAAGCGATCTATGCAGAAGTTCTTCGCAGTTCTCAGCCCGCAGTTGGGGTTCTTGTTAAAAAAGAGGAACATAGACACGTCAACGCTGCTAAGGAGACTGAGGAGACGCGACCGGGACGCACCCTGCTGTGACTCTTGCAACTATTATTACACCGTGACGCAGGTGAGGACATAACCTGCCAGGGGCCGTCTGCTCGTTAAAAAGTTCTCTGGCACATTTGGACTGCTAGCGCCTGTACGCCCCACCACCTCTCCACTCCATGTACCGTAGGTTGGAAGCGAATGTTCAGTAGGACGAAAATGGTGATGTACCGCGGCTGTCCACCCGGCTGGCCCATTCCCCTCCTATACCTTCAGGCAGCTGATCATCGCTGGGGTCAGACTCCACTGATCTGATAGACACAACGTATCCTATGGACCGGTCATCACTATTTGAGTCCCAAAAAAACCTTTTGTTCAGGATTTTATGCTATATAGCTGTTTCTACGGCAAAGCCATCATTCAGCTTATTACGTAGTTGGTTTGACTATCCCCAAGGTGTTGACAGGCCAAAGCCTGTCATTGTGATTGCTACCTCTGTAGCTACACCACCAGCAATGAACTGAGGTTCCACGGGTCCAAAAGAGCAAAATTATTTGGACAGACCACATAGAACATATCATCAATACGGTCTAGCAAGTTATTTCTGTATCATCCATGAGAAATAGACCTGATTGCACCTAAATCACCTCCAAATGGGGTTGCCTTCTGCTGGACCATTGGGCCTTATTATTGTGTCCGTACTTGGGCCACCGGTGGATTCTCTGGTAGTCCGGTGGGCCAATCTGACCCTTTACCCCACTGATGACCAGCTGGGTGTTCCGAAGGGTTTCAGATTCTTTGTCTTTTTTTTATCAAAAACATTCAAAAATTCAATAAGAAGATTTCCTTAAAGGGGTTTTCCAGAGAAATACTATTGATGAGCTTTCCTCAGGATAGGTCATGAATAAATGATCGGCTGGGGGACACCGCTTGGTACCTTGGCCGACCAGCTGATCTGGCACCCGCTGTCAGTTCCGCAACACACAGGGGTACAGAGCGGAAGCTCCTGCTCCAACCCATGTAGTGGCCGGCACTTGTAACTGCAGGCTGGGGTGTCATTAAAATAAAGCTGCACCTGCAGTTACAAGCACCGGCCACTATAAGGGTTGGAGTAGCAGCTTCTGCTCTGTACACCTGTGCGTTGAGGGGCTAATAGCGGGCACCTGATTACCTGATCGGCTGGGTTCTTGAACAGTGAACCCCAGACGATCAAGTATTGATGACCTATCCTCAGCATAGATCATCAATACCGTAGTATTTCCCTGGAAAACCCCTTTATACCTCTTCCCATAAGGCCTCTCTCACACAGGTGACAGTGATATCGCCACTGTGTTCTGTGCGATTTCGCTGTATTTTCTCACAGCGATATTGCAATGTTGTGTGGCTACAAATTCAACGTGGCGCTACAAAGTCACGTGACTTTGTAGCATTCTTTTACCAGGATTTTTGGGAAGGGCTTGAAATATAAGCCCCAACCCGAAAATAAGCCTGGCTGCATTGAAAAGAAAAAAACATGATACATTACCTAACAGACACTGTCCACTCTGCCACACTTCTCCTCGCAGGTCCCCGGCACTTGTTTGAAGTCTTCAGACAGCGTTTCCTGGATTGGAGATTCAGAAACCCCGCCTCCAGGAAGCGCTGGCTCTGATTGGTTCATCGAGCGCTGCAGTGATTGGCTGCGGCACTTGAGAACCAATCACAGCCATCACATTGAATAAACTTGAATAAAAATGGTAGAACTGATGTGTTTTTTTCTTCTTGCCCCCCTCTCAAGAATTAATAAAAGCTATACATTATACTATATGTAGCCTAAAATGGTACCAATAAAAACTACAGCTCGGGACGCAACAAACAAGTCCTCATACGTTGACGGAAAAAGTTAAAAAGTTTTGGCTTTTCGATGAAAATCCTCAAAAATTGTTGCGTCCTTCAGTACCAAACTAGGCCGTGTCCGTAAAGGGTTAAGAACATAAATGATCCCTTTAAACTGGATTCTGTACAGAGAGAGTCCGGGTTGCTTCTGGATAAGCAGCAGCACATTTCCTCGCGCTTAACAGATTTAGATAAAATCTCAATTTTCCTGAGCCGCTAACATGCAGTTAAATCATCCAGAATTCTCCTCCTGGCCGCGGCCCGCGCTCTACATACAGCTCTTGCCAAGTCTCCTTCTACAAGACTGAATCTATTCCATCGGCGTCTCCTGGGTATGAATGAGACTCTGGGGGAAGCGCATTTATCATGAATTACCGAGCCAGCGGAGGCTAACGGGGGGTCACTGCTCCATTAACAAGAGGCTTCTATGGGGAATGGTGAGGAGTGGCGGGACTGGGTACGGCACTACCGCGGCTACACATACCTTATGCTCACTAGACATGATATGTAATAGCGCCGGCTACTGGTGTGTCCCGGGGGGAAGATGACAGTAACAACTATCTGACAAGTTTATCAATTGCATCCTGGTGTTTTTATCAATGCCATATAGAATACAAGATAGATGGGCCGTAGAGGGAACTGTGCCACCTCATGCCCTCCCGAAATGTTCAACTTTACCAGTCAATGCAAAATGATAGTGGCAGGAGCGTAACTACTGGGGTGCAGAAGTTGCAATTATATGTAGCAACTTATAAAACTTTTTGACAGTGAAGGGAATCAATGAGTGGAACAGGTTGCCACGGGAGGTGGGGAGTTTTCCTTCAATGGAAGTCTTCAGAGGCTGGACAGACATCTGTCTGGAATGATTTAGTGATCCTGCACTGAGTTGGACCAGATGACCTTGAAGGTCCCTTCCAGCTCTACCAATCTAGGATTCTATTGTACTCACAGCCCTAAATCCAGTAGAGGCCCATAGACTCCTTCTAGCCAGCATGGGGGAACCAGTACTATAAGGTGTGGGTTGTAACCCGTGAGGTCCTGTACACAAGGTGCAGAAACTTCAACCCTGGCACCATCAGGGTAGAACTACCATCCGGCAAAGGACCCAAACCAACTTGTAGGTGCCACCCACCTGCTACCCACCAGTCACTCAATAGGATAGGGCAGGGGTGTCAAACTAATTTTCCCCGGGGAACCACATCAAAGGCCTTCAAAGGGCAATTTATAAGGGCTCCTTCCTAGGGGTGCTCCATCTTATGAGCATATCTCAGTATGACCTATTTTGGTCCATATTACAGACCACAATTGCCCATTGAAGTCAATGGGATCATATAAATACACAGTGAATACAGATGATAATTGCATAAATATGCATGCAGGCAGGAGCCTTGGTTTATGTGAAAAACACGGTAAATACGCATATTTTTGGTCCATAAAAATGTTGCGTATTTAACAGACCGCCGGTGTGAATGAACCCTAAAAGTACCTACCCCTTAGCATGGCTCTGGCGCTCTCTGCACTATGATGGGGGACCAGTCTTGACATGAGGATGATCACAGAGTCTTTATATTCAGCCTTTGTTCTTTATATTTTCCAAGATAACAATCTCTGCCACCCAAGGAATTCGGGCAGGAGCGATCAGTTAGAGGGTCCCACATCCCACCTCCTTGAGTTTTGGGGACAGTGTTGAATTTGGGGTGCAGAAAAGGGAAGAATTGACAATTTTGGGATATGAGAGGTGTGTACAAGTATGGAGAGATGGATCCTTGGTTGATTTTACTACCCTGTTTCCCTGAAAATAAGACATACCCTGAAAATAAGACATAGCATGAATTTCCAGAATTTTTGAGGATGCAAAATGATTTTTCAGGCTTTTTGAGGACGCTTGAAATATAAGCCCTAC
Source organism: Eleutherodactylus coqui (assembly GCF_035609145.1). Taxonomy (NCBI): domain Eukaryota; kingdom Metazoa; phylum Chordata; class Amphibia; order Anura; family Eleutherodactylidae; genus Eleutherodactylus; species Eleutherodactylus coqui. The sequence continues at coordinate 128,213,142 of NC_089847.1, read as the reverse complement.
TCCAAAATTAAGCCCTGCCAACAGTTAATTTAAAAAAGTCAATTTAAATAGTGTCCAGGCAGCTATACATGTAAAAAAGTTAAACCTTTTTGAACAAAAATTAATATAAGACACTGTCTTGTTTTTGGGGAAACACGGTAGATGGAGTGAGACTAGCGGGAAGCTTCGTTTTACATGAACCTGGGTTATACAGTCAGACATTCTATTATGCTTTTTTTGTTTATCAGCAATTTACATTTTTTGTAATGCAGGAGAGACCTGTCGCTATATGGAAACCATCAACAAGCAGGTTGTCTGCCATGAATAGACTTTAGTATGACTTGTGGTATAAATATCCAAGACAGCAGCACTCAATAACAGATGGATACCTGATGCTCGTTAACAGATGTACCCCAAAGATACTCTAACAACAGGCATTGCTTAGACTTACATTGGACATTCATGTGTTGGCAACTCAAGAAATCTGTACTACAACTAGTAATGAGCGAGCATACTCGCTAAGGGCAATTGCTCGAGCAAGCATTGCCCTTAGCGAGTACCTGCCCGCTCGAAAGAAAAGGTTCGGCTGCCGGCGGCGAAGGAGAGCGGGGAGGAACGGAGGGGAGATCTCTCTCTCCCCCCAGCTCCCCCTGCTCACTGCCGCTACTCAACGCTCCCCCGCACCGGCAGCCGAACCTTTTCTTCCGAGCGGGCAGGTACTCGCTAAGGACAATGCTCAATCGAGTAATTGCCCTTAGCGAGTATGCTCGCTCATCTCTAACTACAACCTAACAAAATGATTTGAGCAAACTTTTTTCTTTTACTTATGTTATACATGTGCTTGATTTCCACTATCAGCCATAAATAATAGTGTAACACAGTGTAGACATAATTCCACCAAACTGTGACTAAGTATCATCACCATACACTGCTCAAATAAGTGTAGTGGCCCAGTACATGCTTTCCTGGCCCCCTCCATAATGTCATACATGTATGTCTTATGTACATGCTCTGTGCAAAAACTGTCTTGTCTTCCTGTTATGTGTATTGCACAGCTGCAGCAAATGAGAGGTTAATGTTTGCATGAGATTGGGATATGCCTGCAAATGTATCAATATATGTCCTCTGTCACGTGGTATGAGAGAGGTTATAAATGTGAGTGCTTGAGAGTGGGAAGAGAGTCCATGTCTTCTGGAGTCATAGTCAGGATGTCCAGCTACATGGAGGTACCTTTAGCCCTCATCTAGTGAAGCATGGAAAAGGAGGAGAGGTTTTCCCAGCTTGAATGTGCATGTGAGGAGGAAGGAGTGAGCCCCACCTAAGCAGAGTGAGAGCAACTGTGAGTTAGTGCTTGTCAAGGCCCAGTGCAGAGGTACTGTCTATGTGATAATTTCCTACACGGCCGTCCGGATCTGGTGGATCACCTCATAGAGGTACACCCATTTTGTCTTTCACACTCGGACGTCCTGAAGTCTGGAATCACCGGGTGCAGGTACTCCTAAGTCTGTCGTTCATGCATGGGTGTTCTGAAGTCTGGATCACCAGGTGAAGGTACTACTGTTCAAGTCTATTAATTTCCTGCACTTTCATTTCTCTAAATTGTGCCTTGAATCGTTGAAGTTTGCCAAGTAAAGTTTATTCCAGGCCCTGACCATTCCCAGGAACCTGAGGTACTTCATATCTATCTGCAGCTCATTTTATTCTCCGCCGGAGTTCATTCTGTTGTGTACTGGAGCGGTGGCGTCACCCATGACAAACTCTTTCCCTGTTCTACCATCTATTGGGCATCCCTTTCCTAGGGGTGTCCGGAAGAGGCCCAGAGCTGCCCTGGGCTTGGTTGGTCCGTCCCTCCGGGAGGGAGCATGGTAAGTGCCCCGGTCACAAGCCAGCATCTTGCCCTCCCAACTCCTCAGCGTGTGCCTGGTGCCCAGAGTCACCCTACGGGATGCTGCATAAAGTCATATAGTACCTAATTATCATCACATACAGTGCTAAATAAGACCATACAGTGCCTTAATATTATGCCACAGAACTCCATAAATAACAATGCCATGCAGTGACCCTCCATAAACTAGTAGTAGCAGAGCATCCTAAGTAGAGTAGGATCAGGGGTGCACCTCCTCAATGCCAGGTCAGCTAGTAGCACCCTCTACAATAGGGAGCTGTATGAGGTACACAGGTAGTGTTTGCACCCAGTGCACCCTCTGATGTGTGAGGAGACCCAAGACCCCTCTCCCACAGCATTATAAATGGTACATGGTTGATGGGCGCTATGTTACAGATTTTCCATTAGGGCAAAATCTTCTGAAGACAGGCGACCACACGTGAGGGAGGTATACAGTATCCTCCACCTTACATAAGACAACTGTGTACATATCACCTTTCTGCCCAAGCTTTAGTGCACTGGTGGTCCGTTTTATGTGGCGGCACCACCATAACTTGGTACTGAAGTGCTGTGGATGGATTAAGTCTACCGTGGGCCCTGGGCTGTATGCAGACTGTGAACGCTTCATAAGGAGATACAATAAAAAGGATCCATCTGTGTGCCCACATGGTAATATTATCTACTTTGTACCGCCACAGAGTAATAATGCCCCCATTGTGTCCACTACTAGGTAATATTTACCCATTTGTTAACAGTGACCCTTTTGTGTTCCCATTAGCTAATAGTGCCCTCTTTGTGCCCCCAATAATTAACAATGCCCTCTTTGTGTCCTAATTAGTTAACAGTCCGCTCTCTCAGCCCCCCGTAGTTAATAGTGCCTACTTTATAGTCCCATTAAGTAATAATGCCCCCATTGTGCTCCCATTAGCTAACTGTGTCCTTTTTGTGCCCTCATTAGTGTCTCTTTCAATTACCTTTTAGGTAATAGTGCCCCTTTAGTTAATAGTAAACTCTCTGTGCCCTGATAAATCAATAGTGGTGCCTTTGCGCGCTACAAGACGCTCTCTGGTTGCAGTGTTACTTGCACTATTCACTCCTTTCTAGCGTCCTGAGACATCTAAATGTGCATCATGAATCCTCCTCCTCCCCAACTCCATCTGCTCTACTCTGGTGTCTCAGAACATAAAGGGGAGGACACAGAAGATGCATACTAAACATAACGATGCCGCAGGATGTATGGCAGAAGTGAGCATCACAAGTAACAGTACAATCCGACTTCATGTGGTGAAGCAGATTCTTACTTCCACCAGTGCCGAGCTGGTGGGTGGTTTTGGTGGCCATGGCCCTTGGATGGCCACTCAAACTGCCTTTACGTAGTTGTAACTTTGATAGAAGAGGGAAAAGAGGAATGTATATAGGCCAATGATTAGGCACCAGAGGGGGAGAATGCAGTGAGACTGCATGACAGGTCTAGAGAACCTGTTCATTTCTGCATGGTCTATAGGACTTTTTTTGCCCATTGCGGGAGTGTTCAGTGGCATACCTCTAGGGATTGCAGTGATGGAGGCCCTAAGCCAGAGGGTCCACAGTCCCCCATCGCCAAATGTTGATTCTCCCCTTAATGAGCAGGCAGACTATTCCTCAATCGCTGTACCTGATCATAGAGAAAACAGTTCAGCTGTGTAGCAATTGCTTCTCTGTCCTATTCCCCGCCTGCACTCTTCAGGAAGGAAACAGGAAGCTACAACCAGAACGGTACTGGAGACTGGAGAGGTGAGTAACAACTGGACCCCAGAGATGAAGTATTACCCCTTTCACTAACCCCCACCAAGCATCTTAAAATTTACCAAAAGGGTCCTAACATTAAAGGTGCTCAAAGAAAGATTTGCTGTGTAGGCGCAACTCTCCGGAGGGTCCAATAAAGGTACCAGAACAATTACATGAAGATCCAACTTCTCGTTTTATTTAGAATATTAAAATTTAAAATCCAACTAATAAACACGTTTTGGGGTGAACCCCTTCATCAGTGGTGCTGATGACTTCACTCTCAGGGAAGAGAACTCATAACTAGAGATGAGCGAGTATACTCGCTAAGGCACATTACTCGAGCGAGTAGTGCCTTAGCCGAGTATCTCCCCGCTCGTCTCTAAAGATTCGGGGGCCGGCGGCGGCCGGAGAGCGGCGGGGGAGAGCGGGGAGGAACAGAGGGGAGATCTCGAGATCTCTTTCTCCCTCCCTCTCCCCCCCCCCCCCCCCCCCCGCTCCCTGCCGCAAGTCACCTGTCACCCGCGCCGGCCCCCGAATCTTCAGAGACGAGCGGGGAGATACTCGGCTAAGGCACTACTCACTCGAGTAATGTGCCTTACTGAGTATACTCGCTCATATCTACTCATAACCCTATACACTGGGTAACAGAGTCGTGAGCTGGAGCACAGTGGATGTCCAAGGGGGAAATGGATCTTAAATTTTAATATTCTAAATAAAATGAGAAGTGGGATCTTCATCCAATTGTTCTGGTACCTTTATTGGAACCTCCGGAGAGTTGTGTCTACACAGCAGATCTTTCTTTTAGCATATACTACCCTTCCAACATTGTTGGGTTAATCTGGGTGGCAGCACCTCCTGTTATCTACCATATCCAGTCTAAGCACTTTAAGATCACGGTATCTTCCCAGGCCTTTAGTCCCCGGCTTCACTGTGGCTTTGCTCCACTTCTCTCTCCACCTATTTCTCCTACATTAAAGGGGTATTCTGGGGAATAACATTTTTTTAAAGTTTCCACCCATCCACTGGATAGGTGAGAACTGATAGATCAACGGGGGTCCAACCGCTAGGACCCCTACTGACCTTGAGGACAGGGGACCCGTGTCTCACCTATTTCTCACTGCTGGGTTGCTTCTCCCAATCGCTCTCCTGCTGTTACAGCATGTGGGTGTGTGCCTATCCACACATTACATATACATACTATACTGGGTTTACTAACCATTTGAACAGAATGTCTCCAAATGCCTGATTGTCCTGGGAAAGCAGAAGGGTGAGCAGTCAGATACTGCCTCCCTGCTGAGTGAACCAGAGACTGTATGGTGCAGCATGGGAAGTAAGGGCAAGGAAGTGCAGGACAAGTAACTACTGGCAGGATGCTATGCTTGTTATATGCCCCCTCCCTGATAGTGGATCATGGACAGCAGAAAATGTGGAAGTCCACCCGAAAATCAAAACTTACAGACATGAAACAGGGTGCAAACTTCAGGAAGTGAAGGTAAGGAGATCCTGGAGTATTTAAAAAAAAACTTGTTGAAAACTCAAGTACTGTTTAATGGTTGCATGTTGCATCACAAGTTGAAATTAACTTATGACACATAAAAGTAGTTTGTGTGACTGTGACATTGGCCTGCAAATGTAAAGTTTTAGTGTTTGATGTACTGCTGCAGTTGTACTACTGAGTTACTATTCATGCAAGCCAAGGTAAGTGGTTCTTAAAGGGTATCTGCACTTGCACCTTTGGAGCGCTCTTCTCTGTTGGCCTTTTTCAGGTCCATCCGGCAACTGAAGACAGCCACATAAGGGTCTGCCTTCAGCTGGTGGAAGGAGCTGAAAAAGGCAGATGGAGCAAAGCCCTCCAAAGGTCAAAGTGCTTTTAAAAGACATAGTACCCCTTTAAAACAGGACTGAACTGAGTTAGCCACACTGTGACCATGCTCCTACTGCAGCGAGTGTTGGGTAATGTACAGTGTCAAAGACAGGGAGGGGAGAGACGATCACTCTAACTGTTGAGTCCAATTCTGTCATGGCAGAGTCTGATCACTCTAGCGAGACAGCAAGTGTGTAGTCGCCAGACTTCAAGTGGATTTGTAACCAGCTTTGATGGGATCCTGCCTCATGCAGACTGAAAACACAAATCACCCCTCCCCCCTGATCTGGTCTAATTCACTCCAGCACTCCACAATGTCGCTTGTACACACGCTGCCATCACCTACTTTTAAAGGTAAACTGGAACCCAGACTTATGAATTATGAACAAACCTCAAAGTTATGGTTCGTTTTAAAACGGACAAGACTTGACTAATAAATAGCAGATTTATTCTAAAAAACGACTAGCAGTGCAGAGATATATATACAAAGGATAAACAAAAAAGGTTGTTATATGGGAGTATAAGGGTATGCAGGCATACACAAGACAGTATTTTAAAATATAACAAGGAGAAAAATAAATGAAAAACACCAGATTTGGGATATCCAGCCCAAGTTTCTGATTCGTGCAGAGTCACTGAAGCAAACGGGAACAGACTTACGTCAGGGTGTATCTCTGAAGACTGACACATGGGAGAGGGAACCCCTCTGCTTTAAGGTCTTCTTGGACCACAACTCCTCCAGCTTCCTTTCGACACCACCGAGGGGTGTGTTGAATATATGCGTAGCCCACTTCAATGGAAACCCAATTTAATTTTTCAGCCATATCTCCGCAGGAGATCCTCCGATCAGGAACATATGCCTAGCATATTTCCAATCATGATTTTATCTATTCAGCGATATCAAACATGATATGCAAATTATAACCAGGTATGCGGATACGCCATTTGGGGGTGTTCGGGGTCCCGCACCCCAAAGTTTTTAGGTGAGTTTTGTTCAGCTGGCCTGACCGATTCTGAAAATATAATTTATATCAGGCTAGAACCTTCACTAGAGATGAGCGAGCGTACTCGCTAAGGCAAACTACTCGAGCGTGTAGTGCCTTATTCGAGTACCTGTCCGCTCATCTCCAAAGGTTCGGGTGCCGGTGCAGGGGAGTGGTGAGTTGCGGGAGTGAGCAGGGGGGAGCGGGGGGAGAGAGTGAGAGAGAGATCTCCCCTCCATTCCTCCCCGCTCTCCCCCGCTGCTCCCGCCCCCCGCTGGCCCCCGAATCTTTAGAGACGAGCGGGCAGGTACTCGCGTAAGGCACTACTCGCTCATCTCTAACCTTTACACAACCAATAATCTTTATTAAAACATTTTTCCCTAATTTATAAATGTTGGAGCCAGCATGTCTGCGAGAATCCAGCTCTTGGGTGAATGACTTTCCTAAGACTTCATTAACAAGTACTTGGTCACACAATGTGGTTTACTCGTGCTAATTCTACACCAATAGATACCAGTGGGAAAAGAAAGAAAGGGAGTGATTTACTCCCTTATTTAGTTCTTGTCCAGGGTAAGTTGAGACAATGTCCTCTCTAAATCCGAATAGAAAGTGGGTGAAGGGTGAAGGGTCAACTGAACCTACCAGTGCAATCTAACAACACACAAAATGGGTGACACTATAGCCAGGCCTGAATGGGCTAATATAAAATGGAAACTGAGATAGGCCTAAGGCCTGATACACACAAAATGGCGGGCGGTCTACCAGTTTCTGTATCACATACAATATATATTGTTCACTTGTAGCTAAAGAGTAACAGCACAAATCCATGAAAGGGAGTGGTTAGCAGTCACAATAATCCATGAAGGTGCCTACTAGATACTAGCCGTGGTGCTGATGACTTCACTCTCAGGGAAGAGAACTCATAACTAGAGATGAGCGTGTATACTCACTAAGGCACATTACTCAAGCGAGTAGTGCCTTAGCCGAGTATCTCCCCGCTCGTCTCTAAAGATTCGGGGGGCGGTGCGAGTGACAGGTGAGTTGCGGTGGGGGGGAGTGGGTAGGAATGGAGGGGAGATCTCTCTCTCCTTCTCTCCCCCCCCCCCCCCCCGCTCCCCGCCGCAACTCACCTGTCACCCGCGCCGCCCCCCCGAATCTTTAGAGACGAGCGGGAGGATACTCGGCTAAGGCCCTATTCGCTCGAGTAATGTGCCTTAGCGAGTATACTCGCTCATCTCTAGTGCTTACCCATATAGAGTGACCAAAACAACCCCACCGGTAAAGTGGCACAGAAGGACAGGTGAAAGCACGGCAGTCACTTTGGGCCCAACCCATCGGTGTTGGGCCTATGGCGTACCTCACAATCCCCATCCCCATTTAGGAACTGTTTGCAAACTGTTCCTGTTAGTAGAAGCGTTCAGTAATGTTTAAGTGAATTGTGACATTTGCAACTATCATGCGTACTGAGCCTCCAAGTGTGAACTGTAACTATTAACTGTTCAACCTTCCGGTCTGCAACTGTTTATTTTAAAGGGAATCCACACTAGCCACTCCTTATACACCCTTCGGGCTGCCCTGGTACTGGTAAGTAGCAAAAAACCACCACCATGACTTTACCCTGCAGAAAAGGGCATGAGTGGGCCCCCTTGGCCCTACAATGACTTCTATAGCTACAGTCCACCCATATCACTATTACTCAATGTGATATACAGGAGCAGGATGATGGTCAGTAATTGCACTTGTGTCTTCTGCCTCCTGAGCATGCTACTTCTCAGGCCTGCGCTGAAGGGATTATGAGAGTGAAGCCCAGTGTTAAGGAATCTCATGAGGCGCTTTATTTGGGTCTGAAGGCTTAACGTACGCCTTTTATCCTCTCTCTCCAAGCTGCTTCCCTCTGCTGTGTTCAGTATGGCACAGAATACATGCCATCTGCTAAGAGACATCGGCATGGAGCAATCCCTTTAACCAACAATATGCAGCCACATTTGCCGGCCGTGCTGTTATGTACTATGTGGGGTATATTTAGTCGGAATAATCTTCCGCTCTCTTAACCTTGACTTACTGCACACAGTAATAGATTGCAAGGACACGCTGACACTTAGAGGCTCCAAGAAAGCTGGGATTCAACAAGACCATCTTTAAGTTGGTAAACCTTTGCAATGTCAGAAGACTTTGCAACTTCATCTGCAGCTTTAAAGGGCCAGTGCGGTGACTTTTAAGTTCAGTCCTTACACAGCTATACCCCCGGTATATATATGTATGTCGGCTAGTGTTACCTTTGGAAGTTATTTCCTTCTGTCTGAAACTCCTGGCCTCTTTTTCTTTAGATGGTCATGTGATCTTAGTTCTGGCCAGCTCAGATTTACTTTGGGTTATGTATTCATATTTTTGTCATATTCTCAGTCTGTGTGATGCAATCACATGCACCTACCAATGCAGCTACTTAGAGGGAAACAAATCCACTTCTATCACAGTTACTGATGATGATCATACAGTTCCTGTCACACAGGTATAATAGAGGAGATCACAGCTCTTCCTCTTGACTGTATATTTATGGTCTGTAGTTTTTGTATTCGACTATATAAGATAATCATAATAAAACTCTTCCTTCCAGCAGGCAGAAATGGTACAGCCTTAACTAATTCTGAACAGATGCATCATGGGATTGATTGAAAATGAAAGTAAAAATAATCTCTCGAGATGGTCTCTGATAAGTATCAGACAGAGGGCTTCACTGGAGGGAAATGTCTGAAATACACAGAGAAGACCTCCAGAGTGTCAGCAATCAGGTGAGGGGGGCAGGCATGGGAAAATGTGTTTTTGCTGGAGTAGCCCCTTAACCACTTAAGTGATGCCTTTTTTAGTTGTTTACGGGTTTAAAAATGTCACTTTTTTATAAGCAATTTAAATTCTATGAAAGCAATGGGATGCAGACAACCCCAGCAGTGATTTTTGGGAAAGGGCTTCAAATATAAGCCCTTCCCTGAAAATCATCCCTAGCTGGTGTAAAAAAAAATAAAAAAAATTATATATATTATATATATTATATATATATATATATATATATATATATATATACATACATATACTCACCTCTCCGCCGCTGTCAGGTTCCGGTGGGTGTTGCCACTTGCCTCCCTGGCTAGCTTGTGTAAAAAATAACAAAATATATATATACTCACCTCTCCGCCGCTGCGGGGGCTTGGCGCGACCTCCTACTTGGCCCTGCCGGCTCTGTACTGAAGATCTTTTAGCCGGTCATTGAAGGCAGGGGTTTAAAATCCCTGCTTCCTGAAAGTGCTGCGTCTGATTGGCTGAGTGTTCAGCCAATCACAGGCTAGGTTCAGCCATTAATTGAATGACAGCTGAACGCTGCCTGTGATTGGTCACAGAGCTCAGCTAATCAGAGCAGCGCTCAGCCATTCAGGAATTCAGGTGCTGCCTCCTCAGATAGCCCATCGGTGTGTGACAAGGTGTATCCACCTCTGTCTGCCTGACAGCACTGTAATATTGTGGGCTACAAAGAGGTCACTATTACTAAGAGGGTCCATAGATGCAGTACTATAAAAGGGGTCCCCATAACTTAGAGGGGCCACATAGTAGGTTACTATATCTAAGTAGTGCCACAGAGGGAGCACTCTAAGTGGAGTCATGAAAGGGGCACTGTAACAAAAAAGGGCCACAGAGGTTACATTTTGTCTTTCTTCACAGTACAGCGATTCAGAGACCATAAAACGTACTCATCTTTATCAGTGGACCAGTTAAGTATTTATTTATTTCTCTACTCATCCTGTTCTGGTATAATTTATTTAAAGTGCAAATTAATCACATCCATGTCTGTGCCTTGCCATATGTATGTGTGTGTATATATATGCATGCCCCTTCGGATCTATTCCATAAGCCTGAGGAGGAACCCTGAGAGGTTCAAAAGCTCACTATAACATCATGTATTTTTGTTAGCCATTAAAAGGTATCATATCTACAAGATTACTTGGTTTCTCTTACTGAGAACAATCACATTTTAGTGTTACAGCATGCTTGATGGTTACAATGAGGGAGAGACGCCGACAGGTTGCAGTTCCCCTTAGGTGGCATTATTACTGGACTATACAGTCTTTATCACATAATAACTATAACCTTCACAGGTCATTATTGATTTCACAGGGGCCTCAGGTCAATGTTGCCTTCACACCAACTTCTGGGACAATGTTAACTACATACGTCTGAAAGTTGTCTTCGTTGTTCACTCACTGTTTATAATACATTTTTTGCATCCAAACAGGAAGGGGTTGGGAGTCATTACTACTCCAGCACTATTCCTAAGAGTCCACTCCACAACCGACCCTTTCTGCCACTCAGTCCACTACAACATAGAAGTGAACCTACCAGGCTGCCAGGCAGTCAGCCTCCTGCTACATGCCGATCACCAATTCCCTTTTCACAGAGCCCCTCCCAGACTCAGCTGTAGCCTTCCTGGGGTTTAAGTCTAACATTACCCAGCATGCCTTGGCTACCACCAGATTGATGTCTCTTGCAGGTCCAGCAGACTCCCCAAAACTTCCTGAGCCCGGTCACCTTGTGTGTCCTCACACATCCACTGGTCCCAACACCTTCTAACAGTCTAGTCAGATGCTCCCTCTACTGGTGGTCTGTAGGGGGCGTCCTGAGCTCGGTCACCTTGTGTGTCCTCACACATCCACTGGTCCCAACACCTCCTAACAGTCTGGTCAGATGCTCCTCTCTACTGGTGGTCTGTAGGGGGCGTCCTGAGCTCGGTCACCTTGTGTGTCCTCACACATCCACTGGTCCCAACACCTCCTAACAGTCTGGTCAGACATTCCTCTCTACTGGTGGTCTGTAGGGGGCGTCCTCAGCCTGGTCACCTTGTGTGCCCTCACACATTCAGGAGGTGTTAGGAGGTCCCAACACCTCCTAACAGTCTGGTCAGATGCTCCTCTCTACTGGTGGTCTGTAGGGGGCGTCCTGAGCTCGGTCACCTTGTGTGTCCTCACACATCCACTGGTCCCAACACCTCCTAACAGTCTGGTCAGACATTCCTCTCTACTGGTGGTCTGTAGGGGGCGTCCTCAGCCTGGTCACCTTGTGTGCCCTCACACATCCACTGGTTCCAACATCGCCTAACAGACACTTGATGTCTCTTGCAGGTCCAGCAGACTCCCCAAAACTTCCTGAGCCCGGTCACCTTGTGTGTCCTCACACATCCACTGGTCCCAACACCTTCTAACAGTCTAGTCAGATGCTCCCTCTACTGGTGGTCTGTAGGGGGCGTCCTGAGCTCGGTCACCTTGTGTGTCCTCACACATCCACTGGTCCCAACACCTCCTAACAGTCTGGTCAGACACTCCTCTCTACTGGTGGTCTGTAGGGGCGTCCTGAGCCCGGTCACCTTGTGTGCCCTCACACATTCACTGGTCCCAACCCCACCTAACAGTCTGGTCAGACACTCCTCTCTACTGGTGGTCTGCGGGGGGTGTCCTGAGCCCAGTCACCTTATGTGCCCTCACACATCCACTGGTCTCAACACCTCCTAACAGTCTGGTCAGACGCTCCTCTCTACTGGTGGTCTGTAGGGGGCGTCCTGAGCCCGGTCACCTTGTGTACCCTCACACATCCACTAGTCCCAACACCTCCTAACAGTCTTGTCAGACGCTACTCTCTACTGGTGGTCTGTAGGGGGTGTCCTGAGCCCAGTCACCTTGTGCGCCCCTATCCACTGGTCCCAACACCTCCTAACAGTCTGGTCAGACGCTCCTCTCTACTGGTGGTCTGTAGGGGGCGTCCTGAGCCCGGTCACCTTGTGTACCCTCACACATCCACTAGTCCCAACACCTCCTAACAGTCTTGTCAGACGCTACTCTCTACTGGTGGTCTGTAGGGGGTGTCCTGAGCCCAGTCACCTTGTGCGCCCCTATCCACTGGTCCCAACACCTCCTAACAGTCTGGTCAGATGCTCCTCTCTACTGGTGGTCTGTAGGGGGTGTCCTGAGCCTTGTCACCTTGTGTGCCTTCAGACATCCACTAGTCTCAACACTGCCTAACAGTCCGGTCAAACGCTCCTCTCTACTGGTGGTCTGTCGGGGGTCCTGAGCCCGGTCACCTTGTGAGCCCTCACACATCTACTGGTCCCAACACCTCCTAACAGTCTGGTCAGAATGGCCCGATGGGGACAATTCATCTATACGACCCTCCAGCTTCTCACATCCCAATAATGCTCCCCCCTCAGACTCTGGTAACGGGGTGAAATCTCTTCTCTGCGTCGTAGAGGCGTCTAGTTGCCAACAAGCTCTACACAAGGGAAAGAAGAGGTCCCTACACACAAGGAGCCTCCAAGAGCCTCTTATAGGCCAATGGTGGAACCACCTTTAGGGCTTCAGGTGACAAGACTGTTCATCTAATCACCACAACTCTCATCATTTGCATATCTGCCTGAGATGGAACTGCGGGACGGGTTCTACAGCAAAATGACAACTTCTTCTAGGGGCTGAATTGTTTCTTATAAAGAGTGTATACAGTATAGCGAAGGGTAGTTTCCCAATTGCGTCTGTCCCTCAGTCTTTGTTTTCCGTTCTTTTAAATAAAAAAAAGTGAAGCAAACTGGACCCGGAGAGAGCGATACATTTTTTTGCTCACAGTTTGGGTTCAGTTCGACTCCATTCCATTTGCTTTCAGTTTTTCTGAATGGAAAAAAAGCGTAGCATGCTTATTGTTACCGTCCAAAAAGAAACCAAGAAGCACCTTTACATTTTGAGGAAGTAAACTGAAGGGCTTCTGTCTGCATCCAGCATTGAATGGATCCTTTTATCAGTACAGTGCAAAGCGAAACAATAGGTGGCCTCAAGAGGGAGGAAAAAGAAGAGAAGCTGGAGAAGCCTGAGGAAGAGGAAGGGGAGGAAGAAGCCCAGCCACCACCCACCAGCCAGGACCATGTTTTGTGTGCATTGTGTTGGCTTAGAGGAAGAGCACTGGTAGACCTCCCAGAGTACAACCTGTAGAGTATGCAATGACCGACATGTCCAGTAATCAGCTACTCTACCCCAAAGAGGTATTTGCATGCATCAGTTCTGCTTCAGGCCTCGGTCAGACGGGCGTTTTTTCGCGCGATTTGCGGATCGCCTGACGGATGCGCATCCGCAAATCGCGTGACCGGGGCTGACGATTCGCCGAAAAATCTGCAGCTAACAGCGATTTCGGCGAAGCGGCCCAGCGCTGCCTGCTATCCTCTGCCACAGCTGTCATTCAATAGCTGAGAGCTGCCTCTGATTGGTCCCTGAGCTCAGCCAATCAGAGGCAGCACTCACTTACCCATTCATGAATTCATGAATGGGTGAGTGGGAGATGCCTCTGATTGGTGAGGGCTGTGACCAATCAGAGGCAGCCCATTCAGCAGGCAGGGATTTTAAATCCCCGCCTACTGAATACTACACAGAGCAGTTCAGGAGAACTGCCGGCTGCAGGGAAAAGGTGAGTATACTTTTTTGAAAAATGTTTACACATTTTAGGATGCTTTTCAGGAAAGGGCTTATATTTTTAAGCCCTTCCCGAAAATTCATCCGGCGCTCGCCAGCAGCCTATTGCTTTCAATGGAGCCGGCTGTATTGCCCATTGAATTCAATGGGCGAACATCGTTCTTCTCTGCCACAGCTGTTACAGCTGTGGCAGAGGAGAACGATCTTTATAGTATATGTTCTCAATCGGGTCTGCGCTGCTGCCGCCGGCCCCATTGAGCGCATATATAGAACACAAGGAATCGCAGAACGCAGATAGGCGCGTTCTGCGAATTGTTGTGTCCTATAATTTATCGCATATCCGCATAAAAAGCGGACATGTGACCCATCCCATTGCGAAGCATTGGGTCTATATATGCGCAGATCGCATGCACATGTGCAAATCGCGCGAAAAAACGCCCATCTGACCAAGGCTGCAGTTTGTAATTAGTCCACATTCAGTTAAAAATTGATCAGCCATAAAAGGCCTCCAAACGCAGCGGTGAAACCACTATATATTACATGCAGTCTTTTACCGTTATGAGGCGGAGCGGAACATTTACCTCTTCTTACAATGCCTGGGTGGATGTCACATTCCACCTCCTAGCAGACAGATGTATTTTATGGCTGCAGATAGATGATCCATAAACCTTTGTCTGCTCCCGCTTCTGCATAGCAAATATATAGATGTCACCGGAGGAATGCGTTAATGTCCCTGAGATGTACGAGCCTGTAGAGCAAGCCTGGGGCGCCCATCAATCTCCTACATCCAGGACAGACATGAAGATGTGAGCTCAGAGTCAGGCAGGGGATGCATAAGGCACAGGAACTCTGTTCTCAACCATAAATCACAGACAAGTAAATAGAAGCTGATCTATTCTCTTCATCCTCGTGCATGGTCCACGTTTCATGGGAACTGCACACCAGTTATCTCAAGGCTTACAGCCTCTGCCAGTCTGGGGCTCCTTCATACGGCCGAAGGCGTTTTTGCACACACCTCAGTGCAACATATGTGTGTTAAGTACAAAGGTTTTTTGCGCACATATTGGCATATTTTACTTGTTTTTTTGCCCACGCAGGGCATGTTCATTTGCTCACGGCAGACGGACACGTCCCAATTTAGATAGCTAATTAACCTAACGAGACCCAGATGTGTTCTGTTTTTTACAGAATTATGCAGCGTATTGCGCATCCCACTGTGCATTGCATGTGTATGTGCGCACCCCCCATCATAGACGTCTATAGGGAACTTTGGTGTGCAAATATGCAGAAAGATAGAGCAGGTCCGATTTGTTTGCACGCACAAGGAATGAGCATGCAAAATCGGGAAAAGAGAATGAACCCATTGAAGTCAATTGGTTCTATTGTAAGTGTATTGCGCATGTACATTTTTACGTGCACAAAAGCACATGCAAATGCACCCGTGTGAAGCCGACCTGAGCTGTAGACTTGTCTTGGGCCTCTTTAACACAACTGTGTGGGTTTTTACACTTGGCCAATCGTGGCTAAAAATCACATGAATGAAGAATAGCCGAGATCAAGTCCCGATCTTCATTAGAGTTTTCTCAGCCATTATGTGATTGTTCTCAGTAAGAGAACCCAAGTAATCTTGTAGATATGATGCCTTTTAATGGCTAACAAAAATACATGATGTTAATGCGAGCTTTCAGAACCTCTCAGAATCCTTCTTCAGGCATAATGAAACAGATTTGGATGGGATATATATATATATGCAAATGTTCACACATATTCAAAAAGATCTAGAGAAGCTTGAACAGTGAGCAGCGACTAACAGTATTCAACAAGGAAAAATGCAAAGTCCTACATCTGGGCAAGACAAATGAAGAAAGCACATACAGAATTGGAGGAATTGGGCTAAGCAGCAGCACATGTGAAAAAGACTTGGGTATACTAATAGATCACAGACTGAACATGAGTCAACAATGTGATGCAGCAGCCAAAAAGGCAAACACAATTCTGGGATGTATTAGGAGAAGCATAGAGTCTAGATCACGTGAGGTCATTATCACCTCTACTCTTCCTTAGTCAGACCTTATCTGGAATACTGTGTCCAGTTCTGGGCACCCCACATTAAAAAAGACATAGACAAACTGGAGCAAGTTCAGAGAAGAGTTAGCAAGGTGGCGAGCGGTCTGCAAATCATGTCCTATGAGGAACGGTTAAAGGATCTGGGAATGTTTAGCTTGCAGAAGAGAAGGCTGAGAGGAGACTTAATAGCTGTCTACAAATATCTGAAGGACTGTCACAGTGCAGAGGGATCAGCCCTATTCTCATCTGCACAAGGAAAGACTAGAAGCAATGGGATGAAACTGAAAGGGAGGAGACACAGATTAGATATTAGACAGTGAGGGGGATCAATGAGTGGAACAGGTTACCACAGGAGGTGGGGAGTTCTCCTTCAATGGAAGTGTTCAAACAAAGGCTGGACAGACATCTGTCTGGGATGATTTAGTGATCCTGCACTGAGCAGGGTGTTGGACTCGATGACCCTGGAGGTCCCTTCCAACTCTACTATTTTAGGATTCTATGATTCACATGAAAAGGCACAGAAATAGGAGACTGATTTGTACTTTAAACAATACCAGACAAGATGAGCAGAAAGTAAATAAATAATCAGTCCACTGGCAAGGAATGTGACAGTTTTATGATCTCTACATTAGTGCTAGTAAGTGACAGGCCTGTGTGTTATCTCTCCTTCAGACCTGCACATAAGGAAGATGGAACAATACCTCTGCAGCGCCACCTATTGGATGGCAGCATTCCTTCAAATCAATGTATGACTTTTTACAAAGTTTTTAAAGCAATGATTGGGAAAAGCACCCCTTCTGGGTGCCCCTCTGGGAAAGAGAAGATGCCATCCCTTGACCCACCCCCATCCTGGGTGCTCTCCTTAAGGACACCCCTCTTGACCTCCTTCAATCCTGTCATATTCTCCACTGATGCAGGAATCCCGCTCCGAGGTTCATTCCATTATTGAGGGTATCAAAAATGGTCATAAATTTATACTCCCAAATCCCTGTGATGCTCGACTTGAATTGCCCTTCAGTATGATAACTCTCATCTGCTCTATGCTGTGTCCATGACTAGAAACATGCTCCGCCACAGCTAATTCTGCCTTTCCCTCTCCAGTGGAGTGGCAATGAGATCTCATCCCGACTCTCAGCGTTTGTCCCGTTTCCAAATTACAACAGAAATCTGCGGCTCTGTGTGGATTTCTGCCGTGGATAAGTACTTCTACGCCCACAAGTCTGCGCGCTGATTAAGGCCTTTTCAATGAGCGAATCCATGTGCAAGTTGTCCAATAAGAATCTTGTTACGGAGTCCGTGACGAGAAGTGACATGTTGCTATTATTTTTCCGCACGCAGATATCAAATCAGCACTGCATAGACTACGGTGTGGACCAACATGGGGCACTTGGCTGATGCGGATTGGTTGTGGATTTAATGCAATCTCTACCGGGATTCTGCCTGAAATCCACAGCAAAAATGGGCGTGTCTTCACTATTGCCTGCGGCAAACAAAAACGCGCCGATTAAAATGGCTAATTAGGGCTTATTAATAGAGATGAGCGAGCACCCAAATGCTCGGGTCCGCGTTATTCGCGTCGAGCTTTTTGTAAAATTCGAGAGCTCTACTTGAGTAACGAACCCCATTGACTACAACATTTTTGTATGTGGAACGCAGGGTCACAAGCTTTTTTTTTTTTTCTCTCTCTCTCTCCCCATCTCCCCCTCTCCCTCTCCCTCTCCCCTTCCCCTTCCCATTCCTGCCAGACCAAAAATTTTCAAATGACGCGCGCTGCGTTGTAGCAGGAAGGGGCAAAATCAGACATGTCACAATGGGGAGGAGCCAAAAGCTGGCGCGTGGTCGAACGCAATTTGACGCTCGTTCGAGTAACGAGCACCATCGAGTACGCTACTACTCAAACGAGCATCAAGCTCGCCAGAGTATGTTCGCTCAACTCTACTTATTAAGGATTTTCTTCAGCACGTAAAAAATTGGATTTCAATGGCTTCATTTGACAAACTATTTTTTTTTGCGCAAAATAATCATGCGAGTAAAAAATAGGACCCCCTGGGCCTTTTTCAGCTGTATATTTTATACGGTGTGTGAAAAGAAAGGTCTTAGGGCCCCTGCACACTTGTGATTTTTTTAACGTGATTGTCAATGGGGCTTTCTAATGTTAAAAACAAATCATACCAAAATTGCAGAGCGCCGACCTGCGATGCGTTTAACATTAGAAAGTCCCGTTGTCAATCGCGGTAAATATACGCAGCGTTACCATAGCGATAAAAAAAAGAGGGTATGAGCCCCTAACATAATACACAGAAATCTGGAAAAAAGGGAGGCGGAGGGAGTTATCCTACGTACAATGGTGGGAAAAGAAGACCTACGGACGTATCTGCGTGGAATACGCAGGGAATAAAACCCGTTGATTTCAATGGGTCCTCGCTAGAGATGAGCGAGCGTACTCTGTTCGGGTTTTTGCACTCGAGCACCGCTTTTTCCGAGTAACGGACTACTCGGACGAAAAGATTCGGGGGGCGGCGTGGTGGAGCGGGGGGTAGCAGTGGGGGAAGCTCTCTCTCTCCCCCCCCACTCCCCTCTGCAACCCCCCGCTCACCCCCCGGCGCCCCCCAAATCTTTTCGTCCGAGTAGTGAGTTACTCGGAAAAAGCGGTGCTCGAGTGCAAAAACACCCGAACCGAGTACGCTCGCTCATCTCTAGTCCTCGCACATTATGTGTTTATGTGCCCGCATTTTGCACCCGTGAAAAAATAAACACCCAGCATGCTTTATTTTAGTGGGCATTTGTGCACCAAAGGTCTCCATAGCACATATTTATGGGTAGGTAGGTGCAAAATGCTGCACATAAATGTGAACATCGGCACCTCGTTTGGCATTATAACCATTTACATTAAGGGCGGGGTGATTCCCATGTGAAGTAGTGATGCTCAACACAGAATTTGTGCAATATATATCCAGTGTGAATGGGGTGACAAAATCTCATCAACCCGCACCAGGAAAAAACCTGTTGTACAGATTTTAAATCCACAGCACGCGCAATACTGCGGACTTTGATTGCAGATTCCACCTCTTCGGGCTTCAACAGCTGGGTGTATGTTAGTCCCGTTATGCGGCTGTGAAAATCAGCGCTATCACAGAGTTTGAACGGTAAAAAAAAAATGTAATGACCTGTTTCATTCATTCATACCCCCCAGTAGCGGCACCAAGATTTTTTATAAAACCAGCATGTAACACATCTGCGCTAAATTTCACAGCAGATTCTCTTTACACAGCAAAAGCTCTTTAACGTATGAACGTACCCTCGTGGTTCCATCGATGGTGAAGCATCCGAAAAAGAAAAGTCAAGCGTGCAATCTTTTAATTGAAGATTCGAAACCCGAGCGGAAACTTGACAAATGACTTTGGTGGTGAAGAGGTTAATACGGAGATCTTGGCTTTGCAGGACAAAATAGCGGATGTTATGGAAGTGTCCCATCAAATAAGAGCTGAATTATTAGCGGAGTGCTCTGAGCAGAGGCCTGTATAGATGTTGGGGGCCCCCCTTTGGGTTAGCGGCGCCCAACATGGATGATTTGATTCCCCACGTTGAAATAAGGACCCTCCAGAATGACAGGCAGTGGGGACCCTCCAGAATGACAGACAATGAGGGTCCTCCAGAATGACAGGCAGTGGGGACCATCCAGAATGACAGACAATGGGGATCCTCCCGAATGACAGGCAGTGGGGACCCTCCAGAATGACAGACAATGAGGGTCCTCCAGAATGACAGGCAGTGGGGACCATCCAGAATGACAGACAATGAGGGTCCTCCAGAATGACAGGCAGTGGAAACCCTCCAGAATGACAGGCAGTGGGGACCCCCCAGAAGGACAGGCAATGAGGATCCTCCAGAATGACAGGCAGTGGAAACCCTCCTGAATGACAGGCAGTGGGGACCCCCCAGAATGACAGGCAATGAGGATCCTCCAGAATGACAGGCAATGGGGATCCTCCAGAAGGACAGGCAGTGGGGATCCTCCAGAAGGACAGGCAGTGGGGATCCTCCAGAAGGACAGGCAGTGGGGATCCTCCAGAATGACAGGCAGTGGGGATCCTCCAGAATGACAGGCAGTGGGGATCCTCCAGAAGGACAGGCAGTGGGGACCCTCCAGAATGACTGGCAATGGGGATCCTCCAGAATGACAGGCAGTGGGAACCCTCAAGAATGACAAGCAATGGGGATCCTCCAGAAGGACAGGCAGTGGGGCCCCTCCAGAATGACAGGCAGTGGGGACCCTCCAGAATGACAGGCAGTAGGGATCCTCCAGAAGGACAGGCAGTGGGGACCCTCCAGAAGGACAGGCAGTGGGGACCCCCCAGAATGACAGGCAATGAGGATCCTCCAGAATGACAGGCAGTGGGGACCCCCCAGAATGACAGGCAATGAGGATCCTCCAGAATGACAGGCAGTGGAAACCCTCCTGAATGACAGGCAGTGGGGACCCCCCAGAATGACAGGCAATGAGGATCCTCCAGAATGACAGGCAATGGGGATCCTCCAGAAGGACAGGCAGTGGGGATCCTCCAGAATGACAGGCAATGGGGATCCTCCAGAAGGACAGGCAGTGGGGACCCTCCAGAATGACAGGCAATGGGGATCCTCCAGAAGGGCAGGCAGTGGGGATCCTCCAGAAGGGCAGGCAGTGGGGACCCTCCAGAATGATAGGCAATGGGGACCCTCCAGAATGACAGGCAGTGGGGCCCCTAAAGAATGACAGGCAATGGGGGTCTTCCGCACCTCCAGCTGTGGGGGCGAATCTCTCATCCTAGTTTCGAGAACTCTGGTAGTGCCTCCTGTCACCCTCTTGTAACGTAAGAGGAAGCAGCCAGCGCAGTGAAGTCGTGATCCATAATGCTGAACCGCGGTACGGTTTATTGCGGCACGGATTACTGTTTGCAAACAAGCTCATCAGAGCGAAAGTCTTTCAAATGCGGCACCCGAGGCTTTATGTATATGGCCATATATACGCGTCTATTCAGCTGTGCCCAAAAATTGGGCAAAAATCGCGACCGTCTGAAATATTCGAATCCAATGCATTCATTCAGATGAGCGATTTTTGGCCGCGCAAAAAAAAATCGTGCCGTGAAAAATAGCACATTTTTGGTGGCTGAATTTATACGCTGCGTCCAAATATAGGCCTCGCCTTATCTTTGACTAAGATACACTGGAAGCTCCCATAGACTTCTATGGGAGCTGAAAAAAAGGGGGGGGGGGAGAATTTACCTGCATCCGGCGCTCGGAAAAGAAGGCAGCTACCGCTATTTAAGCATTACAAGTCATTCCAAGGATTTCTGCCGACTGAGGGGTTTCCGCGCTGCGGCATATTTATTTGCTGATACGCTGCAGCCACCCGTGTGAATAGCAGAAAGTACGGGACTCGATCGCGGCTCTTTTTCATTCATGCGATTTTATGGCGCGTATGGGCGACCGTAAAAACGCATACGGTCGTGTTAAAGAGCTCTAATGCGCACGTACACTGCCCCCGCGGTCCAATAACGACGGGAGTGGGCGAGTCTCTCTCTGTGCCCCTTAATAAAGCGAAGTCCGGTAGCGCCAAGTGCTGGTCGTGGCGTCTAAGATAATCTGTCCGTTGTACTTAGTCCTCGGGCTGAGGAGCAGGCATGGTGGCCCAAGAGCTGCGCAAGTTAGGGCGGCTTTACACAGACGTATATGCAATTGCGCACATTTCAGCGTAACATATTTACGCACGGGACACTATCAGGTCGTGATTTAAAAGGCTATTGAGGTCCTCATGTTTCTTTTTTTCACGGAATTGCGCAGCACATCTAGTGTGCAAATGGGCGCAAAAAATAGGAAATAAGAGTGAACCCATTGAAATCAAAGGATTCTATTCTCTGCGTATTGTGCACGCAAATATATCCATGTGAAGCCGCCATTAGACACAATCTGGTTCCGCTAAGTTCCTTCTTGGCTGTAGACACTCCACCTTCTATTAAGACCCTATGAGAATCACCGAACTGATGGCCGAAACGGAGGCCCTGGTACATTATCCACCCACACGCCAAACACCAAGAACGTCCGCTCATACTCGCCGCGACTTCCGCTACACTCCCTGGCTCAGGCCACTTCCATTTCGCGCCGCCCCTGACGCATGCTCTCCGCCACCAATCACAATGTTACAGCATAAAGTACAGTAAAGGCACTATAGCTGCCGGCCAGCAGATGGCAGCAAACCTGCATTCACAAGGAAAGTTAGTGAAACCATTAGGGACAATATATAAAACGCAACTTTCCGCAAACTAACACTAATTAAACTTTCCCCGTTAGGGCTCCTGCCCACTTGCGTTTTTCTTGCACGTTTTTTTCATGCGATTGTCAATGGGACTTTCTAACGTTAAGAACGCATCGCACAAAAATAGCAAAGCACCAACTTGCAATGCGTTTTCAACATTAGAAAGTCCCATTGACAATCGCGTGAAAAAAAAAGGCGCAAGAAAAATGCAAGTGTGCAGGAGCCCTAAGTGCTGCAAAACCCGGACGCTACATAGACATGCCGGGGCGTCACTTCACAGCCTGCGAATTGTAAGTACAGGAGAGGCGAGCGCAGGAGTTCCGGAAGTCTGCCATCTGCTGCATTGACAGCAGCAGCAAAGTGAATGAGGTTTTAAAAATCTACTTCTCATGCTGCCGGAATTGGCGTGCGATGCGGGATTTAAATCGTGCGCGCCAATTATAGAAGCAGACTTTCAATGCAGATTCCAGCTCTTCAGATGAGGGGGTGAACTCCTCACCATAGTCCACGGCAAAAAAGAGCCCCCCTCGTGGGACCAACAGAGATCAGCGGGAATCTGCGGGGAAACTGGGAGGAATGTAAAAAAAATAAGAAAGAAAAAAAACATGGAAAAAAATAATTTAAAAAAACTCTTTTTTGCACACTTTCCTCTCTTTCCTTTGGCATCCGTAACGCCCATACAATATATTGAACGCACTTTTTATCATGCGAGGCAAGCGCTATTTAGAAAAAGAAGCAAAAAAACTACCAAAATGCTTCTTTTTTGTTCATTTAGCCCCCACCCAAAAAAAAAAATCTGCAATAAAACTAATCAAAAAAGCCGTTCGTACCCCAACATGGTACCAATAAAAACTACAACTCGTCGTGAGATAAACAAGACCTCCCAGAGTGCTGCATGGGGGGAAAAAGTGATAAGACTTTTAATACAGCGATGCAAAAAAAAATCTTTTCTAAAAAAGGGTTTTTATTGTACATAAATGGAAAAATCCTTATTAAAAATTATATAATTTCGGTATCGTTGTAATCGTACCGACCACCACAAAAATGTATGCTATATTATTAATTGCTTTTTCACATGAGCGTAGCGAATGTTAGACGGCCGGGATCAGACGACCCGGGTCCGACACATATACGCCCAGCTGTCGGGCGGGGGGGTGACAGTTTAAACTGCTAAACTGACTCCCCCTTTTCACCCTCTCGCCAACTCTCAGCAAGGGGAGGAAGCGGGACGGGAGCTAGTGTGCTGCCAGCAATGGTAGGGGGCGGGGCAGGACAGGGTGGGTGCTTAGCAACTAGCTCACGCCCCATTCAACCACCTCCCATTGGAAACAGCCGGCAAGGGGCGGAGAAGAAGAGCGAAGGGGGTGGGAGTTTAGCAGTCACGCTGCTAATCTTCCTCCCACCTCCCTTCCCCGGCAGCTGCCATAGGCTCCCATAGGAGTCTATGGGAGCCACTGCCATATTCCGGCCAGGAAGATAGTCCAGAATTATCATTCCTGGCTGTTGTATAAGTGCCGAATTGCACGCTATATGCGCTATCTTGACCGCGCGGGGGATTTTGCGCCATGGGAATACACCCATCTGAGCTGATGCATTGTAAACCAATGCACCAGATGGGCAGCGTATATTAGCCGGCCATGAAAGCGCAGCTGATATACACTTGTAAGAGCCCTAACACTGTAAAAAAAAATACAATGACAGAATTGATGTGTCTGTTTTTTCCACCCTCTATAAAAATTAATAAAAGTTGTACAATA
Organism: Eleutherodactylus coqui; assembly: GCF_035609145.1. NCBI lineage: Eukaryota > Metazoa > Chordata > Amphibia > Anura > Eleutherodactylidae > Eleutherodactylus > Eleutherodactylus coqui. The sequence continues at coordinate 128,189,061 of NC_089847.1, read as the reverse complement.
CATTATAAGTACCCAAAAAGTGGTACCAATAAGATCTACAGCTCACCTCGCAAAAACGAGCCCTCATACGCCATGACTAGGCGAAAACAAAAAAGTTTTGGCTTTTAAAAAGTGAAGAAGAAAACCCCCCCAAATCGTTGCGCCCTTATGTCCAAGATAGGCCGTGTCACTAAGGGGTTAATAGAGCGGCCCGGTTATTTTCGGTTTCCTGTTTGTACATTGAGCCTGTTACCCTTGGCCCAGAGTGAAGGGAGAATAATGCATCTGGGAGTATTTCCCGCATCTTCATTATCCATTCCGACAAAGTCTCCGACTTCATTAAGAGCTGTCAGCTCGTTACAGAGCGCGGCGGCTGAGACGGTTCCGCTGTCTGGTGCTCGCAGCCGCAGTCCTTACTGATTCTGACCCAAAAATAAAATCACCTGTCAGCCTCATGAACCGTTAACCACTGCCGTCCCGATGGCTGCAGTCACCGAAGGTCATAGGCATTAACCCTTGCAGCTCTTGGGGCGCACTAGACCGCAGAGCTGCACATCTGTCTCCCTCCATCTTCCGTTTGACGATCATTTCCCCCGACGCGGTGCTGCTGAGCAGGCGATGTGTCTGCTTGTATCATACATGCCGCACATCAGGGGGACTAATCGCTGCTGCTCCTAACAGCTTTGATTAAGGTTACAATCCTTACTACATTAATTAGGCTAATTTGTTGGAGAAGTGCATAAATAGCAACTGTATAATAGCCGGAGCCCCTGGATATGTCTAAACAGCAAGGATGGGAACTGGGCGCAGGGCGGACCTTTGTTTCCAAGCAAAGTGACCCAAACTAGAGGTCCGTACGACAGGAATAAATGCACTAAACCATGTATTTATGTGTATAGATGGGGTAAAGGGGTAGGCATTCGGGAGTTACAATGATAATGGACCCTGACTGTGATGTAGCTACTACTTAACAACAAGCAAAAGGCATCAATGTCTTCTCTGCCAAACTACCAGAGACAGAAAACTCTGAGGGCACCAATTATACTATTGAGTGGACTATTGTGCTCTTTATACAGCCTATTCTTATACCATGTACTGTATAAGCTATATCCTGTATTATACTCCAGAGCTGCACTCACTATTCTGCTGGTGGGGTCACTGTGTACATACATTACTTGTCCTGTACTGATCCTGAGTTACATCCTGTATTATACTCCAGAGCTGCACTCACTATTCTGCTGGTGGAGTCACTGTGTACATACATTACTTATCCTGTACTGACCCTGAGTTACATCCTGTATTATACTCCAGAGCTGCACTCGCTATTCTGCTGGTGGAGTCACTGTGTACATACATTACTTATCCTGTACTGATCCTGAGTTACATCTTGTATTATACTCCAGAGCTGCACTCACTATTCTGCTGGTGGAGTCACTGTGTACATACATTACTTATCCTGTACTGATCCTGAGTTACATCTTGTATTATACTCCAGAGCTGCACTCACTATTCTGCTGGTGGAGTCACTGTATACATACATTACTTATCTTATACTGATCCTGAGTTACATCCTGTATTATACTCCAGAGCTGCACTCACTATTCTGCTGGTGGAGTCACTGTGTACATACATTACTTATCCTGTACTGACCCTGAGTTACATCCTGTATTATACTCCAGAGCTGCACTCACTATTCTGCTGATGGAGTCACTGTGTACATACATTACTTATCCTGTACTGCTCCTGAGTTACATCCTGTATTATACTCCAGAGCTGCACTCACTATTCTGCTGGTGGAGTCACTGTATATATACATTACTTATCCTGTACTGATCCTGAGTTACATCCTGTATTATACTCCAGAGCTGCACTCACTATTCTGCTGGTGGAGTCACTGTATACATACATTACTTATCCTGTACTGATCCTGAGTTACATCCTGTACTATACTCCAGAGCTGCGCTTACTATTCTGCTGGTGGAGTCACTGTGTACATACATTACTTATCCTGTACTGATCCTGAGTTACATCCTGTATTATACCCCAGAGCTGCACTCACTATTCTGCTGGTGGAGTCACTTTGTACATACATTACTTACCCTGTATTATACTCTAGAGCTGCACTCACTATTCTGCTGCTGGAGTCACTGTGTACATACATTACTTATCCTGCACTGACCCTGAGTTACATCTTGCATTATACTCCAGAGCAGCGCTCACTATTCTGCTGGTGGAGTCACTGTGTACATACATTACTTATCCTGTACTGATCCGGAGTTACATCCTATACTATACTCCAGAGCTGCGCTCACTATTCTGCTGGTGGAGTCACTGTGTACATACATTACTTATCCTGTACTGATCCTGAGTTACATCCTGTATTATACTCCAGAGCTGCACTCACTATTCTGCTGCTGGAGTCACTGTGTACATACATTACTTATCCTGTACTGATCCTGAGTTACATCCTGTATTATACTCCAGAGCTGCACTCACTATTCTGCTGGTGGAGTCACTGTGTACATACATTACTTATCCTGCACTGACCCTGAGTTACATCTTGCATTATACTCCAGAGCTGCGCTCACTATTCTGCTGGTGGAGTCACTGTGTACATACATTACTTATCCTGTACTGATCCGGAGTTACATCCTGTATATCTTTTATTATAAAAGTAGAAAACATAACAATAAAGACAGACTGTAACAATAAGAATAACAACTTAATCATATAAAGCAATATCATGAGTTACCTCCCATATTGTACTGCAGAGCCACATTCATATTTCTGCTGGTTACTAGAAACAGTCTTCAGCTTTCAGCTCCTACATCATATTACTCTGAATCATCTGATATAAAAGCTGCTGTAGTGGCCCAATGTTAGTGGGGCCCCTCCATAATATTATGTGTTTCTCTTGTGTAATTGTCTTGTCAGTGTCTTCTATGTAGTATGCATTTGCTATGAGTATTGCATCTCTGCGGCACTGAATGAGTTAATGTCTGGGTTATGTCTGAGAAATGTATCACGTTGTATGTCATGTGACTATGTTATATATATATGTTTGTAAGGAGTTGGTCAAAAAAAGTCTAGTCAGTTTAGAGAGAACGCGAGGAGTAGGAGTTGTTGTTGGAGTCTGTAACTGAGCCCTACAGACACTGATTGGTCTGTGTGGGGAGAATGGAAGAGGCTGAGTGACATCGTTCAGCTTGGCCTGGGTCTACTCTACCCAGGATGTGCCAGTGCCACCATTAAAGCACGGAAGAGGAGAGAGAAAGGCACCTGAAGCGTGAGTGTTGACCAGTAGAGAGTTGAAGAGAAAGAGAGTCGCCGGGAGCGGGATCACACAGATAACTGGGACTGTGGATTGTCTGGATTACCCTGAGAAGTCCTCCCTGTCACACCACCTTTGTGCCAATCTACCAGTTGTTGTTGGAACTTTGTTGGATTTGAAGTAAGCGGACATTACCGACCGTTCCCGTTTGTCCATGAACGTTTTCCCTGTGTGTGTGGACTATTTTATTACTACATCCAGTTTCACCGCGGAGGACGGAATGGTGGCATCACTAGTGACAAAAGAGACTCAAGGTAATTTCCAGTTGCTTTTCCCTTTGGTCTCACCCCAGCAGTGACTTAGATGGGAACTGAGTTACCCCCAGGGTAGGAGATGGTAGAGCTACCTTAACAAAACCCTTATCTACACCGCCATCTCCTCGGCTGTGGGCCTCAGACGCTGCAATGCAGTTTCCCAAAGCAAGCTGTGGGTGGACAATGAGCTACTGTACTCTGACTGTACTGACTCTGCTCTTGTAAGGGTGGCCAAGGACAAACTACGGGCAACATTTTTGATGGGACATAGGAGGACCACACATGACGTTCATTGTCTGGGAGAAAGGAGAATTGGCATTGCTGGATTCTTTTCAACGGATCCAAGTTGCTTTCCGCCAGGATGGCACCAGAAGGGTCTATTAGCCTATTAAGTGATATCCACCAGCCAATCATCTCTCAATCAACAGTTATGTCTATGATTGGTCCCATCCCCACTGCTCACTGTCAATGGGCAATGTTTGACTTGATTGACAGTGAGAGGAAAGGACCTCCTAGTTGACACATAAGGAGCAACAGGAGGGAAATCCAAGAAGAGCCCTATGGGACAGGGGCGATGAGTATAAACAGAGACAGATTCACTAGTGTCAGCAGGACTGTTTATACAAAGCTATATACCTGGTCTCATTGACATGAGGACATGATGGGTCCACTTTAAAGCAACCTTCTGGTTTTGGGACAAAACTCTGGGTGCTATTTTACCCGAACTTGTTCTTCTTTGCCGTCTGCCCAATTTACCCATTTTGGTCACATTTTTGGCCGTCCAATCTAGCCATCAGAATCTTCAGACTACCTAATCCTCATAGTTCATTGGTCGTCTTAGTCTACCCATGAACTACACCTGCTCTCTGATTGGCCAGAGCTGCTCATTTGACCAATCAGAGAAAAGAGAACAGTGTGTATTAGTAAGATATAAAACTGCAGTGGCCATCATGGACAACTGAAAACTGGAACCAAAACGGGCATAGCAGATGTACGGCAGAGAAGGTTAAGTGCAGGTAATATACCCCCAACTTCTCCAGTCCCAGGACAGAATTTTGCCCTGCAACTGAAGGATTACTTTAAAGGATTTGTACCAGAATTTCAAGTTAAACCTATCCACGTGTCCCCGTCCTCGTCACTGCGGGATTACTGCACCCCCGCAGTGAGTAGGAGACTGAATGAATCACTGGTTGTGCAAGCACACTAGCACTCCAGGCACTTTTAATGGGACTACCAAGATATTCGAGCCGCACCGTCCTGGTAGTTCCGTGAGCCCCATTGAAATGAATGTGGTGAGACCCCACCAATCAGCAAGTTATTCCCTATCCCACCAGCCAATCATCTCTCAATCTACAGTTATGTCTATGATTAGTCCCATCCCCAATGCTCACTGTCAATGGGTAATGTTTGACCTAATTATCAGTAAGAGGATAGGACCTCCTAGTTGACACATACAGAGCCCCAGAGGTGAAATCTAAGATGAGCCCTGGAGTCAGCAGGGCCGTGGATAGGGAATAACTTGAAATTCTCGCACAACCCCTTTAAGGGGTTTCCTACTTATAAGCTTCTATTCTTAGACGAGTCCATAATGATAGGCAGATAGGGGAGTCCTGCAGTGGAGACCCCCAGGAATCTGTAGAGGAACATGGCAGCAAGTGTGTAATTCTCCTGCAGTGCCTCCAGAGGGGAAATGATGTATTACTAGTGAAAATTAGAATGCATGGAATGTCCATGTAATACGTAGACATCCCAGGTCCTCCAGAGTGAGATATATGAGGATCCTTGTGGAAGGACTCCTTTAACAACCCAGAGCTTTCTAAACTAGCAAAATTGTTAATATATAAATAATAGTGGGAGTTCCTGAGACTCTAGTAGAGCGGCCTGACTGATGTTTAGTAGTAACTGACCTTGGGTAGCAGGTTTGGATCTCCCTCATATCTCCCAGCTACGGTTCCAGTGGATCTATAAAGTTATTTTAGGTCCATATCACACAGGTTGTGCAGGCTGTTAGGGCAGCATGATGCGTGACTGTCCTGTGTCCTTATGTCCACCGCGCAGCCCAGTTCTCCTCTTCGTCCTCGCTGTCATCTGAGCGCCGCAGCTGTTCTCTTAGTACTTGTTTTCTGATGTCTATTTTTTCTGTCCCCAAGGGATAATTTCAGACCATTGGGGAGAATCTGTTACGTTACCATGTTAATTGCTACCTGCGGGAAATCGCGTCTTCGCAGAGTACTACAGTATAGATGACGCTGATAGACAATGGAAGCAGCTATTATGGGGGCCAAAGCAGGACTGAAGAGAATTCCCTAAAAATGGAGGCATGATGCACCAGTTTTGCTATAGTGGTTTCTTCTTAAGTCCAGGAGGATAACGTTTCTCCTTGTGGAGAGCACCATATACAGTAGGTCATGCAATGCACCTTGGGAGCACACTCGCTGTAATGTATCCTGTGGTGCTCTCCATCACTCATTTGCATGGCCTTTTCCCAGGGAGCGATTTATGACCTATAAGACCCCCTCCTGCACTCTTGTGGTGCTCTCCACAAGGACTAGCATTACCCCTGCACCCATATTGCCTCTCACCCAACCAGACAGGACTGGTTTTAGAGAAAGTGTGGCCCTAGGCCACTGCTTGGGGTGAATAGTGCAACCTGTCTGTGCCTCAGATTGCCTGGCGGTCCCCGGCAACTGCCCAGTTTGCCTTCCCGCCTAATGCTGGCCCTGCAACTAGAACCCCAAAATGGCTATATGGATATTCCGGTTTCGATCACATTCCTACACATGGTACAAATCTATTAACGCCTTAAAGACCAAGCGCAGTAAATATATAGTGCTTGGTCCTGGGCTTTAATCCCGCCCAATAGCAGAAGTACGGTGTGGGATTAAAGCCTGCAATCAAGCAGAAGCAGGTTTGGTCCTCAGTTGTCAGACACAGCCAAGGACTTGAAGGAGAAGGAAGAAATGGAGTTTAATAGCTTCTGCCTTCTCCTTTCCCGGATACATAGCGCTCAATGAGCACTATGTACTAAGAAGTGAATGTGGAAGTGTTTCTTCCACTATGTGACCTGGCGATCGCTGTTAGAGCAGAGCTGCAGGGTCCTAGCAGACCCTGATTAGCTCTGTTAGTGACTGATGTCACTACAGGGTATGTTTTCCCTGTAACTGGGGCTCCTACGGATGCCTCCCCCAGAGGTCTTATATGATGTCATGGGGGTCATAGATGGTAAAAAATAGTTACAGGAATAAATACAAAAAATACAGAATAAAATAAAAATATATGCAAAAAAAGAAAATGACCCAAAGATGACGCCGACCAAAACTGTTGCCGTATGCACCCTGTAAACCAAAACCATATATATTATATGTCAAAACGTCCAAAACAAAATGAGGAACCCGTTCCCATACTTTATTTTAGCGTAAATATACTAATTTTTAAAAAAACAACTGTAAATGTTTGAAAAATTCATTTTTTTTTATCCCCTGTTAAACAAAAAAATGGAAAAAAGTCACTGAAGAAAGATGTAAAAATATCGATGTCACGGGGAAAATACAGCAAAATTAATCTTGTTAGCCGAGGGAAAAAATGGGGCAGTAAAACCACCACAGGGGTAAAACCCCTAAAAAGCATCTGGTCCTTCAGGTACAAAAGATCTCATATTGACTCTCAGAGTAGCTACCTTCCTGTAGGTGGCGCTGAGGAGGCATTATTCCATCACTCATTTGCATTGTGTTTTCCCAGAGACAACGGTGTGGCCTATAAGACTTCCTACACCTTTGTGGTGTTCTCCACAAGGAGAAACATTCCAGCCAGGGCTTCTGACCCTACTGCACACTGGTGAGGGGCGATACATGGGCATTCTGGTTCGGTTTAACCACCAATTGATGACCTATCCTCAGGATAGTTAATCGCAGAGGCCCCACCTCTCTGTATCCCAGGAAATCAGCTGATTGCTTGATGCGCTGCCAGTACTGCCGGATAGATGTCGTGATTGGGGTCAGAGGCAGAACCGTCATAGAAGGCTTCACCTCCTGTTGATTTCAGTGGGAGTGAAGCCCTCTATAATGCTTCCACCTTCGACCCCAATGATGCCATTTGGCCCCACTGCGCTGGCAGGAGGCCGGGCGATCAGCTGACCTTTGGGCATCCTCAGTATTGGGTCCCCGGTGATTAACGATTGATGAACTACCCTAAGGATAGGTCATCAGTAGGATAAAACCTGGCAAACCCCTTTAAAGGGAGCCCGTCAGTATGTTAAACCGTCCGTACCAGCCTGACGGTGAAGTTTAGCTTTTGCCAAATGCGCTAATCGTATAAGCAATGCAACGGCATACTTTAGAGAATTCTGCATTTAAAAAATTCCTGCGCTGTATGCTAATAGTGATGCGCGAGTCCAATGGGCGGACCGGACCGTATCTTGTCCTGATCAGTTCTTTTAAAAACTCTGCCCCCTCCCAGGGGTGGATGACGCCTATGACACAAGATAAATGAAGCCTCCGGAGATTGCCGGCTGGCAGATGTGCAAATGAAGGGACAGGATCTCTTGAGGACAAGTAAAATCTCGCACATCACCGGTCCGCGATCTCCCGGCGCAGGCGCCAGATTTCAGTCCCATGAAGATCCTGCCCTGATACTGCAGTGTATGGTCTGGGTTTAATATTTATTGGGGGTCGTGTCCTCCAGAGTTTGTCTCTATTTAAAGGGGTTGTCCCATCAACAAAGCGGGGGGGGGGGGATAGGGAAGAACTTGCAGATTGGAGGGGGTCTAACCACTAGGACCTCCTCCAATCCCAAGAATGGGAATAAAGGGAGCGACAGTCATACCTGTGCACTGCCCCTCCATTCATTTCAGTGGCGCTGCCAGAGATAGAGGATCTGAGCTCGTATTTATTTGAGGGTCTGTACTTCACATCTCTAGACGTAGTCCCATCAGCAAACACAATAATCATTGTAGAGATCATAGGAATAAACAGTATTCACCATTTATTTGCTGGTAGAAAAACAATCCAGTGAACAGTTATGGCATTTCTTTTCATAGTATGGCGCCACCTGGTGTTCACAGTGTTAGAACTGTGCAAGTCCACCTAATGTGCCGAGCACTGGTGGGCACACATGATCAGTCACTTTCCCCACAGCCAGGGGCCGGCGTAACTTAAAGCTTCTGGGCCCCGATGCAAAATCTGTAGCAGGGCCTCCAACTGTAATGCTTTTTTCATAGTACTGGGCTCCTAATATGGAGAAGAGAGGCCTTATGGGCCCCCTAAGGCTCCTGGGCCCGGGTGCAACCGCATCCCCTGCATCCTCTATAGTTACGCCCCTGGCCAGGGCTCTACATAGTGTGCCCATTAGAAATGCTTTCCACTTGTCAGGAAGCAGCAGCCTAGTGGGACAGCTTCTATAGAAGTATGAAAAGACTATATTGTCAGTTGCCAGAGGGAGAAGGAGACTGATTCTGGCCAGAGCTCACCCACCAGCAACACAAATTAGCAGCAATTTTCTGCCGCGTAAAAAAAAAATCACACTGTCAGGGCTTATTCAGACGGGCGTATATCGGTAGGGTTTTATACCCGGCTGTTATACGCTGCCACTCTCTGCAAGGTGAGGAGGCGGGACGGAAGCTAGTGCACTGAGCTCCCGCCCTCTCTCCGTCCCTCGCCACTGTTTGCAATGGGAGAGGGGGACTTAGCTCCGCCCTGTCCCACCGCTCCCATTGCAAACAGTGGCAAGGGGTGGGAGCTCAGTGCACTTGCTCCTGCCCCATCCCGCCTCCTCCTCTTGCATAAAGGGGTAGCATATATCAGCCAGGCGTGAAGACACTACTGATATACTCCCGTCTGAATAAGCCCTCAGAATGTAAAATCACCGACAATTTTTCTCGCTGTGTCAAAAGACACAGGAAGCTCTCATAGACCCCTATGGGGGCTGAAGAAAAGGGAGGGGTGGGAGTTTAGCTGCGTCCGGCGCTGGGAGAAGGAGAAAGGTTCCGCTATGTAAGCTAATAGAAGTCATTCTGCCGACCCCGGTAATTCCGCATGGCGGCGTATATTTCACGCGATACACTCATGTGAATGGACGAGAAGACGCTAATTAATCTCGGGATCGGGATCAATCACGGCTGTTCTTCACTGATGCAAATTTATGGCGCGCGGCTAGCGGGAAAACACAGACGCTCGTGTGAATGAGGCCTGAGACGTAGGGGGCGATGATTGTTAGAATGATCGTTCCCAATCACTGACCAGTGGAAACGTGTCAAGCGATAATCGTTTGTTCGTTTGTCATTGATCGGTGATAAACATACATGTGCAATCAGAGCCATCTCCTCCTGGAGGCTGGATTTATGAATCCCGTTACCAGGAAGTGATCTTCTGTGGGCGGCCGAGGACTGCAAGAAGCGTGTCGGAGCTCTGGAGAGCAGTGGGAGGGTAAGTATAAGACATCCCCAAAAATAAGACCTAGCGCCTCTTTTGGGGCAAAAATTAATATGACAGGGTCTTATTTTTGGTGAACCACGTTAATTACTGCAGTTGCTCCCCTCTCTGACCCATAAATGGGGTCCAGTACAGGAGCCCCTGCTCTATGATGTCTATATGTACAGCAGGGTATCGGGGCCGACGGTCTCCTCATCCGACATCCCCTACTATTTCATCAGAATATCCCTTTAAGGTTCCTGTACCTTTTGGAGGTGCATAAATATGGAGGGACATAAAGCTTCCTTCAGCATTCCCCCATCGCTGCGGCTTTAATCATCGTCCCTTCACTATGGTAGAACGGATTGTGCGCTAATGAGTCGTTGGCAGTGGTTTATAGACGCGCCGCGGCAGCAGGTCGGTCGCTGCTTTGATGGATCTCCTGCACTAACTTCAGATAAGAATGATTAGCGGGTAATTCCCGTCCGGCGGAGGATGGATGCGCCTATAAATGTGGAAGCCGAGGCCGGCAGTCTGCGTGCAGCAGTTCAGGCCGATGGTAATATTACGGCGCAGAGAACCGGCAGTTCTTGTTATTAAGAGTCATGATGGATTTGGTCTCTTTGGACCCTCCGGATGGAGAACGCGGAGCGGCTAACTTTTTGGAAGTGACTTTTGAAAATATTGTTACATATTTTTACGAACGCCCCATTCTCTTATATATACGCCCCGCCCTCAACTGAAGACATTTTGTTCTCTATATGACCCACTTCATCACAGCCTAAAATTAATACAGACCCCAGACTGCTAAACAAATGCAGACCCAGACCCCATAAATATACACCTCCAGATGCCCCCCATAAGAGACCAGAACTCTGACATACACACCCCACACCAGCCTCCCTAAATACAGACCCCATATAGGGGCTTTACCAAGTTGTACAGTTATCCACTATCCATAGGATAGGGGTTAACTTCATGCTAGGGGGGGATCTGACCACTGGGACCCCCACTGATCTCAAGAATCGGGGTCCAGAAGGTATTCCGAGTGAATGGAGCGGAGGCGGTACTGAACTCAATCATCTCCAGCAATGTTTTTGATATAGAGTGCCACTGTCTGCATATTACTGGTGATACAGAGGGTTGTTAAGAAACATTCAAGAAGCCATACCCTCCTGTGGAGAGTGAAGGCACTAATCCTAAGATGTGTTTTGCTTTAAGTGCCACCTCAGCCTCCATCAGGTACTGCGCCGCCATATCACCCTCACCCTGCTTTACACAGTGTCGTTGTAAGGGGGGAGCCCTGGTTTGAGTTGTGCTATAATCAGCTCTGTTATGGTTCCTATAGTTATGTAATCTGAATGGTATAAGGGCGACCTCTACTGGCAGTCCCACATTACTGCGGTTTGTGTATTTCTCTATGGAGTGTTGTATGTGGCTTTTCATTGGCTAAAGAAGTCAGGTGAGAAATCTGGAAGACTTGAGATCATAGAGAGCTGCAAGTTGGAGAGCAATTCCAGTGGTACTGAGCCTTAAGAGAGACTGCATTGCTGGGAGAGAGAGTTTTGAAAGGAGTGAGGGGTCGGCTTGGGGAGTCATAGAAGACGTGTCCTGGAGAATCTGTGCCCGTTAGACAGGGACAGTGGCGCAAGAAAGGAGGCAGCCGGTATTTGAGAAGTGCAGCTCCTAAACGCGCCTGAACCAATGTCACTGAGAGGAAAAAGCTGCAGGGACTACAGAGACTGCTACAAATGATCCACAGTGTCCTGCAGCTCTGTGAATTGGCGTACTTCCAACAGACATACAAAGATGAGTCACCTACATTATAGTAGCAAACACGCTGGAGATATGTAAGTGAGGTCGGCCCTCAGGAAAAGGCCCGACATATACACACAGGTAGAGACTTAAAAGCAGGCCTGCCAGTTAAGATATGCCAGCTTGAGCTGACACCACGGAAACACATATTCATCCGCAGGTGTGGACAAGTAATTGGAGAACACCTGTATAACTTTCAGACTGTGTGCAGGTCTGAGAGAAAGCAGTGATCTGATTGGTTGCTTTGAGCCACACATCCAGTCATTGTCAGTATTAGTTTTTACCCATGAGGCCCAGTATGTGGTGCCGCCCAGCAGATTTGTAACTTGAGGCTTCCAGGCCCGAATGCCAAATTTTCTAGTACCCCCTCCCCTTAAATAGGACACGGAAATTGTTCTGTATGACAGCCCAACGGGCACCCCCTGCATCGTCTGCAGCCGTCCCCCTACTGCTCAGAGCCACCTAAAGTCATTTGTCACAATGCGAATAACGAGCTGGAATTGGTGCACAAAGACAGATGTAGCAGAGCTGAAGTTGGTCATTAACTCTTTGATACTGTATTACTTGAATCTTGAGTTAGCAGCATTAACCCCTCAGTGACCCGGCCCATTATGGACCTAAAGACGCAACAATTTTTGGGGACTTTCATCTCCATCTTTCAAAGGCGATAACTTTTTTTATTTTTCCGTCCACATGGCCGTGTTGTTTTTTTTGCGTGGCGAGTTGTATGTTTTATTTGTTCAGTTTTTTGGGGGTAGATATAATGTATTCTATAACGTTTCTTAATTTATTCGGAGGGCGGGGAGAAAAAACATCAATTTGGCTCCATTTTTTACGTTTTTTTTACTGCGTTTGCAGAGCAGGATGAACAATGCATTCAAACTATTGCACGAGTCGTTACACATGCGACAGTACCAAACGGGGGTTTAAACCCAAAAAAATTATTAAAAAAAAAAGAGGGGAATGTGCACAAAAAATGTTCTACTACTATTTCTTTTTTACATTTTTTAACTATCTTAACTATTTTTTTATATTTTCTTTGTCCCTTTAGGGGATTTCAAACTGTGAACCTCTGATCACTATGATAATACAGTGCAGTACTTCTAAGAACAGCCATCGCAGGCTACGATAGACCTGGAAGTGATTGTCTGGCTTGTGGTTGCCATGCCAAGCCATTGGCCAACCGCGATTATGAAGTGGAAGACAATGATGTCACAGAGAGAGAGCTCACCACTGTGATCCCATTAAATGCTGTGATCAACATGTAAAGGGTTAACAGCGGGGATCAATGTTTTTACTGATCCCCGCTGTAGCAGCTAGAGACCAGCTGTCAGTCATAGCAGCAGCGCTTATGTGACAGCAGCCAATGGTAGAGCGCAGTCATCGACCGCCGTTAGCTGTAGCACCTGTGACATCCCATTAACTGGGCAAGACTGCAGCTGTAAACAAGCACCGCAGCGGTTGATTGGCGCGGGACTACATGAATCGGCAGCACTAATTCCGATAATCCAGCATAATTGTCATCTGATATTCTGGATAAATCATTTAGTGGTTCTACAATGTAGCGCAAAGCTTGGTTGGTCCAAGAGGCGGAGCTGATTTACTGCTGGTTACACTTCATTGATATGGGCATCTTTAGAATTCCTTCACACGGGCATCAGCGCACAATACACATGGTATAGAATCCATTGATTTCAATCGGTTTATTCTCTTTTCCTTTTTTTGAGCGCGCATTTCGCACGTTTTCTTTTTGTGCGCATTCACACACAAAGGTCCCCATAGAAGCGCAGTGAGCCAGACCGGGCGCAGAACAACGGCAAGGGCAGCAAGGAATAAAATGGTTGTCAACGGTGGCTCTGCTGCTCCCCTCCAATATGGGGACGTAGGCCACACGCAAGGGTGGTAAAACGACTAAAATAAAATAACCAGTAGTCAGTTGCTGTAACCTGCTACCTGCGGAGTCGGGTGGGGTAAGATGTTACTTTACGTGACACCAGTGCATTTACGCGTAGGGACCCATTCGGGACAAAACCAAAAATAAAAAGGAGAACTAAACAAAAATTGGGGTAGTAGTCCTGGCTCTCCTGTAGTGTTGTGTGGTACCTCAGTGCAGTTGTAGTTGGTGGGAAGGAACTCCAGGTAGCAGACTTTAGATGAAAACAATTTAATTATTTCAGGGAGAGAGGGTACTTGGATTGGTTTCCAGTAGTTACATCACTTTCATTATATTCACTCGAGGTAGATCATAGACTTTCATTACATCGTCAATATTTAGATTACAAAGTCTATGTGCATCATTCACTATAGACTCAGTTAGTGGACTTTATCTCTATAACCTTTGGTTGTTAGTACTCACATGTGATGTTCTAGCTTCCCAACGCACTGGCTAGGATAGATGTACTCCTTGTTCCTCCCAAGTCTTCTTCAGGCTCATCTGAGCTGGCTAGACTGCCTAACCCCGCCCACTCTCTACCTTTTATACCTTAAGTCCTCTCCAATCCTAAATTAAAGAAAGCTAACTAACCAATCCCAGGCTAAGCTAAGGTTGACTGACAGGTGTGAGAGCAGGTTAGCGTGTATACTGCTGAATCATTCAGTGTTAGATGGTAGGAACATCAACAATTAACCCCTCATTGACCATATTCACATACTTCCACATCATTAAATAAATATATACACACACATTTCCACCAATAGCGATAGAACTGCTGTGGGACCTCAACTCTAGGGTACTACAGAAGTCTATGGAGGGTGCACAAATTCACGTACAAGGGAATGAGAAAATGAACAGATCTAGACTCATAAAGCTAAATAGCCCTTTGAATTAGGGGAAGGTTAATGTGCCGCAAGCGTAAAAAGTACAGTAAAATACGCCAACATGTGTGCAAAAAACATTGTTTGTTCCACAAAAACATAGCTCTGATTTGCGCACAATTGCACGTATGCTCGCGTGAAGGAGCCTTTAGGTTGGATTCACACAACCGTAAGTGTTGCCGCCCATTCTTGTGGAATGAGCAATTTTACTGTGTGAATTGCGCATACAAAAAAACACGCCCCCGACGCTCTCAGCCATTAAAATGGCCAATAGTCTCATAAGCTCAAAATGTTCTCTTCCCCTGCACAAATCCATGGGAAAATAGAGCATGTGCACAAATACGCTTGTGTGGATCCGGCCCTTCTGCGTATCTTGCTGCTCTTGCGTTTTTGTTCTATTTTGGAGGGTCTCATTGATTTCTGCGGCCTTCATGCATAATCATGCGTTTATCATATGTATTTGCATGATCGCATTGACTTTAATAGTCAATTCAAGTCCAGACGAGACCCTCTCTTAATACTTTCACAGCCGTCAGAGTTAGGGGCCGGGCTCTATTAAAGCAGAAATGCCATATTGCTGAAGTGGGAATGAGGGGTGAGGAGGTGGGGGGCTACATAGAGGCTCAGACTAATATGTGACCATGCAGCACAGACAGTAAGCCCCGTATATTTGCCATACAAGTCTACTGCGATGGATCAGGATTTATGGAGATTCCTGAGTAAAGTATATGTTTACCCCACACTGATTACTTGGAAGTGGAGAATAACACTAATAATAGTGCCATACTGTGTCCATATAATACTACCAAGTAGGGCTATACAACACTACCCAATAACGCTACCATATAATACAACACATGGCAATGTCATACACCTGTAAGGGGCTGCCCAAGAGGGGTTAGAGGTAAGAGCCTGCTAGGTCAGACCCAGCCCCAATTACAGGTCCTACAGCCACAAGAGCTCGGCAAGAAGTGGTGCAAGGGCTAGAGGGTGGTGGCTAGAGAGAGGTGCTTGTGTGGAGATGGCCTGAGGGTGTAGGCCTGAAAAGATAAGGCCTTGTCAGGACTTAAAGATATTCTGGGATACATCCCTGAGTGAGAGGGCAGCAGAGAATCTGGAAGGAGAGACACCGGGAGCCCCAATGAAACCCCAAGAAGACAACGGAGGCACGAACTGCAGAGAGGGAGATCAATTCCTGGTGCAGCTTTTTAAAGGTCCATGTGCTCCGGCTTGTGTAATCAGAAACCGGAACATAGAAGCTTGCACTCTTTAGCGACAAACCGTAAGTGAGATCTGCCCCAACCCGGATCATAAGTGTGCAAACTAGTACAGACTCTCAACAGGCCCGTTATATAGGGAAACACTGCAGAGATCTCTAGTTAGAGACAGCGCTTCTGTCTACAGAGACTTAATGCGATATAACCCCGTGCGTCTTCAGAGTACAGTCACCGTGTTTACTTAAAGCATGTTTCTCATAGTGCAGAAACAACCTTGTTCAAAAGCATTGTGTCCCGTGTCTGCCGTCTACTGTTACCAGTCTAAGGACTTGTTCACACCAGCATATTTGCGCCATGTATTACGCACGCAATTCTTTCCCGCACAATACGCCGTTTCAATGGGTTCGTTCACATGAACATATTTTTAAGACAATGTGTGATCACATGAGGAGTATGTGGCATGTCTTATATTGGTGTATATCAAAGTGCTAACAACCACTTGTCCGTCTGTCCGTGTGTGCTGTGTGAGTTACATGCAGAGCCTGACAGCACCTGTGATGATGTCACCATCATATAATCAGTTACTGGCTCTTAGCTCCACCCCATGATCACATTACAGTAACATCATCACAGGTCTTTTATCCTCCTCGGACTACATCCCCCACAAACCCCTGCGGCCTCAGTTGCTATGGATACAGCAGTACTCAGTCTGGCAGTTTGTACCTTGTTGTGAGGCAGCTGCACACCTGTGTGGAGACCGCAATAAATAACGCCTCATAAATGTCCACATACATATCTAGCTGTGCATACTGACCAACAACATTGAAGCATCGTCCTTCCCAAATATCTTCATATCCCCTGAATGTGATATCACGTCATCACAAGTGCTAATGCCGCCAACACCAATCCAGCATTCATCTAATCGTCAATTGTTGTCCAGTGTTGGAACAAACTTTCGCTGTTGTGCAAACATGTCAAAACAGAGAGTTCAACCCCGTCGTGAAGCTAACATGACAGCGACAAGCCACGATGTCACCTCAGCCACCAGCTGAAGTTTGTAAATCACATTAAGCTCATATGTGAAAGCAACGTAGTAGAGCTGTGTGTGTGTGACTTGCATGTAGCAGAGCTGTGTGGACGTGTATTTAGCAGAGCTGTGTGTGTGTGACGTGCATGTAGCAGAGCTGTGTGTGTGTGACGTGCATGTAACAAAGCTCTGTGTGTGACGTGCATGTAGCAGAGCTGTGTGTGTGTGTGACGTGCGTGTAGCAGTGCTGTGTGTGTGATGTGCATGTAGCAGAGCTGTGTGATGTGCAAGTAGCAGAGCTGTGTATGTGTGACGTGCATGTAGCAGAGCTGTGTGTGTGACGTGCATGTAGCAGAACTTTGTGACGTGCATGTAACAGAATTGTGCATGTGTGACGTGCATGTAGCAGAGCTGTGTGTGTGTAGTGTGCATGTAGCAGAGCTGTGTGATGTGCATGTAGCAGAGCTGTGTATGTGTGATGTGCATGTAACAGAGCTGTGTGTGTGACATGCATGTAGCAGAGCTGTGTGTGTGTGTGACATACATGTAGCAGAGCTCTGTGTGTGACGTGCCACCAGAAACACTGGTACTATAATTTCCTAATAATTACTAGCTAGGGCTTAAACAGATGAGCGCATGTGGGAATACGCTCATCGCTACGGAGCATATTTGCTCATTAAGAAGCCAACAGTCTTCTTTTTTTTAACCGATCAGGAACTTTTCTTGCATGTAGGAATTACGTGCTAGAAACACGTTCGTGAGAAAGAGTCCATTGAAATCAATGTCTTCGGTTCAGCGCGTTTTATATGCATGATTTTAACGCGTTCATTTGTTTAAGCCCGAACACACATGAAAGCCCAATGAAATCAAGGGGTGACCGGAAATACAGCGAAATACGCACAAAATCAATATACTCAGGGCTCCTTCACACAAGCATATGTGCAAGTGTGCACGCTTAAGTGCAACATATTTGCGCTATGAACGAGGTGCGTTGCGGTGCACTGCAGTGTACTTTTTGTGCGAGCAGGGCATGGTCATTTGCATGCAGGAGACGAACACGACCTGATTAAGGCCACCTGCACACGGCTGGGTTGGATTCCGCATTCGGGACCCCACAGCAGAATCTGACCCTGTGCCCGGCTGGCGACCCCTGCGTGCCTGTGCGCTGTCTGGCCGCATTTCTGCTGCGGATGTGATAATTCTGTGCTGTCGCCTAGCGATGACGAAGATCCCGCCACCTTTCCGCAATAATGACTGCGGAAGGGTCGTGGGGCGGACGGTTTCCACTGACTTCAAAGTAAGCCTTCCACATGGAAGCCGCACAGAATCGCAGCAGGCTTATGGGTAGGAAATCACATTTTGCCATTGCATGCTATGGGCGGCATTTGCTGCGGAATCCGGAGGCGGACGAACGCCCAGGATTCCGCAATGCAAATCCGCCCCTGTGCAGGCGACACAACTTCGCCACAAGAAAATTTTGTAGCACCACTTACGAGGATTTTCGGGGGAGGGGGGGTTGCTTGAAATATAAGCCCTCGCTGCAAAAAAAAAAAGAATACATCACCTTAGAAGCGCTGTCCGGCTCCGCTACATCTCCTTCCCGCTCCCCACCACTTTTCATCATCTCTTCTGGCCGGGGACTAAAAAACCCCCGCCTCCTGGAAGTGCTGCCTCTGACTGGCTGCACGCTGTGATGCTTAGCCAATCAGAGCCAGCGCTCAACGAATGGCTGTGATTGTTTCATTGAATGCTGATTCGGATTGGCTAAGCATCACAGCATGCAGCCAATCAGAGGTAGCGTGCTTTCAGGAGGCGGGGATTTTTCATTCCCCGGCCAGAAGAGATGATGAAGGCCAGTGTGAGGAATTGGAAAGAAGATGCAGCGATGCTGGGCAGTGTTTCTAAGGTGATGTATTCTCCTTTTTTTATTCTTTAGGGGTAGGGCTTATATTTCAAGCCCCTTTCCCGTAAATCCTCACAAGTGGTGCTACAAAGTCCTGCAACTTTGTAGCACCACCTACGAGTTTATGTCTGCTGTTTACTCCACTGCATCTTCTTTGCAGCTTAGAGGTTTAAATTCCCCGCCTCCAGGAAGCGCTGCCTCTGATTGGTTTTTGAGCGGTGTGGCTCAGCCAATCAGAGACAGACTCGATGAACCAATCGCAGCCATTCAATGAATGGCTGTGATTTGTTCATCGAACACTGGCTCTGATTGGCTGATTGCTGCGGTTCTCAGCCAATCACAGGCAGCGCTTCCTGGAAGCGGGGATGTATGTGTTTTTTTTTTGTTTTTTTTATGCAGCTAGGGCTTATTGTCTTTCTGTATCCCCCTGTTTTTGTAAGCGCTGTAAAATATGTTTGGCGCTATATAAATAAAGATTTTTATTATTTTAGTAGGATTTCCTACTGTAAAAGTTGCATCGCACAGCATGAAAAACGCATTTTCGTGCGATGCGATGCAACAGAGAGGAAGGCTCCATAGGGAAACATCAGCTACAAAACATCGCAAGTCGCGGGCATATCTGGCAACGCGCAATTTTTTGGTCTCGCAATGTCTCATGCTATAATACATCGCTAATGAGAAGGAACCCACAGGAAAGCACGGGCCTCACATACATGCAAATTGGTCACATTGCGAGAAAATCGCGCAATTTTGTCGCCAGTGTGAAACCGGCCTAAAACTCAAATTTCTTTATTGCCAGTCAGGCCTTCACACGGGTGTATTTGTGCCCGCACAAGGCATGGAACAGCACCCATCGCTCGCAAAAAAAACCCCAGCATGCTCTATTTTTTTTACGCATTTGCGCACCTAAAGTCCCCATAGAAGTCCGTGAGAATGTGCGAATGTGCGTGCAAAACACTAGGAGATGCGTGAAACACTGTGTCATTACACAGGAAAAAGCGCGTCTTGAACTCGTTAGGCTAATCAGCCACTTCAATCAGTGTATATTTTTTGCCGCGCGCAAATGTGCAAAAAGTACTAAAAAAAATATGCAGATCCGTACACAAAAAAAATCATTGTTCATTCTGCAAATCCGCAGCGCTCATAATCGTAGAAGTACGTATACGCTCGTGTGAAGGGGCCGTAACACAGGTGGAATATCCCAGCGGACACGCAGAATATCCGCACGGACAACCAATGTCTTATGTCCAACAGGAGGACTTTGATCCGGGATTGAAAATGGAAGAATTCTACCGGCAATCCAGCGTCGGAATCCACATTTAGAACTGCGGATATTGACGGGGATATTCCAATGCATCCATAGCGCCCCCTATACGGCAAAATTAGACACCCATCATTACCCCAGCAGAGCGGTCACTCATTGTTAGGGCGCCCTCACACTGGTGATTAACCCTTTCCAATCCAATTTGTATCCTGGTTTTCCTAAGGGGTTACTCTTTTTCTGCTGTTATACAACGGCGCTATCTGCTGGCTGAAGCCAGTACTGCATGAGGTGACACGTTGGATAGGCTCCGACGGCAGAGAGGCTGGCAATATACAGTAAGAGAACCCCGACGGACGTCTTCCAGCATCAGAGCTGTACAGCCTTAAATCATAATGTCTTCAGAGGTCAGACAGTGGATTGGAAAGGGTTAAATCACGCCATGCGAGACTGAGTGGAAACGCAGAATTTTGAAGCCAATGGTTTTCAATGGTTTCCTTCACATTTGCGATGTCGCAGCATGCCCTACCTTTCAGCGTTTTCCGTTTTTTTTCAATCTCCCATGTTTCCTTACGGCGCGTTTTCTTTTTAACGCATCACAAAGCACAAACTTGCGATTTTTGCGCGATGCGTTTTAAACATTACAAAAAAGTCCTACTGACTTTCGCATGGCAAAATTGCGTGAAAAAAATTTGCGTGAAGATCGCAAGTGGCGGTGATATTTTTGCATGAAGAGCAATGCCGACGCTCAAATATCATGGGAAAAAAGCCACCATTTTGTCGCAATATTCTCGTGGCGATATCGCGATTGCGAGCGTGAAGGCGATTTTTAGCCAACGCATCACCCACTACAACGACGGGGTGCGTTTGAAAACGCTGCTTGAAAATTCTGTAAAACGCAGCGTTTAAAAACGCGGTATATTCACTCGGGACGGATTTGGCGCAGGTTCTACACGGCGGAGATTGTGCAGCAGACGGACCGCTGACAGTCGGCATTATAACGCGCTCCATTTTGACGCAGTTTTTAATTGCAGAACTCAGATTTTGTTGCGGAACAGATGCCTCGTTGAGGAAAGCTGGAATCCTCTCGTGTAAATGGCGACAAAATTCACAATCCGTGCTTTTAAATTACGCACCGCATATCAAGTTACGTTTTTTGTGCACATGTTTTTTCTGCGTCATGTGGACGAGCTTTTGAAAATCCCATCCACTACTACTGTAAATCCGCCCAGCGTGAATATGACCCGACACAGCGCGTTCAGGCGCAATTCACAGTGGAATTTTCCTCATGAATTGTCTCTAAAACCTGTCCACATTTTTGGCGCGGTCGGCACATTCTGTCCTGCCAATGGGCAGCATCTACTGGCAGCATTCCAGCACTGGAACAAGTGTTTCTGCGGAACTTCTAGACTCGAAAACTGAAGGAAACCCGATTTTCTACGTCGAAATTCCACATGCGTATTTTGCCCGCTGACGTAATCGGCAACATTTGCAGAAATCCGTGGATTTTTATGTGGTTTTAGAAGTGGAATTCACACGGAAAACTCCACGGTGAATTCCGCCATTATACCCTTAAGGTGCCAGTACACGAACACCAGCGCTAATGCTTGTGATAGACTGCTAGCTGCGGGGCTGCACCCGTGGCGAATCCAGCGGCGGTCCAGCAATCACCGTTAAAATGTGAGCGCTATTCGCTCCCATATAATAGCGCCTTAAACCTTAAGATTCGGATTTTCAGATTGCGGCAACCTCATGAGTCTCAACCTCAAGTTCGCCAACATGCACAATTGTGCCTCTATTGCTAAGCAGCCATTGGACACCGCGGGTGGAAGGACTTCAGCTGCTGGGCATGGAAACCCAACCCAAGGAGATCAAGTCCAGTTCGTTGACTGCCAGTTTCTGCATACCGTACCCCGAGCATCAGCTGTCAGTATTGATCCTGGTTGTGTCGGCTCTGCATGAATCCACCGACTCGTGGCCTCGGCTCACAGTATTACTAGCCTGTAGCAATCCAGAGGTGAGGAGGTTAATCAATCAACATGCAGCAACTATTCCTCTGACCATTTATTCCAACATTATGGCACGGTGGTGACCAGCGGGGGGCGCCATCATCATGCTGTTATGTACTGAATATTTTATGCTATCTAGCTGGCTACCTGATAAAGTGGATTGGACAAGCTGACTAGAGAGGATCCTACAGTAATATGAAGTGTGAGGAACTCAAACCCCATTTTTATATACTGTTATTGCATTCCGAAGGGGGTCCTTAGTTTAACCCTTTCCAATCCAATTTGTATCCTGGTTTTCCTAGGAGGCTTACTCTTTTTCTGCCGTTATACAACGGCGCTATCTGCTGGCTGAAGCCAGTACTGCATGAGGTGACACGTTGGATAGGCTCCGACCGCAGAAAGGCTGGCAACATACAGTAAGGGAACCCCGATGGACGTCTTCCAACATCGGAGCTGTACAGCCTTAAATCATAATGTCTTCAGAGGTCAGACAGTGGATTGGAAAGGGTTAAGACCACCATCAATAAGCCTGAGAAGGGAGCAATTACAAAGAGGGTCCCTCTCTGGAGGACCTGACATGTTCATACATTACATGGTGAGCCTATTCTGTTCAGTGAATACATGTAATGCTTCATCTCTCCTGTGGCGGCGCTGTAGGGAAATTGACCGCCTACTGCCAGGTTTATTGCAGGTTCATTAATGCAGATTAATTTATTTTTGAGGAACTCTTCTAACAAAAAAAAATTGCAAAATGTAGCCAACCCCTTATCACCCCGGGGTGATCCCACTCCACACAAGGCGGGTGCCGGCTGTCTGTGATAGCCGACACCCACCTGCAACAGCCATGATCAGCACTAATGCAGATCATGGCTGTTAACCCTCTAAATGCCCCGATCCTTGTTCAGCGGTCCCGAATGGCCCCCTGCAATGTGATCGTAGGATGCCTTTCGATCGCCATGGTAGATGGGGCCTTTTTAAAAGCCCCCAGGGCTGTCTTGAATAAATGCCTATGTGTTACACCTGCATAGACCGCCTGTCATCATATGGTGTGATGTAACACTATGGGGACTAAAGAATGTAAAAATAAGTTTTAAAAAAAAAGTATTTTTTAATTATTGGAAAAAAATAAAGGAAGCAAAAGTAAAAAAAAACAAAAAACTTTTCTTATATTAATAATAAAAAAAAGCATATTTGGTATTGCTGCATTCCAATCTATGAAAGTAATAGATTATTTATCCCACATGGTAAATGTTTACAGAAAAAAAACCGACAGAATTGCGCATTTTTGGTCACGCCATCGCTAAGAAAAAATGTAATAAAAAGCGATCAAAAAGTCACACGAACTACTAAATGTTACCATAAACTGCGGGACGTCCCACAAAAAACGAGCCGCCGCACAACTATACCAACGGAACAATAAAGACGTTATGGCGGCAGAAGAGGATTTCTGTATTTTTCCAAAGATATTCCATTTTTTAGAAGTAGTGCCGCAAAAGTAAAAGAGCCTCAGGGCGGATTCAGACGACCGTATAGCGGCTCGGGTTTTCACGCCTGGCCGATATATGGTGTCCTTGTCTGCAGGGGAGGGGGGATGGAAGAGCCAGGAGCAGGAACTGAGCTCCCGCCCCCTCTCTGCCTCCTCTCCGCCCCTCTGAACTATTTGCAATGAAAGGAGGCTGGGCGGGGCTAAGTGTCGCTAATTAGCCCCACCTCCGTCCCGCCTCTCCCCATTCCAAATAGTGCAGAGAGGAGGCAGAGAGGGGGGCGGGAGTACAGTTCCTGCTCCCGGATCTTCTATCCTCCCTCCCCCTGCAGAGACAGATGGTCCTTAAAAGGGTTAAATGATTCTATGACTTTGTGGACTGCAACCTCCTTAAGGCTGGGCTCACACAGGGCAGAATTGCGCAGAATGTCCGTGCGGACTTTCTGCGCGGAAATTTCGCCGGTGTTATTAATCCCAGGATCAGCCAGCAAAGTGGACGAGATCCGCGAAAATCCCGTCCAGACGCTGCAGCCGATCCGTTGCGGCCAAACCACACTGAAACTGACATGCGGCGCGCAATTCAAATCCGCGGCATGTCAATTCTTCCCCCGTTTCCACGGCGGCCGCTCTCCTCTCTCTGGGGAGAGATAGCCACAGCGAAATGCAGGCGGTGAAAAACTGCGGGTTTGGAAGCTGCATTTCACCAGCGGAAATCTCACAGAATTTCCGTGCGGTCACGCCACGAGATTTCCACAGGATTTTGGTCCCGGGTTACCCCAGCCTTACAGTCCACCGCCGGTCATGATCACTGATTGGACGGTTCTTCGCCCAATGGTGTATCACTGCTTGCTCATTCACTGGCTGATTTGGGACATTTTTACACGGATTGGATAATGTGACGTTAAGGCTGGTTTCACACGGACGACAAAAGTGCGCAATTGTTTTTTCGATGTGACAGCGCTACAAATCGCATGCATGTGAGGCCCGTGCTTTCCTGTGGGCTCCTTCACATGAGAGATGTTTTGTAGCATGCGACATTGCGAGACAAAAAAATCGCGTGTTGCTGGAGATGCCTGCGACTTGCGATGTTTTGTAGCCCATGTTTCCTTATGGACCCGTCCTTTCTGCTGCATCACATCGCGCAAAAACGCGGTGTTCATGTGCTGCCATGCAACTTTTACAGTAGGAAGTCCTACTGTAAAAGCCCTAAAATAAGCCCTAGCTGCATTAAAAAAAAAACAACATACCGCGCTGTACGGCTCACGTCTCCCAAAGTTCCCAGGCACTTGCTTGAAGTTTTCCGGCAGGAAAAAAATCAGGATTCTGAAAAACCCCGCCTCCAGGAAGCGCTGCCTCTGATTGGCTGAGTGCCGCAGCTCTGCGAATCACAACCAGAGCTCGATGAACCAATCACAGCTATTCAATGGATGCAGGATTTTTCAAAATCCTGACCAAGAAGCGCTGCCAGAGAACTTCAATCAAGTGCCGGGGAGCTTTGGGAGATGTGTGCCGGAGCCGGTCAGCGCCTCTTAGGTGATGTGTGTGTTTTTGGGTTTTTTTTTTATGGAGCTAAGGCTTATTTTCAGGGTAGGGGTTATATTTCATTGCTCCCTTCACCCCACGAAAATCCTGGCAGAGGAGCGCTACAAAGTCACAAAATCGCGATATTGCCGAGAGAAAACGCAGCGATATTGCACAGACCACCAATGCGATATTGTGTTGCCCATGTGAAACAGGCCTAAGGCAAATGTTCGTGCCTGATCATCTGATCGTGTAAAAGGGCCTTTGTTATCCTTTCAACGGTAGCCCTAAAAACTCCTGATCATTGTAAGCCTTTCTCTGGAGGTTCATCTTCCAGCAGGACTAATGGCAGCAATATCAGACTAGGGTTCCTTGGGCCCAGCAGGGGCCATGATTCAGAGAGCCCACCCTCCATCTATACAGAACG
This sequence comes from Eleutherodactylus coqui, assembly GCF_035609145.1. Classification (NCBI taxonomy): domain Eukaryota; kingdom Metazoa; phylum Chordata; class Amphibia; order Anura; family Eleutherodactylidae; genus Eleutherodactylus; species Eleutherodactylus coqui. Next base: position 128,163,616 of record NC_089847.1, on the reverse strand, counting down.
TGACGGCCATATGTAATTCTGTAGTCATCTTTTGTTCTCATCCCACTAAGGCCTAATATGTTATTTGTAATTGGCTCCAACGTCACCTCCAAACTGGATTGTCTACTTCTGGACCTTCGGGGCAAATTTTTGTGTCAGAGCCTCTTGGGGCCAGATCAGTGCACTAGGCAGATTCAGATTTGACCTCCGTTTCCCCTGCAACTCCAAGAATCAAGTGAAAGCCACCTTACTTATTAATGCAAGATGTTTAAAGACATCTTAAAAGAAAAGGATACAAGCAGAATAAATATTTATTTAATCTAGTGACTTACTTTATTTTTCTTCTCTTTTAGCCCAGACCATTCTGGCAATTTCTCCCAAAGACTGCAGAGTTTTGCCAAACCGTTGCCAGATCTCTGGGTACTTTTCTGCTGCAAGTGTGGCACCACAACTTGATGCTCATGCACACTACTTCCTGACAGGGAACTTCACCTGCAGCAGAGGAGGAGCAGTCAGGAGAGAGAATCGGTGAGCAATAGAAAAGATGCTCTCTGCTCCCAGGAACTCTTGCAAAAATGAGCGTTCCAAAGCAATCTTCCATCACAGACAGAAGCGCTCCAGATGCGTGAAAAAATATTTTTACTAATAAAATTTTGCCCACCCCCTCACCCCACCTGTGACAAGGGGCACCCTAGGCAGTCACCTACCCTCGTCCCTGGAGCTGCAGGCCCATCCAAACATCCACCAGTTCAGCCCTAGGTGGACAGTGATACATGCAATACTTGAAAAATACAAATCCCAACATTATAATCCTGAGTCTTCTAGACCCAAGATGACGTTTCCTGCCCCCCCCCCCCCCCCCCCCCCGACCAACAATTAGAGTGGTGTTGCACCTCATGGTTAGCTTATAATAAAAAGCACATGAATTTCAGACCAATTGTAGGCCATTAAATTGTTAACCGGGCAAATGTCAGCTCTCCAAATGTCTACTTCTTGTTAAAAAGATCCGATATTCTTTGTGCAATTGTGAAGAAGTGCTGAAATGTGCTGAGTGCGCGAAACGCGTTGCTGCAGTCCATTGAAGGGAGCATTGACATCTTGTTATGTTCTTCCCGCTGAGTTTCTGGCTGTCAGTTCGCTTTGTTTCAGGGTTTGTTTTGCCCTTTATGTTTTTTCTATAAGGAGATGGACCATTTATCTCCGATGGGCGGAGGCTTCCACCCTCCACGGAAAACATCCAGATATCAGCACAAATAATAACACATTTATCGCGCCTGCTATATTAAGTCGCTCATGTGGTTTACTGCGCCGGCTGCAACCTAATTAAGATCTGTATCTCACTTTGGAAGACCTGTGACGTTCACCTGGTAGTGAATTGGCGACATCTACCACGGCGAGAGATTACGCATTTTCTGGATTAACCATTTGTAGGTTAGTCATACATTTTGCAGGGCTCTCTTGGTCATAACAATCAGCTTTACTAATCGTAACTGTACCCATAGCCAGGGGCGTAGCTAAAGGCTCATGGGCCTGGGTGCAAAAGTTTATCTTGGGGCACCCCAACTTCTCTTAACCCCTTAACTCAGAGACATAACTTGAAGCATCTGGGCCCCAATACAGAACCTGTAACAGGGCCCCCAACAGTAATGCTTTATTCATAGTACTGGGCTCCCTATATGGAGAAGAGAGGCCTTATGGGCCCCCTAAGGCTCCTGGGCCCGGGTGCAACCGCACCCCCTATAGTTATGCCAGTGCCGTAGGCCCTTTAAGACCTGTCCAACTCTAGGCCCGCGGTCCGAATCCAGCCCACCACATTATGTGGCCCACGACGAGGTACGGACGCAGAAGGGCCAACTTTCAACCTTCCATGGAAGACGCAGCCAGCGGTTGGCAGAGGGGACGACGCCACCACAGGTAGCGGGCGCCATATTGGGTTCTGAGCTCTGGCACACCTCCAGACCGCTCTGTTCAGCGGCTCACAGGTGGTGGCACAGCTCTGACAGCCCTACCCGCCACCCCAGCTCACTGTTAAAGAGATGGAAGGGAAGAAACCCCATCATAGTGCGGAGAGCCCCACAGCCGTGTTATGGGGCAGGTACATTTAGGGCTCATTCACACCGGCGGATGCAGTTTCAGCCAGTGAACTACGCAGCGTTTTCACAGATCGAAAATGTTGTGTATTTCCTGTGTATTTGGACCTTCTTGTGTTTTTCACGTTCAAAAAAACATAGGAAGGTCCCGTGGATTTCTCCAGACTTCATGCGGTTATACATAGTGCGGGCGCCTTCACACTGGCCATAAAACCGTGCGATTTTCGTGCAATACGAGAGTGAGTGAAAACGCAGAATTATGAGACCAATGATTTTCAATGGTTTCCTTCACGTCTGCGATGTTTTCACTCATGCGAAAGTCCTATTGACTTTCGCGTGAAAGAAATGCGCAAGAAAATCGCAAGCGGCAGTGATGGAAAAGCAGGACGGACCAAAATAGGACAGCACTTAACATAGACACGTGAAAAACTCCATGTCTGAATACCCCAATGCAAGTCAGTGGTGTTTAAGCCGTCCGCACGCGCTCACAAAAACGTGTCTATTAGCCCCAATGCATTCCCTATGGTGCGTTCACATGTCCACTCTTTACAGGCGTGCGCCATAGTGGATGAACGCATTGTTTTCAATGGAGCCGCGGCTGCTGCTGGCGGCTCCATTAAAGGCGATGCACGCACCTTCATACACGTGTGTGTATGTACGCACAATAACACGCTCGTGTGACGCCACCCAAAGGGCCTCAACTGACGGACATGGAAATCACAGCCGCATAGCGGGATGAAACGAAACTAGTGATAAGCGAGCATTGCCCTTAGCGAGTACCTGCCCGCTCGAGAGAAAAGGTTCGGGTGCCGGCGGCGGGCAGGGAGCTGCGGGGGAGAGCGGGGAGGAACGGAGGGGAGATCTCTCTCTCCCTCTCTCTCCCCCCTGCTCACTGCTGCAACTCACCTCTCACCCGCGCCGGCAGCCGAACCTTTTCTCTCGAGCGGGCAGGTACTCGCTAAGGGCAATGCTCGCTCATCTCTAAACGAAACCATTGATTTAATACCACGCGTGAGAAAAGATCAGGCAGGACCTACCTTCACGCTTTTTTTCTAACTCGCATGCACTAACGTGGAGTTTGATTAGTCTAAGAAAAAAACCCCTGGATCATGCATTAATACACTCCATGGCGGCGAGCGTATTAGCGCATGCGCCTGTCTGTTTTTGCGCATCATACGCCCGTGAATGAGCCCTCATAAATTGCCCTTTGAAGGCAACCATAAGGGCGGAGTCAGACCGGCACTTGTATGTCTTTTTGCGCATGCCTCAGCATAATGTATTTGCGCTATGTACAACGTTTCTTCGCACGCGTATCGGGAGATTTTAGTGTCATTTTTGCGCAATTTTTGTTCATTTATGCGTGGAAAACAAACGCACCCGATATAAACGGCTATTTAGTTAATGAGTTCCAGATGAGGTCTTTTTCATGGAATTGCGCAGTGTTTCATGCATCCCCTTGCGTATTGCATGCACATCTGCGGAAATCGGTGGATTATGGCCAGCTAGTGCGTATGATCCACTGATTTGCGCAGATGAGCTGATCGAGGCGCTCATCATTTCTTAACGTCGTCCGGAACGGAACCTCATGCCGCTATCACCGCTGTTGAAATGTGCCACCCAACGCCTCACCATGCCAACATCCGCGTAGCTTCAGAGAGCGCAGAAGTAGCAGTTGCCCCCGGACCTGGTGCCCAAGGCACCCCAATAACCTTACTGCCCCGCCGGAGATGCCAGTATTACAAATAGTCCTAGTCGGTTGGGGTCGTTACAGATTTAGTACTGGGCCCCGGGAGCTTCTTGTTACGTCTCTGAGTCTCCACTCTCTTCTCTCCAGTAACAGGATTACATTAGGGGATTGCTCTATATGCCTCTATTACTATACAGGTAAAGGCGCCCCAGAAATAAACTTTACCTTTACCTCCCATTTTTTTTCTAAGTTTCCCCGCAGAAGTTAAATCTAGCTTTCTGCTCCTCCGCTGAGCCCTAGCGGAGTGACAGGAGTCAGTAAGTGCAGATCAGTCGTGGATGTTCTCCGCCTCAGCGAGCGATCAGCATTTCTCAATTAGCAGCTGGAAGCCCAGATGACATTTGCGAGCTAAACGCAGTCACCATCTGCCCTGCAAACACGGGCGTGTGGCGCCCCCTGCAGGAGCCGCCGATGTCGTCTGATTGGCTCTTTATTTCTGAATGAGACGATCATATGATAATAGCAGCATCTAAAGTTACAGCGATAGCGGCGTGGGAAGGGTTAATTAACCCTTCCGTGACCAGACTATTTTGGGCCTTAAAGACCCGTTGATTTTCACTGCTGCGTTGCGCTGGCATCGCTGTATGAACGCTGCTCTTTTACGGAATGAGCTGCACTCTGGGGTACAAATAATGTGTTGTAGAACTTCTATTACATTTTTTTGGGGGGGGGGGGGGGGGGGACGTCCAGAAAGTTCGCCATTTCTTTCGGGTTTCGTTTTTACAGCTTTCGCCTTTTAGTAAAAATAACCTGATGACTCTCTTATCTGATCGGCGTGATTACTGCGACACCAAGATTAGAGAGAGTTTTTTTAATTACTTTTGCACAATAAAAACATGTTTTTAAAGGAAAACTATTGACTCTGCACCGCGGCGCTCTAAGAGCCGGAACATTTCTATTTTCCCGTCACGGAGCTCTGTACCCCAGTTTTTATTGGTACCATTTGGAGGTACATGTGCCGTTATGATTGCTTTTGATTACGTTTTTTGGGGGGGGGGGTTGGGGGGGAATAACAATTCTGGCGTTGGTTTTCAAAATTCTATTTACAGCGTTCATCATGCCAGATAAGATGTTTTCATTGTCGGGTCGTTATGAAGCGGTAATACCTGGTAGGTGCTGCTTTTTTTTACTTATTTTAATCCATATAAAATGGGTTTGTGGGGGAAAATACATATTTCTTTGAAACTGAATGTTTTTTCTTTTTTTTAATTGAACCTTCTCTGACGCTACTTTTTGGCCCGCATGAAGAACTTAAAGATCCAACGGTTTGTTCGCTAGGACAGTACACTGCATTACTTTTGTACTGCATTCTACTAAGCCTAGGACAGAAGCCTATTAGACTCTGCCGGGGGGCGGGGCCTAATAAGATGAGTGACATGGCAGACATGGAGGCATTTGCCAGACGTCCAGCTGCTATGGGGACCCATTGGTACCTTACAATTGATGGGTGACAGAAAGAGCCCTCTCCCCACTCATCTGCTTACATGCTATTGATTGTGACATGTTAAGCTGGTGGAATTTGAGGCTTCTCCATTCTTGGCAGTCAGAGCTGGAGCCTGGCTGTCAGTAGTCATTCAAGCCACTGCCCTAAAAAGATGTATGTGCCGGTTTATAGCCCATTAGTGAGGTCAGTAAAAAGGCATATTGCAGTCACTAAGGGGTTAATGAACATCGCCACCAAAATATATTGAATGCATCTACACTAGAGATGAGCGAGCATACTCGCTAAGGGCAATTACTCGATCAAGCATTGCCCTTAGCGAGTACCTGCCCGCTCGGAAGAAAAGATTCGGCTGCCAGCGGCGGGCGTGGAGCGGCAGGGGAGAGCGGGGAGGAACGGAGGGGAGATCTCTCTCTCCCTCTCTGCCCCCCGCTCCCCCCTACTGACTGCCGCAACTCACCTTTCACCCGCGCCGGCAGCCGAACCTTTTCTCTCGAGCGGGCAGGTACTCGCTAAGGGCAATGCTTGATCGAGTAATTGTCCTTAGTGAGTATGCTCGCTCATCTCTAATCTACACCAATGATAGACAATTGTACATTGCTTCCCGGGACGTCACCCCTGCACTACTGCAGAACCCCAGCGGCCGTCTCTCACACCGCATCCTCCCTCTATCTGATGCTGAAGCTGTCAAAACCGGAACTCGCCCAATTCTCGTCGCTGTGCGCACGGATTTCATACAGGTGAAAAAAAATCACATTTCATGCCATTGATTGTGATGATTTTAAAAAATGCATCACACTCGCATGGTTTGTAAGTGCGATGTGATTCTTTCACGCTCCCGTAGGAAATAATGGCGATTATTAACAAGAATTACCCAAAAATAGGACGTGCTACGATTTTTCGTCCTCAGACTCTCAGCCAAGAGAAATATCACTCATATGTTTATGTAAGGAGGTAACGATACAGCATTCCGCTTTACTGAAGAAAGCGGCATAAAGCTGCCGTCATAGCGGTCGGCGGCTGCAAGTTCAAGGCCCGCCCCCTACAGTTCAGGATCTGGCCAGTAGGGGGACGGGGAGCACAGTAACAGATGGCGCTCGCTGAAGACAGTGTGGTAGTACTGTACAAAAAGCTCCCGCTTTGCCAACCATAGCTATGGCTGGGGAGCGGAGACAGAAGAGGAGCATGGCGTCATTTAATTCAAGCCCCAGGAAGGCTTTTGAAGGATGTTCTGTCCCCCCTTGGCAAATAGTGCCAACTAGGCATCCACCCCTTTCCTGTTGCATGGGAAAGTCTTTTGGCGCTCTGCAGGCGCAATATGAAAGGGTCTGTGCTGCGTCACTGGTGAGACAGGCAGCGTACACCCAGCAGGAGATCTATAGGGGCACAGCACAGGCGGGCGTTAAAGGGGGCAACCCGAGCACTGTCCCCATGCTGAGGAGCAGCGCCAGAAGAACAGCCCTACAGTGAAAGGGCCCAATGGCCCGGGGCTGAGAACGCCAACTGAAAGAGAGGGAGCGCCTTCCCACAGGGGACTTGGACCTTAAAGTAGATGATGGTGCCACGACTCTGAATCCGGAGACTTATGGACAAGTTCGGACTGGGGGGGTATCTCCCCAATGGGCCAGTTATGCTGGGGACTGTACTTAATTGGGAAGTGACTAAAGATGAGCAAGCATACTCGCTAAGGACAATTACTCGATTGAGCATTGCACTTAGCGAGTACCTGCCCGCTCAGAAGAAAAGGTTCGGCTGCCGGCGCGGGTGACAGGTGAGTTGCAGCAGTGAGCAGGGGGAGCAGGGGGGGAGAGAGAGATCTCCCCTCCGTTCCTCCCCCCTCTCCCCCGCCGCTCCCCGCCTCCCGCCGGCCCCTGAACCTTTTCTTCACTACAGGGGATGTTTTCCCCATAACTGGAGCTCCTATGGATGCGTCTCCTATGGGTGCCCCAGCTACAGAATGACCCCCAGAGGTCTTATATGATGTAATGGGGGACATAGATGTTAAAAAAAAGTTATAAAATAAGTTTTAAAAAATGCACATTAATAAAATAAAAAAAAATATATATATATAAATAAAAAAAGAAAATGCCCCACCGCCGACGCCAACCAAAAGCGTCGCCATTTGCACCCTGTAATCCGTATACAAATACTATATCAAAACCCCGACACGACATGAGGAACCCATTCCTGTACGTTATATTGGCATAAATATACACATCTCAAGGGGAAAAAACGCGGCAATAATAATTTTGGTGGGTGAAGAAAAAAATAGGTCAGTAAAACCACCACCTGGGTAAAATCCCTAAAAAGCATCTGGTCCTTGAGGACCAAAGGACCATTTCCTTCCTGGGGAGTATTGTCTCCGCCTCAGTCTGCCACCTCCGTGCCATCGTGAATCTGGTGCCACCCCCCCCCCCCCCTCCCGCTCCCCCCCAACATATAAATCCATTCGTCCTGCAATCAGATGGAAGTTGCGTGGGAAATCGCCCGTATAAATACACCCTTAATATTTCTACTGTCAACTAGCCAATCTAAATCCATTTCAGTGTGTGGAACCGCCACAACTCCTCGGCAGCACTCCCGCTGTCCTGGGGTCACTCTATTCAATTTCTTCTGGTTCATGTCACATGCATCTTAGGTCAATAAGGGTATCATTTCTCCTTAGGGGGAGCACCTAGGACCGTGGTGGCGAACCTACGCTTGCTGGGGAAAGCACGCTGAGCCCTCTCGGCTGGCACGCGCACTGACGGCTGCGCACCACAATAGTGATTACCACGGCTCCCCAGACGGTAATCACGCAGTGACGCTGATCCCGGTGCACACCCTCACGTCAGTGTCCACCCGGGATCCTCCTCCTCTGATCTTTCCTCCTTGGTTCTGCAGGAGAGAAGGGTGGAAACGTTCTGGCGGCACATACTGCTGTCAGAGTCTGCACCGGGATCAACGCAGAGAAGAGTAGAAGCGAGGGAGGAGGTAAATATATGGCTTAGGGGGGCTAATATTACTGGGGCTACTGTAGGATTATTATTACCACTGGGGCTACTGTGGGGTTAATATTACTGGGGCTACTGTGGGGTTAATATTACTGGGGCTACTGTGGGGTTAATATTATTACTGGGGCTACTGTGGGGTTAATATTACTGGGGCTACTGTGGGGTTAATATTAATGGGGCTACTGTGGGGTTAATATTACTGGGGCTACTGTGGGGTTAATATTATTACTGGGGCTACTGTGGGGTTAATATTACTGGGGCTACTGTGGGGATAATATTAATGGGGCTACTGTGGGGTTAATATTAATGGGGCTACTGTGGGGTTAATATTAATGGGGCTACTGTGGGGTTAATATTATTACTGGCGCTACTGTGGGGTTAATATTACTGGGGCTACTGTGGGGTTATTATTATTACTGTTGGGGTTAATATTACTGGGGCTATTGTGGGGTTATTTTTTACTACTGGGGATACTGTGGGGGTTCATATTATTACTAGGGGCCAGTCACTCCGCAATGCCTCTACCCTTTGCCAGTCACTACACCAAAGGCTCCACTCTGTGGCAGGCACTACACTAATACCTCCACTCTATGCCTCTCACTGTCCCAATGCCTTAAACCTGTGCCAGTCACTACCCTAATGTCTCTACCCTACGCCTGTCACTACACCAATGCCTCTACCCTGTGCCAATCACTACACTGATGCCTTAAACCTGTGCCAGTCACTACACTAAGCCCTCCACCCTGTACCTCTAACTACACCAATGCCTCTACCCTGTGCAGATCACTACACCGATGCCTTTAACCTGTGCCAGTCACTACACTAAGCTCTCCACCCTGTGCCAGACACTACAGACCAATGCCTCTACCCTGTGCCGGTCACTACACTGATGCCTTAAATCTGTGCCTGTCACTATACTAAGGCCTCCACCCTGTGCCTGTCACTACACTGATGCCTCCACCCTATGCCACTCACTACACTGATGCCTCCACCGTGTGCTAGTCACTACACTGATGCCTCCACCCTGTGCCAGTCATTACACTGATGCCTCCTTCCTGTGCCAGTCACTACACTGATGCCTCCACCCTGTGCCAGTCACTACAGAATACAATTATCCTCATCCTTCTCATCCATAAAGCTCTCCTCGGTGCTGCACCTCCCTCTCTCCTCTCTAATTTCTGTCTATCGCCCTACACATGATCTCCGCTCTGATAATGACCTTAGACTAAGTTCCTCCATACTCCAAACCTCCCCTTCTGTCTCCCAGATTTTTCCAGAGTTGCACCAGGTCTCTGGGATGCGCTACTCTGGACAATTTGGTTAAACTCCTCTTCTACCCTCTTCCCCAAAATCCAATCCTGTGCCATCATCCATCAGTATCCCTCACACCCTGTTCCCCCTAATACACCTCATATCTGTATATACAAAGATAGCGGCTGGTGAGCAGCACATACAGATTTATGTATACTACCCTATTTATACAAAAGATGGCCAAATCAGATCTTCCATGCAGACGTAGTGATCATCGTTCCGTGTAAACTGGGGTTCATTCATCTATGAACAACGGCCCGTTTACTGTGAATGGAGGTGGGCGCCGATTCCATTCACTCAGCGACCGCCGCTGGGACGGCTGTGAAGCTGTCTATACACATAAGGACTTGTTCACATCAGCGCTAGAGGTTTCCATTATCCCGCTGCATTCGTTGAGCAGTGAAATATCACCCCCTGGCCGAATTAATCCGTCTTAAGTGTCAGTAAAACAAGGATGTCTCGTCCTTAGCGGTACAAGAGTGTCTGTAAGATGAGATACAAGAAGGCTATCAAAATAATAACAACCACCTGTCCGTCCGTGTCTGAGTGAGTTACATGCTCTGCTCCTGATCACATGATGGTGATGTCATCAAAGGTCCTGTATGCACACGGCTGCTGTCCAGCTAGGTGTTTGGTAGTATTTCATAGCAACTGAGGCCCGCTGGTGTCTGTAGGGAATAGAATGCTAATGAACACCTACAACAGCCGTGTGCTTACAGGACCTGTCATGATGTCGCCAGGTCCTGTAAGGGGGTGATCTGGGTGTGCAGGACTCTGCTGTCCTGTTTTTCCTCCTTGTTGTATGAAGAAAGAGCTGTGTGTGTGACGTGCATGTAGCAGAGCTGTGTGTGACGTGGATGTAGCAGTGCTGTGCTGTGTGACGTGCATTTAGCAGAGCTGTGTGCGTAACGTGCATGTAGCAGAGCTGTGTGCATAACGTGCATGTAGCAGAGCTGTGTGTGTGATGTACATGTAGCAGAGATGTGTGTGTGTGTGACTTCCATGTAACAGAGATGTGTGTGTGTGACGTGCATGTAGCAGAGCTGTTTGTGACGTGTATGTAGCAGAGCTGTGAGTGTGACGTGCATGTAGCAGAGCTGTGAGTGTGACGTGCATGTAGCAGAGCTGTAAGTGTGACGTGCATGTAGCAGAAACATTGGTATTATATAAATTCCTAATAATTACTAGTTTACATCCTATGGGTAAATTCACAGGAACTATTTATCCAACCGACTTACAGCAGAAATCACTTTGAAATCAAACAAAAATACAGAGTCCGAGTGAAAAAAAAATACTGTTTATCCTATTTTGGTGTAATTTTCAACAGAAAATCGTCCATGCAAGTCTATGGGTGCATTTACAAAAAAACTGATTGCAGTCGCATGATGCGAATGCGATTTGATTTTAACGAAGGTAACCAGGGAAATCATAATTTAAAAAAAGAGAGAACTAAGATGTTATTTTTCATACACGTTTGAAAAACGCTTGCGCCAAATGAAAAAATTGCATGAAAAATAACAATTGCGCCCCAAAATTGCAGGGTAGTAGTTTGCGAATTCGGACAGTTTAGATTGGCCGGATTTTGCAAATGTCCATGTGAATATACCCTTAGAATAGGAATTATTTAGTCAAACTACTAACGACGACCTGTCTGTTCGTGTGTGAGTGACTTACATGCTCCGCCCCTGATCACATGATAGTGACATTGTCGAAGGTGCTTCATCCCCAGTGAAGGAGTTACATGCTATTCCCCTGATCACATGATGGTGAAATCATCACCAGTCCTGTACGCACATGGCTGCTGTCCGGCTAGGTGTTCTTCAGTATTCCATGGCAACTGAGGCCTCAGGGGGTTAGTAGTCCACCTGTAATCTGCACAAGGATGCAGGACTTTGGATGATGTCACAGTCATGTAATCAGGGGCGGAGCATGTAAGACATTCTCTTGGGATGAGCATCACATGATCAGGGATGGAGCATGACGGTGCCATCACCAGGTCCTTCAGGAATCACTCTGCCCTGAATAGTTTAAGGGAGTGCTGGTGATATGAGCTGCGTTGAGCGCAGATGTGCATAGACTTCTATGGGGCTCTTTGGCGCGCAAACACCCACAAAAAAACAAGTGAGAACAAACCCATTAAAATCCTGGCACATCGCGCTCATCTGTTTAAGCCCTAAGGGCAGATTCACATGGACACATGTGTTTTTGAGCACGCCTCAAGGCAATGTATTTGTGCTACGTACGATGCCTTTTTGTGCACCTATCGGCACATTTTACTGTACTTCTGGAGCTGGCAGGACACGGTCATTTGCCTATCTATTTAGCCTAATGAATTCCAGATGTGTTGTTTTCGCACAGAATTGCACAAAAACGTAAAATATGTTTCAATGGGTTCTATTCTCTGCATATTGTGCACATAAATTTACGTGCTTTAACCCTTTCCAATCCACTGTCTGACGTCTGAAGACATTCTGCTTGAAGGCTGTACAGCTTCGATGTTGGAAGACGTCCAGCAGGGTATTCTTACTGCATATTACTGGCCACTCTGTTGTCAGGGGCCTCTCCAGCATATCCCATACCGCAGTACTGGCTCTAGCCAGTAGATGGTGCCATTGTATAATGGCAGACAGAGAGAGCCCCCTAGGAAACCCTGAATCCAAAATTGGATTGCAAAGGGTTAATACACCTGCGTAAAGAAGTCATAAGAGTATATAAACTTTACACCTGTTTTTGATGGATGCCATGCTTTACTTACTAATCGATCCATTCAGAGTATTCAACACCCAACCGCGTGGACAGCATAGTAACAATGTGACCAGCACAAATAACACAAGATTTTGGCGCCCCCGATGATAAGAAAAATATATATATATTGCACTCATAGGTAGTCTGCATGTGCAGAAGGCAGCAAGGTAGCAGCTTACCCAGAGCAGCTCAGTGAATAAATCCTGTACCATAATCAAGCTCAGTATGTAAATACAGCAACAGAGCCAAGCTCAGTACATCAGTACACAGATACACAGATACAACACCAGAACCAGTGTCAGTACATAAATATAATACCAGAACCACACTCATAAAATAAATGCAGTACCAGAACCAAGCTTAGTACATTGAAAGAACACCAAGACCACAGTCACAACCATAAACACAGCACAAATTAACATCAGTAGATAGATGCAATACTAACATCACACTCATAACATAAATACAGTAACAGAACCAAGATAAATACATAGATACAACACAAGAACCAAGCTCAGTACATAAATATGACACCAGAACCAAGCTCATAACATAAATACAGCACAAATCAACATCAGTACATAGATACAATACAAGAACATAGTAACGAACCTGAGCCATTATGTTGCGGGGGCCTAAATGGGCTGAGAGCAGCACCACGGAACATTAAGGGGCAGGAGGGAGAGCCAGGAGGGGAAGGATTCATGCAACTCCACAATATGTTGCTGCCAGAATGAAGATGATCATCTGGTCGGGCAGACCTGAGGATAGAGATTGCCCCCAGCATACATCCACCTGGTGCCTCCCCTACAACCTGGTGGCCGGCGCCCTGTGTGACCACAGGAGTCACACGTAGCTAAGGCCAGCCAAGATAAAACCTATAAAAATGAATGTAGTATAAACCTCTAGTTCCATAGACTGACTACAAAGAACATCGGTCACCTTGGAGGACCTACCACGTCCATGCATTACATAGATAGCTAACCGATATCAAAGGGCACAATGTAATACTTCATTTCTCCTGTGGAGGCACTGCAGGGGATTTGAACACTTGCTCCGAGGTTGTTCTCCAGATCACAGCTGATTGCTGGGGGTCAGAGCAGCATAAATGCCTGGAAAAAAAAACTTATTTTTGAGACAAAAAGGATTGTCCAAAGAGGATTTTTCCATTGTGCTTGAACTATACTATATAAATTACCAGTGATACTCGCATAGCTCCTCTTCCCCATTTCATAGGTTGCTTCAAGTACAGAATCACAGCTTAATTATGGTATGTGTGTAGATAACCAGGGAGGGCTGGATGTAAAACGGGTCTCCATTAAAGGAAGGGCTCAGGGGGCTGCGACGGGACCGCATCCTGCGCCGCACACAGGCACCACAAGATTAAAGAGAACGTTGCATATCATATCAAATACTTCAAACCCTGCTGAACTCCATCTATATATAAGCTGTTACAGCCTTTAAAGGGGTTGTCCAGGGGTAAACTATGACCTATCTGCAGTGTTGGCCATCAGTGGAAGATCTGCTGGGGTCTGCCACACAGGGCCCCCATCATTCAGCTGTTTCCAAGACCAGTGTGCTTGTGCACTGAGCTGATTTATACAGGAAGCATATAGCTCTATTATCTCTACAGTGGCCAGGCTTGGTATTACAGCGAAGTTCCCACTGAAGTGAATGGCTTGCAATACTAAGCCTGGACACTGTAGTGGGAATGGAGCTGTTCACTTCCTGCAGAAACCAGTTCAGTGCATGAGCACATCAGCCCCTCAAGCAGCTGCTTGGAGGGGACTCCAGGCTGCCTGTGGATAGGCCATAAATAGTTTACAACTAGACAACTCCTTCATTTATTTGGCCATACTTCCAAACATTTGAAGCTCAGGTTGTAAGACATTTAAACCTAACCCCCTCTCTGCAAAAGAATGCCCAGAAATTTCACTTTTATGGAATTTCCATATGTTTCCACCCTTTTTGGGCTCCAGCACATGTGACTTTTCCACAAAAATATGGGACAACAATTGGGGATACACCCCTTCAAGAGATCACAGAGTTCTATGGAGGCAGATGTTTTGCACTCTGCAGACACTATGGCACATGCAGTGGCCGAATAATATAACATATAGTAGAATGGACTCTTCCTGCGGGAGCTGGGCATTCAGAAACAACTGAAAGGAGTCAGAGGAGGATGTCAGGAATCATTTTGAGGAGCAGGCGCGGCACAGTCAAGCAAACTGCAGCCAAATACAACGCTGATGCTCAAACTGACCAGTCCGAATGCACTCGCCGTTCCTTAGCACGGATGGGCTATAACAGCCGACGACCAGTTCCAGCCCCATTGTGTCTAAGAGAAACAGAAAGACGAGACTCCAGCGGGCAAAAGAGCGCAAAACTTGTATCACTGAGCAGAGGAAAAACATCTCCTGGTCAGATGGATCCAGATGTCTGTAGCCCCGTGCTGATAGGAGGTCAGAATTTGGTCAGGCAGCATGAATCGCTGACCCCTTCCTGTCAGACTGGTAGAAGGGGAGTTGGAATGTTTACTTGTGGATGGACGTCACCATGTGTTACTATGGTTCTGAAGGCCAAAGGAGGTCCAACACGCTACTAGATGGGGGACTCTAATAAAGAGGTCATTCAGTGTATGCTCATAGTATAGGCTGACGAGGCCTCAGGTCCAGCCTTCTTCTCCACCTGCTGCTTCTTTCATCTTCGGCATTGTCCTACATATATTGATCGTTCTAATCGCACTTTGCAAACATTTAATTCTCCGTATATGAGCTAATTAATTATTTCAAGCTTTACGCGCTTTGTTTGATGTATTAATCATTCTCTTTTACAACATCTCAAGGTGTACGGAGGGAGCAGCTTTGAAGTGTCACCTCCTTCAAGTGTCGTGTTGCGAGGGACCGAGGAATAGACCCCCGACAAGCTTTGAAGTAGGGATTGGAAAGCCAAAGATTCTATTGATCTTTTCAGCTTTGGGCGATCAAAATGAGACTGCAATTCCTTCAGAAGTGGAACACATGGAGAGAACTCATGTTTTATCCTTTCCCACTTGGCCCTCTCTACTCCAGATCTTGACTATTCGTGCGGTATGTTCTGGTGTGTTCCTAAAAGACTACTTAGGATGTCACATACTTATTAGACATACTTATTCGAATGTCTTGCGTGCAGATTAGTCTGTTGTCATGGTGTAAAATAATGCCGACGTAACAGTGACATGATGTCGGCATCTCTAGTCTAACCAACTTTTGGGTATGTAACTTTGGAAAGTACTTAGCTTACATATTTAATGCTGAACTATTGATGAACTACGGTCATTGACAAGAAAAATAATGTCTCAGGCAGAGATGTAAATATTACGGTTGTGATCTGATTAGTCACTGAGTCTTGCCACCAATGGCCATAAAAGTCCTTCCCTCGTTGCCCTATACAAAGGCTTTTAGAAGCTACTTTTTGTAGTAGACCTCTTGTTGGGAGATCGTTGACCACTAGGACCCTCTACGACGCATCCGAAGACATTTTGCCAAGTTAACAGACTTTAAGATGGGACGCATTGTTAGAATGAGAGAAGTAGGATCATTTCGATGAATTTTCCACCATCTAGGCCATTCTAACATTCTGGCAGTAGTTACATGAGGGCACACACATAGAGAGCATGCTCCAGACCACCCAGACAGACCACCGGTAAAAAGGACCATTTCATTCGCTGACGAGCACAACCAGATCCAGCAGTCTTGCTGTCCACCATCCAGACACAGGTGGCACTTTCATTACGGACCCCTATCTCCGCCCAGACCATTTCCAAGCAGAAATGGAAATTTGGTGTTATGGTGCCCATTCTGTGTCTTGCCATTAACACCCCAACACTGTTGCCTTGTTTGCAGTGGTGGTGTGGACAAAAAACAAGGACGGCTATGACAAATCCAGGTTTAGTTTGGGCAATGATGATGGCCGTGTTCATGTCTGGAAACGTAGAGGTGAGTATCTCAGTTCTGCCTTTGCTGTACAGCAGCACACTGCCTTCTGCTGGTGTGATGGTCTGGTGGGCATCGGATAAGACAATTGGTCGTCTCTATTAGTGATCGAGGGACACTAACAACTCAATAATATGTGCCGGAAATCCAGCAGCCACATGTGTTGTCTCTCATGGCAAGGCTTCCAAGAGTAATTTTTCAGCAGGATAATGCTCGCCTCCACCCAGCAAGGGTGCGTGTGCTGCCCGTTTGGCAGATTTATCGCCAATTGAGCTTTTATGGGACCCGTTGGGATGCCAACTTCAACAGCCTATGAGTGTGCAGGATCTAGAGGCCTGTTTGCAACATCTGTAGGCAAATGTGCTTCAGTATAACATATGAAGCCTGTATGCCTCTATGTCCAACCATATCTCATCATGTATCTAGGCCCTGTAGGGTACTCGAGCCTGCTTTACATAGTACAGTTTTCCCCAATTAACGTATCTTTTTGCTCTATTACTGCAATCACTTACACATATCATCAATACATTCACACAAATAACGTTTAATTCCAGAAACTCCTTGGCGCATTATTTTTTTGTCAATGAGTTTATACTGAGATGAGATGTTCAGCCATGGTGGGCCAACAATCTCCACCCAAGATGACCAGTTTAGTATCATTGAAACGATCAATAGTTCAGAACTTGGGAATCTTGAGATCGAACATTTATCCACTCATACCAAATGTTGTCTCTGCACCATCCCTGATGAGCACCAAGTAGAATCCATTCAAACTCAAAAAGCCATTGTGAAGACATCCTCATAACTATTGGATCATAAGTCAGATCTTTCACATGTGAGTATAAACCCAACCCTATACTTTAGAAGCAATATTCCACATGGAAACATGGCTGATTGTAAGACAAGGTCGTTCAAACAAGGTCCAGAACACACACATTAGGACCATCTTCATACCTTAATATATGCTGGACGTCATAGTTGTTAATGACTTATGTAGGACTGTCTAGGTGGATTTTGGTGAAGTACTAGACATATTGTGATTGTCACATAGAAGACAATAGAGGTGAATATTTCCAGTTAGAGGCGTAACTTGAAGCTCCTGGGCCCCAATGCAAAACCTGGAACGGGGCCCCCAACTATAATGCTTTATTCATAGTACTGGGCTTCCTCTATGGAGAAGAGAAGCCTTATGGGCCCCCCAAGGCTCCTGGGCCCGGGTGCAACCGCATCCCCTGCACCCTCTATAGTTACGCCCCTGTTTCCAGTGTTAAGATAGCTAACTTCTAGTGGCCAGAAGAAGTAGTTGAGCTCGTTTATCAAGCCAGTTCTAGTATGCAGAGTGATCCTCAAATTCGGTGTCCTGTAGATTTCCTAGAGGATATTTTTGCATGTTGGCTGTTTAGCTAAGCGTAGTCCAAAATGTTACATAGAAGTCCCAGTGCAGCCAAAGTATGGGTCCAGGGTGACATGACTGCGTCAGCCAATGCCCACATCATCATCACACTGGTGTGTGCGTCCTTTCATTTTCTGCACTGGGCATCAACAGATTCCTTGCTCTTTTTTCTGTGGACAGATTGGTTGGCTGGGAGGTGAGACAGACCACCAACCAATCAGCATAAGTGCATGTGTATTTATTCCAGCTCCTCCTGTGAGAGGACGCCGGTTATACTTTTGGTCAAGTCTGTGGCATTTGTCTATTGGTGGGCTCTAGTTTGAAGGTATTCTTTGTCCAATTTGTGGACTCCTGTCTGAAGACTGTTGTCTATAGGTGTTTTGGTCCAGTCTGCTCTTCCTTGCCTGGATCTCAAGCTAAATTAAGCCCACTGTGTATTTTGTACTCTTACTGGAGGTTATTTAACATTTTATTACCTGCTCCTAAGTGGTCATTTATAGATTATCATCTATCTTTACCACATATTCCTTTAATCATCTAGGGATAGTCAGGGTCTCCCTAGGTTCCTGACATGGTTTTGCCCTCATCTGGGTGAGTGCCCTGCCTTTAGGCAAGAACTTCCCTTGTTAGTTGTCTACGGTTAGTTTCCTAGTTTTGTGCTTAATTTTAACTAATTTGTGTGATCCGCGTTAATAGAGTGTATATATTAACGTCCGTGTAGGCCGCTAAGGATAAGTCCTATACAGAGACATAATCATATGTTTTTGGATGTTGAATGACGCAATTCTGTAGAGAACATACATGTGAACCTTCACTTCTTCTGGGGAAGGGCCATCATCATTGGAGTGAGTGTCTACAGCCACCATTGAGATGAGGCATCATTCTAACATACACTTGTTCCAGCCATTGAGGGTGTTGTAGAGGCCAGAGGGCAAGTTGATGTTCTGAAAATGATTGCACCTTTTTGGCTGATTTGCTACTTCTTCAGTGTTACATCTGAGCCAAAACGCCTCGTCCGGATCAGACATAATAGTTGTCCATCATGACAGATATACACACTAGTAATAATGCGGAGAAGAAAACAACATATAACATAACTAAAATGAGGTAAGGGAAACCTCGCCCTATCACATTAATGTGGAGCAATCGTCCTGACGAGGACGGACCCACATCCGGAACACGGGGGCTACTGAGGGTATCCCACGATTAGAAATGGGTAACAATTGTCAGATGTAAATATCAAGAATATTGTTGCAGACGTTCTGAGGCCTGCACCTTGCTTGCAGGCCAGACCAGGTTTTGGGTGTGCCCTTGCTTCTCCGGGAGCTGAGGGGTGTGGTAGCTGCAGGAGTAATGTCAGTCAGCACCTGGTGCTGAGTAGCCCAGCTCCTACTTAAACAGTGCCAGCATTATCTCCTGTGCTGGTCAATTTCTTCAGTTGCCTTTGGACAGCGACGGAGCAGCACATCTCGGCTGAAGCTCTCCATACTAGCTAAGTGCTTTTCTGTTTTAGTTTTCTGTTTCACCTTTCTTTTGTGCAAGGGCTCCCTGATAGGGACTAGTCAGTGGCCTAGGCACGCGTGTGGGCTCGCACTTGTCAGAGCGATCGGTCCACCGAGTAGGCAGGGACCCCTCCCGGGTTAGGGGTCTATAGGGAGAGAATTCCTCCTAGTTTTATGTTTCCTTTGCACAGTTGTGCCTTTTGTTTGTGTTATTGAGGTTGCACGTCCTGAGGACGCAACAAATATCAACTGTAATAGCAGATGTACAAGACCAGAAAATAAGAATCAACTCTAGAGACTCATTTGAGACAAGAATGGCTCCCAGCGGACATGGACTGGAGCATAACTCCACCATGAAGGGAATAACCGGTGCCCTCTGAAAGGAGGGGCTGTAATATATATATATAATAGTGGATGATTGGCTGGCTAGGAACAACACCTCCTTGCTGACCAATCAGACCACCAATCAGCAAATGAATGTGGACTCGCGACTAGCGCTGAATGACAAGGAGCATGTACTAATGTCATTATTACATGGACTGGACTGAGATCACGACACAAGCCCAGACATGCTTCTGTGTTGCAGCCGGTGCGCCGTAACTATGGTGCGGCCGACATGCAGTGACAATCAGTCTGTACAATGCAATAGGTAAATTAATTCACCTGTTGATTTCGTAGAAACACTAAAAGCTGATTTCAAACCTCGTAACTCAATGTATTCAATGTCATCTAATGGCCAGTGAAAATCATATCCGGCAAAGCACTTTTCACGATCTTCACACTCTTATAAGTCCCTATTCTGTAACTGAGCCGCATCTATATCCAGTACATTCTCTTGCCCACATGCAGATTGGGTTGTAGGTATTTCACATGGTATCACCAGGTATCACATGGTATATTTTGTTATAGTATAGAACCCTTCTTGCCACCTACAGCCTTTAGTAATAACAGAAATGGGTGCATTAAGATCCGGTTTGAGTGGATTCCGCCGTCCGAGGCTGCAGAGCCAAGGAAGCTTATCACAATGGCAGGTGCTGCACTGCTTCCAGCTTTCTAACAGATGAATGTTGCATTTGATTGAAAGCGACTGATTGAAATGCTGCAATCTCACAAATGCCGGCTTCATAAAACCCATTTTCAAATACCCTATTAGGGAATTCTGGTTTAATAGAGGCGTCCTGTGTTTAGAACCAACAGAGCAAAGCATGTCTGCAAAAAGAGCCTCCATCTCTGGAGGACACAACATGTTGGGAACGGTGTAATACTTCATTTGCCCTGTTGTGGTGCTGCAGGAGAATCAAACACCTGCTGCCAAGATCTCTAACACATTACAGCTGCTCGCTGGAGCTATTAACTTATCGGAGAACCCTTCTAGCAAAATTGTCTAAAGTAGACTATTCCATTGGTGTTGCCAAAATCCCTGCCATGAACCATAATCTCTGGAATCAGTCCATATCCCACTGATTGGGTATGGCCCACCACACCAGTCTGTTCATACAGTAGGCTGGATTGTTTCCTATTAGCATGTCACATGTCCTAAACGATGCTACGTGAGATGCGGACCCTTCGACGTGTCACCATAGTGTATGATGTGAACTGCACACAAGCATCCGTCACGAAGCACAACGCATCAGCCCGTCTACAATGGTGCAAGGAGCGTCGTCATTGGACAGTTCAGTGATGGAAGAACGTTCTATGAAGCGACGAATCACACTACTCCATCTTCATATCAGATGAAGTACCTGGGTGTGGAGGATCCTGGGGAAAGCCTTTTGCTTGAGTGTCTTGCGCCAACAGTTAAAGGGCTTTTCTGGGCACAAGATGGAAATTCTGAAAAGACTGAAATCTAGGAGTTACAGTTAAGTAGCAGCAGCCTTAACCTTTTATCGGCCACTCTGGATCCTCTTCTTCATCCCGTGCAGCCGCCGATCTGCCGCTGTGATTACATGCATAGAGCCAGCACCGTAGCTCTGCCCACAACTCACGGGTCCTACAACTTACCTGCACCAACCTCACACTGAAGCCAATAGATATAACTGCCCAGCACTCTGACCTGCACATGAGCAATTCCGCTCCTGTCCTCCCATCATGCACTGCTCACAGGAAGTTGGAGGCTATGGACAGGAAGTAGCAACAGTGATGTTAGAGGAAGTGGAGATATTTTTTAGGCGGAGGGTCATATGAAGAAAAGAATGAAGAAAGTATCTCGAGCGGGTATAGTGAGCCAATTATTGTGATGATGTACAGTAGATATTAAAATGTTAGTCTGTGACCAAAATACCCCTTTAAGTACAGCAGAGGGTCCGTTATGGTGGGGATGTTTCACATGGCATGGTCTTGGTCCGTTGGTTGTAGTGACAAGAAAAATATCAAAGATGTGTTTTCACATATGGTGACGCCTTAATATTGCAGTAAAATTGTAATTGTAGTCACACGGTTGAGAAGTGGGCGACAAAGATTAGACGGCTGGTTCATTTGCAAGACGGTCCGGCAAATGCATCTACTCTGCAATTTGTGGATCTTACGGTTCAAAATGTCATCACAGAAGAAGGACCTGCTCTATTTTCCTGCGCCTTTGCACACCAAGGGTCCCCATACAACTCTATGGGAGGCGCGCTAACGCCCACAGATGCGCAATGCGCTGTGCAATTCCGTGGAACGAAAGAACACATCTGGAACTCGGCAGGCTAAATAGCCATTTAAAGAGTGACGCGTTCGTCTGCCGCGCATCAATGAGCATGCCCTGCGTGTGCAAAAAGTACAATAAAATACATCGATCTGCGTGCAAAAAAGCCTCGCACATAGCGTAAATACGTAGGCGTGCACAAAGACGTATACGTCCGTATGAAGGAGCCCTGATAGTCCATGGTAAAAAATGGCAGCATGTCCTATTCTGGCACCGCAAGAACACAAAGTCAATGAGCGCATGAAAGCAATACAAAACTCGCTCATATGGCCTGCGTGTGTGCTCCGTTTTTTTTTACATATCCATTGACTTCAAGGGGTTGGGACTTAAATGACAAAAAATTGAGCCACTTCAGGTTTTTTTTGACACGTGTGAAAAACAGATTACACTCAGATGACACTCGCAGGTTAAACACCATACAAACTGATGTACAGCCCACCTACACTCTTAGTGGAACCAGTCAATTTTTCAGTGCCCGAAATGGCACTCGCCCGTGTGAATAAGGCCTAAGTACAGCTCTCCACCAATGAAAATGTGCCATTAAAGTTAATTAGTAAAGAAGTTTGTCACCCTCTATTTGCCCCATCTACGACTCCTATCCAGAGATGGGGGGATGATGACCACCCTGTCTACACTCGCTTGTGTGCTGAGCAGCTCCAGGTCCCCCAAATCAGCTTTTTTTCATTCCACACTTCCATATAGGACTAAGCTGACTGATGGGCGGTTCAGTCCCCGACTCCTCGGCACCGATCCGGTTTCCCCCCTCCTTTTGTAATAATCCCACCTATTGGTTATTGATTGACATCCAGGAAGCTGAAGACATACATAGTGCATTCCAGATGCCGTACATGCACCGCAATACCAGTAAAAAAGTACATGCGGGTGCTTAAGTCCCTGCGCATGCACCTTTCTCTGACGTTCTGCGCCCACGCGGGGTCAAAGACACACAATCAGTCAATTAACAATGGGCAGGGCTCTCATGAAAGGAGGGGGAGAAAGCCATACCAGTGCCATGGACAGGACCACCCATCAGACGGATTAGACCTAATTAGCATACGGCATGCAAAGTGAAAAAAAAGCTGATTTCTGGGGCGGGAAGCTGTTCAGAATTGAAGGTGCGGATAGGATGGTCTACACTCCCCCATCTATGGATAGGATTCACAGATGTGGGGAAGAAGGAATTACAGATGACATTTAATGAAACGATCATGTGACCTTCTTTAACTTTTTATTCCTGTTCTTATGATAATTGAATCATTAAATCAGTTATATGACTGAAGAATACATGTTCGCCAATAACCATGAACACAAGTTACAAGAAGGAGAAAACTCATCCACGTCTGTCCAAACATCATGTGCCGTACCATTGTCTATGCAAAGAACATCCCTATAGTAAAATACATCGGAGACCTGGTGGGCTAGTGGACAAGTCTTTCCATCTATGACCAGTGCATATCATCGAATGGTCGAAAAGAAATAATATTTTTAGATGCCAATGGGAAACAGCGCCTCTAGTGGTAAAGTAGGGTAATGAATAATTGTAGGCTGTATACAGCTCCACCGAACACCTGGGGCTAGGCATGATTTATTAAGTAGCCATCAATGCGGAAAGCTTTTATTGCTTTTCATAGAGTAAATTGCCTAAATGACCCAATAACCCCTCAGAATCCAAGCCATACCCTACCATTCCCTTTCTGAGCCGTAGAGGTGGTTGAGTGCTGCCTGCTTTGTTTTGTAGCTCTGTGCCTATTATTTTAATGCAGCCCTTATGTATCCAGATGCAACATGACTTCACACCTGGTCGAAAGTCTTGCATTCCCTTCCTTTACACAACAGAAGGTCTCCGAAGGCCGCTCAACCTCTTCCCGGCACATCGAAACAACTCCAACGCAATGAAAATGAGCTGAGACGGAGCGAGATTGGACTAGCAGCCTCGTGTGTTTACAACCATGCTCTCTAATCAAGCGCTGTTAAAAGGCACATCATCTTGTGGCCTTCTGCCATCGCTGCCCCCCACGGGACCTGTTTTATCTCTCGGTAAAAAGTAATTGAATCATCTAGATTGTGGTTGTAAAAGTATTAATCTAAGGACAATCTGCGAAACGTCCTCCAGAGACGTCTCGGCTCTTCCAAGGAATACTCAATGAATGAGGAACCCGTTGACGATAGGAAGGCATTACCATAATTTCACAATTGGCAACAAATTAGTGCATGACCCCGGCGCGTTCTATCATTCCACCTCCCTATTATACATGGCTATGGTAATTTTCAGCAATCAATCATCCTTGCATGAATTGGGGAAGGAAGTCGGCGTTGGAAATCAAAGCATTGTCAGTCTAACCCAATCATACATATAAATACATGTGGTAGATCCCTCAAAGATCTGGCCAAGGTGCATCAAGAAGATCTGTAAAAAAAAACCTAAGAATGAAGCAGGTTCTCCCGATCCCCTGAAGCTACAGACTAGAAAACCGTAGACAAAACCTCCGGTCTACGACTGCGATCTTTTGTCTGGAAGACACGGGGAGAATGGAAACAGCTGTTCACAACAAAGACCCCTTAATGGGTTGTGTGTAAAGCCTGCTATCCTCCCGCTCCTTCCAGCTCTGCTCATCTCAGTAGGATCATCCGTCTCGTAGTGAATTCCCACTGCAAAAGCCTAGTTTTCGAATGTCTAAAGGAACATCATTGAGCAATTCTCATGCCATCATATTACACTCCTTTCCACCTGAAGCCAAAACAACCTGGTGGAACCTACTAGAGAAGAAGAAGAAGACTCATCTCACCCTTCAGTAGACGTCATGATGTTTCAGGGTTCTGTGTCTTCTCCAAGAGGTCCCTAGGACTGGGTCACTTTAAAAGATCTTTGGGAAGTCCTTCAATAGTGACATAAGACGTTTCTAATAATCCTCAGAGTTCCCCCCACCCAAAAAAGAAATAGGAATTGGCCGCGCTGAGCACCTGCCTCCGTTCAATGTCTCTCCAGCATCTAGACCTGAAATGACTTGAGGGCTTGCACTGCCACCCCTGGTGAAGATTGAGCTCTCTTGGTTGATGCCAGGGGGGAGGTGGACTTGTGGGTTTGCTTTGATCCTTTGCTTTCTCCTCTTCCAGGAGCACTGTGTTGACCTGCTGCTGACTAGAGCGGGATTGGAAGGTTTTAGTCTCCTAGCAGTGGATTTGCAGTCTATCCCTCTCTATTTTAGGCAGGGCTGACATCACTCGCTGCTACTCCTTTAAATCCTCAGCCTTCCCTAAGAGCATGCATGGCAATCGAGATCTCACTCTGAACTGGGAATTCTCTGCCTCCGGTTAAACCTAGCCTTACATCGTAGTCAGCATCTCGTCATACATAGAAAAAAGAAGCGAGGAGCGCCCTCGATATTTAGATTATTCTTCTATGTTTTCCATTTACCAAAAACAGGAAAAAAAGAAATTTTGTTTACAAAAATTGGGGAAAAAAATTAATAAAGCACTTTTTTAAAAAGAATTTTCATCTTAAATGTGAAAGCTAAATCCTGATATTCTTGTGCTGTTCTGTTGTAGAGCAGTTCGCTTGTTTTAGATTTCAATAGGAAACTGAGATTCATGATTTTAGTTCTTTTTTTAATTTGAAAAATCATAAAACAAATATTTACCAAAATGTCCAAACTGTATTAACCCTTTCCAATCCACTGTCTGATGTCTGAAGACATTCTGATTGAAGGCTGTACACCTCCAATGTTGGAAGACATCCGGCAGGGTATTCTTACTGTAGAAAACTGGCCGCTCTGTTGTCGGGGGCCTCTTTGGCATGTCACATACCGCAGTACTGGCTCTAGCCAACAGATGGCGCCATTGTATAATAGCAGAAAGAGAAAACCCCCTAGGAAACCCTGAATCAAAAATTGGATTGCAAAGGGTTAATCTTTATATGTATTTAACTCCTACCGTGAATAGCCAGTTTATTGAAGGCCCCGTCTAGTAATGTGTTGGACCTTCTTTGGCCTTCTAAGCTGTAGCACTTCATCACGGTGTAAATTTCATTAGTTGTTAAAATGGTTCTGCAGGAATATCGGCTCCTGCGGACAGGAAGCTTCTTGTAGTCACTGCAGATTAGATGGCGGCGCTGACATGTTCTGACCGGCGGACAGGAAGGGGTCAGCGGTTCATGCTGCTTGTGCCAAATTCTGATCTCCCATCAGCAACTGAAATCTGGATCCATCTGACCAGGAGATGTTTTTCCGCTGCTCAGTGATACAAGTTTTGCGCTCTTTTGCCCGCTGGAGTCTCACCTTTCTGTTACTTATGCAGGATGGTGCTGAACTGGTCATATGTATCGGTGCTAAGGAATGGCGAGTTGTGCATTTGGACATGGTAGTTGGGACATCAGTGTTGTGTTCAACTGCGATTTGCTTGACTGTGCAGTGCCTGTTCATCAGAAGCATTCTTGACATCCTCCTCTGACGCCTTTTGATAATGAGTTGTTTCCATCCACAGAATCCCCTTTGTTGGATGTTTATCCTTAATCACACCATTCTCTATATACTCTCCAAACGGTTACATGAGAAAACCCCACACGACTGGCAGTGACATCCCGGCCCCGGCTAGTCTAGCATCGATGACCCGGCCTCGTTGGAAGTTGCTCCGATCACTGGATTTTCCCATCTAATGTTAAACTGATCAACTGAAAACTTATCATGTGATTTTATGCTGTCATGACTCTTAATTTCCATTTAGGGAACCGCCAATCATGAAAGGGACGGATGCTCTGGTAAAGGGGCGGTTCAGAATATGTTAACTGCCAGCATACAACCCTACATTGGGCAAAAGTTGAGAGGGGAAATCAAGGACTTCCAACAATTCAAAGTTTTGTTGGTTTGAGCTGCAGTACCAGACGCAGCCCATGGACAAGAGTGGTGCTGTTTTGGGCAAAAAAGAAGACATTTGTTCTATTCCTTATTTTGATTGTCAGTTTAACGTTCTTTGTGTATGGCCATCTTAATTGACAAACCACATTTTCAGAACACACCAAGCCTAGCCTCACACTGTTCTTCACCGAGGACCCTAATTATTGTACCCAGCAGATCTCATACACCAGCAAGAACATGTCTACTTCTTTATTGGGGCATACACAAACCTCCCACATAATCGTACAGCCGCGGCTGATCGCGACCCTCTGCTACATTGTGCTCCAGGCTGTTATCCTGATCACCCCAATACTATACTAATACTCAGATCTGACAGTATGATGGGGAGGAGATGGTTCTGCCCTATGCAGTGTTAGACCAGAGTGCCCAGGGCCCACCAGTACAATTCATTCTGGGGGCCTCAGTAAAGCTACTTGCAAATATTACCCAATCACCTGATCCCGTTCACAAATTCCTCGCTGCTGCATTCTCCATATACTTCAAGAGAAGGTGATTGCCTATGCATGTCGCCCTCTTTCCGCTGATGTATATGGAGGATGCGGCGAGCAGGAATTGGTAGACTCCATTTAACCAATATCTGCAAATCCTGTTTACCAGGTCAGCGGCCCACCTTGACTCCGGGCCAACCGGGGTATTCGCCTCTGCTTTTTAAGGTCAGAAACCCCCTTAAAGTGGAAATTGTAAAATCGTTAATGGACCTTTCACACTGGATGGAATTAGTCCGTGCGGTCATTCCTGCATCACAATGTTATCCCCTGAATTCTGCATGGTCTTGACCCGGCGGACTTCTTGCCATTCACATAGGATGAGACGACTACTTCTGTCATTCTATGCATGAGCCATATAGTTTGCGGGATACGTTGTAGCTGCAACTTTGACAGCGCAGAGCCAGGAAGCAACGGGGAAGGTAAGTAGAAGACTCCCCATTGGGTTCAGCATGTTAGCTCCTAAGAACCCCTCTGCCCAGCTGCCTTTGACCAAATACAGTAGTGAAAATCATGGCCCCACACTTATGTCCCGAGAGATGACGAATTCACACGTACACATCATGGCAGTCATCTCCTAATGTGTGAAAGGGGCAACCCCACATCCAGCTCCTTCTACTAGGATATAAAGAACGTCTTGTAGTTACCTCATATACTGTAGTACTTCTTTCAGGCAGATGTCCAAGCGTTGAGATGGCACTACAATATCAGGGTTCACATTGGCCCAATGTAAAGAAATAGACGTGGCCCCTGATGGAGATTAGGGGTTCCCCTGTCGCTCTACTTCAGCAATAGTCAGTCCAACCGAACATGAGGGAGGCAGTAATCATGATCAAGACTGCATGGATAAGACCAACCTTCCCCATTTTAAAAACAGGCACCATAAACCATCCAGTAAATAACCACTTGGACTCTTCGTGTTGGGTCTAGAGGGAGTCCCCACAGGTTTTATTAACATAAATATTTAAGGAAAAACCTTGACCCCCAAAGGAATGAACTTGAACTCAACCGAAAGTCCAGTAATACTAACCCACGCCAAACGGACGGCGTGCGTGTATTTGCTCCATCGCCTTCAGGGACCAACAGTGACATCTGTGAAACCAAGACTCCAAGCCAATGATTGTCCAAAATATAGCAATCATCAAAAAACTGGGTGAAAATCCCAAACCACCAGATCATAGGGAGGGATGGGAGGGAGTGCTGCACGTGGTCCAGGGGGGAAGAAGGAGCACACTCCCCTTATCTACACTTTTATTTAATCTTAACCCCATCTCCTCCCCAAACATTAACCAATGACAGGGGCCATTTTCAAACCAGTATAACCGGGCGAATGCACAAACTAACCCATTAGATTCCCATGCAGTCCCACTCTCCCTCCCTATATGGCTTGGAGCCTCCATACTGTTTGGGTCTGTAACCGGGCTAGCGGTGTAGTCATGGAGCCCTTGTCTTTCTTGGTGGTCATGGCAGCTGCATGCAAATATTACCTGATCCTCCTTCACAAATTACTAACTGCCACATTCTCTATACATGTCAATGGAAAGTAAAGGCTTATAGAGGGAGGATACCGGCAGACCTCCCAATGCACTGGCCAGTTTAATAAATAGGTGGTTGAAAGGCTGCCTATCCATATTGTGCCCCTTGTGTCAGCACTGGGGTGCTGAGGGCCCACTCCTCACTCAGGGCCCACCAGGGGATTCACCGGTTCCCCTGTTTACATGATGCCAAGGACCAGGCTGGAGTTTTCCCCAAGCTGGAGAGGGTTGAGCTAGAACAGTTGGCATACCAGTTTCAGCCAAAGACAGCTTTGCTCTCATCAGCTTTGGTGGGTAATACGGTCATAAGGCGTTCATGTCCCGGTTTGGGCTGTGACCGGATCTCTCTGACATAGACCTGGGGCAATCCGGCCATTCTGGTCTATCATGTATGACTGTCATAGGCATCAGATACCTTCTCTATGCTGGGAACAACAGCGCACCTTTACTTTAATGGTGCAACGAGCCCAACAGGTTGAAGGCCGTATAGGGGCCGAATATAAGTCACCAAGACAGAAGAGTCCAAAAGTCCTCTGTCCTTTATCAGGGGAAGTAAGTAACCATAAACAGCAGTGCATTATGGGACCACTGCTTCACTGCCTGACATTACTTATGGGGATTTTCCAACTCAGTGTTGATCAACAGAAAGACACAGGGCTTCAGTGATCTCCTAATTATGCGGATGCTCTATTATCAGTTTCCACTTGTGGGGCTTTGTAATCATCCCATACTCCCCCATAAGGCTCACTACTCTCAAAAGATTCGGGGGCCGGTGCGGGTGACAGGTGAGTTGCGGCGGGTAGCGGGGGGGAGAGAGGGAGATCTCCCCTCCGTTCCTCCCCGCCGCCCCCGAATCTTTAGAGACGAGCAGGGAGATACTCGGCTAAGGCACTACTCGCTCGAGTAATGTGCCTTAGCGAGTATACTCGCTCGTCTCTACTCACTAGCTTTTCTTTTTCCTGTGTAGCACCATGCTGCTCACTGCCTCCCTACAGACTCTACACTTTAGCTGTCCTCACTGCAGACACTACACTTTAGCTGTCCTCACTGCAGACTGTACACTTTAGCTGTCCTCACTGCAGACACTACACTTTAGCTGTCCTCACTGCAGACACTACACTTTAGCTGTCCTCACTGCAGACTGTACACTTCAGCTGTTCTCACTGCGGGCACTACACTTTAGCTGTCCTCACTGCAGACACTACACTTTAGCTGTCCTCACTGTAGGCACTACACTTTAGCTGTCCTCGTTGTGGACACTACACTTTAGCTGTCCTCACTGCAGACTGTACTCTTCAGCTGTCCTCACTGCAGACACTACACTTTAGCTACCTCAATGCAGACACTACACTTTAGCTGTCCTCACTGTAGACACTACACTTTAGCTGTCCTCGCTGTGGACACTACACTTTAGCTGTCCTCACTGCAGACTGTACTCTTCAGCTGTCCTCGCTGTGGACACTACACTTTAGCTGTCCTTACTGCAGACACTACACTTTAGCTGCCCTCACTGCAGACATTACACTTTAGCTGCACTCTGCCCCCTTCCCAGATTCTGGTCCTGGAACTGGAACCAGCGTATCAGAAGGGCATCAGCACGAAGACTATTTGTCCTGAAACCGAAGGGTCACTTTAAAGGGGTTTTCGGGAACTAAAAAAAGCTTCTATAGGCTGGGTGGAAAATTATAAAATAAGCACTACACACCTGTTAAATTGCCTCCCAAACCAGAGCAGCCACCCCGGTCCCCGCTGAGCTGCTGGAGCGGTCATATGGTCATTGTACACAAGACCGCACAATCAGTCACTGGCTTCAGCAGTGATATGGCTATGAACCGCATGTGACCATAGATGCCAATGATTGGCTGAATCATGTGGGACAGATACAAATTTTTCTTCCTCCTGTGTAGAAAAGTGGGTGGGGCTTGTCAAGAGGGGGCGTGGTCCCAGGCTAACAGATTTATGTATAATTTATGCCTTGGACACTGTTAAGCATTTCCACTGGGTGGTTTCCACATCTCATCTAGGTCAATGGGAATATGTGCAAACTTCATGGACGAAAAGCAGGACTTTATTGGGATTGGTAAGGGTCCCAGTCAGGGGCGTAACTAAAGGCTCAGGGGCCCTGATGCAAAACGTGAGCTGGGCCCCCCCCCCCCTCTATCTGTATCTGTACCCGTACCCATACCTAAACCATGCTACATAGTTACGCCCCTGGTCCCAGTGATTGGACCTGATAATCAGGGCCTTCGGACTTAGAAAGGTTGTCCAGTTGCAAACTATTGATTGCCTATCATCATGCATGCAAAAAACTGAATGACGGATTGGCCCGTGTAAACAGACAGCATTCCATCTATTGAACGATCTCCGATCTCCTCCACCTCCATTCACCAGCGATGCTCGTTCTTGTGTAAAGGCACTCCTTACAGAAACGGATTTGGAAGCCATTCGGAGTTCTGACGACACTTTTCATTTCGACCTTTCTATAAATCTCTCCCATTTTCTGGATGATTCCGACGCATCTACTTGGTTACACATGATTTCCGTGGCCGAATCTAGAAAACAGGAGATATTTATAGAAAGGTCGAAATACAAAGTGTCGCCCGAACTCCTAATGGCTTCTCCTTGTAGGAACTCCAGTTATGGGCGAAGTCCACGGATCCATCCCAACGTCTGTGGATCACCTGAGAGTGCACACCCCAGAGCCATCTGAGGAAGAGCATACTGCCCCGAAACGTCCTAGAGTCTCTGGCTATAACAAAAGCGAAGCCATGTTCATGCCTGGACTTGTTCTTCACTACTGGTGTTGAGCGAAACAAAACAGTTGAACCCTGTTTTAGGTCAAACCTTGCTAAAAGGAGAAAAATGAAAGAGGAAAAAAAGGAATAATCTTTCATTCTTTTACCATTTTTTTTTCTTCTTCTTTCTTTCTTCTTTTTCTTCATTAAATGTGCCTTAAAAACAGTGAATTCTAATTGGATTGGGGAGAAAACGTGAGATTTAGCTGCAACTTGTCATAGCTTTCCATCATTCGTACGATTTTCAGCTGAAGATCGCAGTGCTTATGTGAATGAGGCCTAAAGGTAGGTTCACGTCTGTGTTGGAACCATGGAGATCCTGTCAGAGATCTGGCAGCCAATGCAAGAAGAAAAATTGCTTTTTCTGCCGTCTTAGGCCTCTTTCACGCCAGCGTTTTATCGTAGCTATTTTGCCGTGAACCCAACAGCTCAAACGTACGTAGATACACTTCTAAGAATGTTATACAGGCATGCTCGGACTGGCCCAACGGATGGATGGCCCGGTGGGTCCTGAGCCAGAGGTGGGCACCCCAGCCCCTCACCCCTGTATGAACAGCACATGGCACAGTACGCTCACTGAAGGGCATACAGATAGGCAACATATCAGCCAGCCTAAAAACCCATATAGTAAAGTGGCTGGTTTATTTATTCATATGGACCCATAGACTGGTTGAAATGATACCTGGGTGTTCGGGAGGTCGGCCACTATCCTCCCATCCTAGTCCCTGCCTTGCTTAGCTATACGGCAGGCCTCTAAAATGAATTTTATTGGTGGGCCTTAGGCACCCCAGTTCGGCACTATATAGAGAGCTTTTATGGCTTTTAGAGAGTGTTTTAGGAGTATTGGTGAAATTCTGATTTGGCTCAAACTAATTCGAACAAAACTGAACTTTTTGCTGGAGTTCAGGAAACTGGGAAAATCGAGTTTTCAAAAGTTCACCCATTACTATTCGCAATCGCTATCTAACTTGTGCGCCAAATCCTGATTTGCTTGCCTTTACCTGGTCTATTGAGATCACCTCCCACTGGTGTAGTGATTCCACCAGTTGGTAACACCACCCTGCACTCTTTGCAGAGGACC
Source organism: Eleutherodactylus coqui (assembly GCF_035609145.1). Lineage (NCBI taxonomy): Eukaryota > Metazoa > Chordata > Amphibia > Anura > Eleutherodactylidae > Eleutherodactylus > Eleutherodactylus coqui. The sequence goes on along the minus strand of NC_089847.1, from coordinate 128,130,949 downwards.
TTTTTGGGATGCTCTGCCGTTTTCTTACTTATCTCCCATTTAAGAGGGTGACATTACGGTAATGGAGGAAACATCTTTAGAACTTTTCCAGTGTGGCCAGCATGGTCCAGAATTTGTACCCCATTATCTCTTCTACTCAAAAGTTAAGAGGGTCCATTATAACAGTGCCCAGAAATAAGCCTCATCTCGAATGCTTCTACTAGATTTGTCTCTTCGGTGCATCAGTACAGATAACTGAACAGTTAAGATCTTTATCAAACACCATGTGATGCGCAACAGGAATGTGACATTTACGCTTCTTGGCGTTGTATTCCCTGAAGACTTATATAAAGCCCACAGAATGGACTCGCGAGCAACTGGTCTGATCTGCGGGATTAGACGACAACAGGCAGGAAAAATACCAAAAAAAACAATAATCGAGGAGACGATAACGGAGATGATAAGATTGCAGGAGGCTCTGCTGATCCCGTTAAGCAGTTTAATATACAACGAGTGATATGCGGCAGGTTAAAGCGACACTGTGCTAATACAAATCGGAATCCAGATTAGTGAGGGAGTCGTGATTGGTGCATCATTAGTGAGTTTGTAATGACATCTAGTGGTAAATCTCATGAACTTAGAAGCAAACTTGTCATCCCATGCAGTAGCGTGACGAACGTACTGCTCTGTTTCAGCAGTATAGCCCTCGGGCCGGGTGCTCCTGGGGCTTAAAGACCCTTCTGCCACATAGAAGGACACCAGTATTATAAATGGCAGCTGGGGGCCCTGTTACAGATTCTGCTCTGGAGCCCAGGAGCTATTATACAACCTGATAGGAACTCGTCTAGAGACATCATCATCTTGACATCAAGTCGCTGTCAACTCCCGAAGACCATTTAAGTGTTTCTTCTGAACATTCTGCATTCTATTTCGTCCCTCGGGCTTCTCAATGACGTAGTCGTGATAACTGTCTGTCTTATAGTTGCTCATCTTATTGCACTTTTAACTTTGAATCTTCTGAGTTTTATGGTCTTTTCCATCAAGCAGCATTTTCTCGTAGCAGGTGAAATGATGCCTTCTCTCATCTTCCTTTCCTGCTGGTCAAGGTCATTGGCATCCTCTTGTCTTCTATGTGCAGATGCCACACTATTACCTTGACTGCTGCCTCTGTCTGTAAGGTGTGCAAATGTGCTCAGCCCACATCTTGTATGCCCAACTTTCCCATCCCCAGCGCATCCTAGCCCTACCTGGATTATTTAAGGCACCTTTTTCCTCTGGAAAGTACGCAAGCAATAAGGTACCTTCGAGTGGTGTTCCAAGTATAGGTGTTCTATCTCCTGTCTGCCTTCTAGTTTTGAACCTCAGCCTGTATACCCAGCTTTTCCAAAGTCTGTCTGTCCTAACCTTGACTTGCTTTTTTTAACCACGTTTTGCCTGATTTCCGCCTGCTTCAATCTCCTGCCTGTTTACTATATTGCACAAAATCTGTATGCCCTGATCTTGGACCAATATTTTACTCCATCCTAGCCCAATCCTCTGGTACCATGCTTCAATGCCTTTTGACCCGCCAGAGGCAGCTATCATTGTGTTGAGACTACTCCAGAGGGAACACACTTCTCTTAAGTGAAGAGTTCTCTCAAAAAAGGCTTGAAGGGTAAAGACCACGGACCTCTTGGAGCTGCTCTCAGGCTTAGCCTAAAGTTAAATCAGCCAGTGACCCGTTGCGTTACAGCAGGTCCAACATGAGATACGGCTCGATCTGGTTGTGTGTGCTAGCAGTATAGATGGGGCAAGTGGCACAAGCCCAGGGTACTAGAGAAAGTTCAAATAAGCTACTTTGCTTTGCATAAGGGAATTTATGTATATGCGGAGCCAAGGCAGTAAACTGAAACTGTGAAAAACAAACCTTAGCTATTGTCCTGGTGAACTACCACCGCAACTCACCTGTCACTGGAGCAGCGGTCAAGGCCAGCATTCCCCGCAGCATGCACACTCCACTGTCTTTGCTTCCTCCATGGTTCCAACCTGTAGGGCACATGCGTGTTCCTATTCCTTCTCATAAAGTGCTTCTCTATCTGATCCCCCATCAACTACCTGCAACATCCTCCTATATTAGGCATCCTCCCCCTATGGAAGATGCCTACACAATCGATCTCCTATAGCCATTGTGACAAAGGCCTTGTAAGTATGTATTCCATTTGACTCCTACTTGACCATCAACTACACTGACCTCTGTGCTCCCTGACCTCAATTCTTATTATTGGACTTTATTGTTGCTCGTTGCCTGCCCTAACTTTCTGCCTGGACTTTGTTACTAAACCTGTGCCGCCAGCCCCAACCATTGCCTGTCTGCAATTCACACCATTATGTACCGCGCCCGGCCCTGTGCAGCATCAGAAGCTACACCACTGAACAAGTAATGGCTTGGGTACACTGCAGCAAAGACTGTATCCCGCTTGGAGAGGCAAGGGTGAAAATGGGGGTACCCCAGGGGCTGCTTCAGCAAGGTGTGTCCACATCCATCCATGTGACAGCTATAACTATGATGTGTACCTCAAGATACATCTTGATTTGGTCAAGGAACCATTTGTATTGAGGGTCTCAATTGTCTACAATACCAAAATGGGAAAAAGTATTTTACTTGGCTTAGAAGTTCTGACACATGATGGAAGACAAAAACTGTTGGGCTCTGATTATTTGAATATGTGGCGGGTAATAATAACTGAGGACGTGGATCACTTACCCATGAAGTATCCCAGGCAGAAGATTGGATGACAATATTGGGCTTGTAGTGATGAGGATGACCATCTTAGACCTTCTCCAGAATAGATTCATGCAGCCTAAAAGCTACCAGGTGACTACTATTCTGTTCCATGTCCACAGAACTGCTACTACCCATGATACAGTGGGAGTGGGATGATAATGGAGACATGGCTAGTAATGAGGGTTTACAGGGTGGGCCATTGAAATGTAGCCCACCTCCCATCCAAGCACCGCACTATTTGGAGTAGGCCGTAGCCCATTAACTTTACCTCAGCAATATAAGAAATAGAAGCTGCGCTGCGATTAGTTGCTAGGGGCAACAAACACAGATTTTCTTTTAGAAAGCTTTCATAAATCTTCCCCATTGTGTTCTTCCTGCAATAGCGAATAGTTATTGTAGAAGGCTATGTGCATAGCATTAAGGAATTAAGGAAATGCATGAGGTCTTCTCCGACAAGTACCCAGGTTAAGATGATGGCTTATGCAGCAGATGGATTACACAGGGGTGACTGATAATAAGAGTGGTAACAGTTCAACGTGACGCCAGTGCCTCTAAGTATGGTGTAATTAATAAAATAAAGAGTCCAGACCAACGAGCTTTTGTAAAACCGGAGGCACACAGTTTTTACTGACTCGTGCAACTTGACAGATTAATGGTTACTGAGTAGGGTTAGCAGACAGTAGAACACTTCAACAATTCTTCTTACAGGCATGAAGCAACACATTATAATTCCTGAACTCACTTACTTCTTTCTTTCTTTCTTTCTTTCTTCCAGGCTAGGTTATCTGGTACTGAACTGAGTGGCTGTTTGTGGAGGAATGGAGCAGCTAGCATGGGCTTGACAAAGGGCAAACTGACTGTTTACTTCACTCAACTCCTCCCACTCCACCAATCAGGAATCTATATGCCACCAGCCAATCAGAATTGAATGGTTGCCAGGCAGACTAGCTTTAACCCGCTATACAGGAGAAACATCTTTTTCTCATGCAAGGCACCTTCTGCATTCCTGTAAGGGCTCAAAGTGAGTTCTCCAGGACTTCGTAAACCTGTTGACTACTCTGTAGGGCCCTTCAGGCCACTACAAGTGTTGTATTCCAAGCCTGGTTCAGAAATGGCAAACATGAAGAAAGCAAGGTTTCCTTCAGTCCAAACATCCAAAGCCACAGGCCCAAAAAAGACCTATCGCCATTCAGTTCAGCCTATTACCCCCTCCAATGTTAATCCAGAAGAAGGCAAAAAAAACTCTAATGAGGTAGAAGCCAATTTTCCTCATTTAAGGGAAAAAAAATTCATAGAAAACATCATAAACATTATCTGCAGCATCACTGTTGAAGAGCTACAGGCAGTATCAGCCAACATGCTGTGATGTGCCTAGATGTGCATAAAAGTGAACAGGGACTGCTTCCAGCATTTGTTGTAACATGTGGGTAAATCAATAAAGCTTTTGAAAAAACAATGCGCCTGCTTTTTCTTCCTGTTACAGTATTGTTAGTGGCACGCTACTTTTCCATGGCCCACCCTGCATTTTTGATGGGTTCCTTTTTTGCTATCATGCTCCCCCCTGATTTCTGCATATGCTGTGTGGGGGCTGTTTGCCTGTCAGCTTGATAAAGTCGCAGTTTAAAGTGATGAAACGCGTTGTTCAGTATTTTAATAAAACAAATCTTTGGCTGCATGGAGACGTCTTCCCTGGTGTTACCCTGAAGGAGCGCAGGCGGATCTTTTTTCTACTCAACTTCGTTTACTACGTGGGTCCAGCCTGACAGTTGGACACAGAAGCCTAGCAGCTCTTCCGATACATCATTAGAATGACAGAAACAACAAAAAGATCACTTATGGGATCCATACAAGCCCACCTGGACGTGGAGGTGTTAGTGGAGCCCCTATACAGGGGTTTTTCATTAAACACCGGGTGAGTCCTGTTTTTACTTTACTATGTATTTCTATCTATATTACTCCGGGTTGTCCATAGAGGCGCTGTCCTGACGTGTTTATGCTATGCCTGCAGTGAGGACAGCTAAAGTGTAGAGTCTGCAGTGAGGACAGCTAAAATGTAGTGTCTGCAGTAAGGACAGATAAAGTGTAGTGTCTGCAGTGAGGACAGCTAAAGTGTAGAGTCTGCAGTGAGGTCAACTAAAATGTAGTGTCTGCAGTGAGGACAACTAAAGTCTAGTGTCTGCAGTGAGGACTGCTAAAGTGCAGTGTCTGCAGTGAGGACAGCTAAAGTGTAGTGTCTGCAGTGAGGACAGCTAAACTGTAGTGTCTGTAGTGAGGACAGCTAAAGTGTAGTGTCTGCAGTGAGGACAGCTAAAGTGTAGTGTCTGCAGTGAGGACAGCTAAAGTGTAGTGTCTGCAGTGAGGTCAACTAAAATGTAGTGTCTGCAGTGAGGACAGCTAAAGTGTAGTGTCTGCAGTGAGGCAGTGAGCAGCAAGGTGCTGCACAGAAAAAAGAAAAGCTACACTGAGCCCTATGGATGAGTATAGAATGATTGCAAAGCCCCATAGCCTAAAACGAATTAATGGAGTATGTGCATGATTAGCAGATCACTGCAGCCCCGTGTCCTCCCGCTTCCACTCTACGAGTTAGCACCAAGTTGGAAAATCCTCATAAATAATGTCAAGTTGTGAAGTACTGGCGCTATAGTGGACTGTTGTTCATGTTGGCTTATTACTTCGCCTGACAGGGAAAAAGAACTTTTGGACTCCTGTGATGGTGTCTGATGCCTATGCCAGTCATACATGATAGACCAGAATGGCCGCATTGGCCCAGGTCTATGTCAGAGAGATCCGGTCACAGCCCAAACCAGATTTATCGTGACCAGACACGAATGCCTTATGACCCCATTACCCACCAAAGCTGATCTGAGCACCCTGACTCGGTGTTGGGCTGACACTGCTATGTAAGCCACCGTGGTACGAGCTCACCCCCTCTGCGGCCCGGGGATAACGCCAGCCTGATCCTCGGCATCGTGTTAACCGCCGACAAGTGATGATTCAGCATTTAGCGATAACCGCCTGCGTTTAACATTCATTATACAACTCTTCGGGGGCATCATTAGTGTCTGAAAAGTTCCCAGATCCAGGGTTTTCCCACCGAGATGCTTAACCCCTCATTGCCTGCAGTGGAGGAATAGCCTCGTATCTCATCTTACAGTCTGATCCTCTACATACAAGGTTCATTGTGCCGAGATTAATGTACTTATGTCTCACAAGGGAATCTTTGGGTAACGGCATCCCATTTAGTTGGGTTTTGATCCTACGAAATGAGCTGCGTACACCTCGCCCCCATCACTCTGTAAATCCGCACCTGTCAGCAGCTCGCCGCGGCTCTTCCCCTGGAATAATTGGTGCGCTGCTCTTACAAATATTCCGTCTCAGATCCTTCTGCCTGGGAAAGACTCAATGTAGCCAGAAGGAAGCTCGCAGCTGTTTTACTGGGGGATTAGAACGAATCGTACTGACCCAGATTCTGGTAGCCCTAAAAAGCATTAGAATGCCAGAAAGATACATATAGACACAGAACGGCCCACGGTCTTTAAAGGATTGATGCTTACCGGTAGAGAAATTCTCCCCGTGACCCCGGAGCGCGGCATAGAATCACGTGACAAGTTTTCCGAGGATCAGTTTCAGCGTGAATCCACATTAGATGGGAAATCCTGCGATCTGAGCGACTTCCAACGAGGCCGGTCATCAGTGCTGGACTAGCCGGGGCCGGGATTTCACTGCCAGCCGCTTGGGGTATTCTTTTGTAGCGGTGTGAAGAGTATACCAAGAATGGCGAGATCAAGGAAAAATATCCAGCAAAAGAGGATACTGTGGACGAAAAGAACTCATTGACAAAAGGGGTCAGGGGAGGATGTCAGGAATCGTTCTGATGAACAGGCGATATACAGTCAAGCAAACTGCAGCCAAACACAGCGCTAGTGTTCTGACGAGCGTGTCCGAATGTATAGATCGCCATTTCTTAACACGGATGGACTATAACAGCAGATGAAAAGTTCTATAAAAACTGGCAGGGGTCAAAAGAGCGCAAAACTTGTATCACTGAGCAGCGATAAAACATCTCCTGGTCAGCTGGATCCAGATTTCTGTTGCCCCGTGCTGATGGGAGGCTAGAATTTGGCACAAGCAGCATGAATCGCTGACCCCTTCCTGTCTGGCGGTCAGACGTGCCAGCACCGCCATCTAATCTGCAGCAACTACAAGAAGCTTCCTGTCCGCAGGGGCCGATATTCCTGCAGAACTATTTCATCACCCAGTAGGATTTACACCACGACGAGTTTTGAAGGCCAATAGGAGTCCAACGCGCTACTAGATGGGGGTCATTTGGGAATCATGACTTTAAGGGGATGCGCAGTTTATGGCACACAATGCCCCCCAAAGAGTTTATGTATATGCTTTAAAGGGGTTTTGCCACTTTTTAAGGATAGGTCATAAATACCGTAGCAGATTGGCGAGGACCCGCCGCTCGAGATCCCTGCTGATCAGCTGATTCCTGGCGCGGCCCCATCATTCAACTGATTAGCTCGAATGCCAGCAGTTTGCTAACAAAGTCCTAGAAAACCACTTTAAGCAATTCATGAACGCAAAGACCCCCCAACAAGCCTTCCAATGTTTCCCATTATTGAAATCTGTGATCGGTAATTACATATACACACAGACTAGTTTCTAGGATCTGAAACATTTCCCCATGAAGACCAATAGCAAAAACTTGTTTTTCCAAAAACATCCACATTTTCCATCCTCGTATGAAACAGGTTTCCAGGTTTTGATGGTTGATCGTCTTGTTAACTTCTTAGGTAAAAAAGTTGGCATTACATGTAAGTCACCAACAAATTTTTATAGAAATGTTAGCAAAGTACATGTGTGAAGAGTTGTCAGCCCTGATGACATCGGGGCCGAACATCAAATGACATTACAGTAAATTATGGATTACTAAAAGTTGTGCAAGCTTTGGTCCTAACATGTGTGTATGATGTCCGTTCCTTTATACTACTTGTAAGTATATAATACATACATGGCTGTCTTCTCCTGTCTCTCTGACCATGAAGGGGGAGATAAGGAATGCTTCTGAGGAGATCTAATTGCAAGAAACATAACTCTCCCCTCAAAAATGAAAGCATGTAGTCCACCCTACAGAAAGGCCAATGACCAGGCAGGGAAATCTCTTTGACCATTCGGTTGGCCATATAGATGAGGTGGGGTTGAATTTGTCAATGAATTGATCCCAAATACATCCTGAGTTCTGGGAAACTGGAAACCTGACCTTCTACATTGAATATCTAAAGATCTACAATAGACAAAAGACATCCTAACCGACCAATATTGGTGGGACAAGATGGCTCTTGTATGTGTATGGGGGCCTCCTGACTTATCCCCTATGAATGATTTCGGGGGGAAAAGAAGGATCGGGCAGGTTGAATTTCAATGCTTGATCCTTTCGTCAACTTGGGAGATAAGCAGCCGCCAGAACAGTCTAGCTCTAGCTTCCTCCACTGTCCTCATGTTAAACAGATGAACACTCCACCAAACTAAGCATTTACATGTTTGGCAGTGTCGGGGAAAATACTTTTCAGCCTAATGAGCATTTGGCCAACAGCTACTGTAGATGTAGGGGCATCTTAAAGAAGTTGTGCCAGCCTGCACAAACTTTCCCACAATGCTGGGCCTGGGGTGAACAGCTGTTTGCCCCAGGTCCCGCTCTCAGCACCCCCAGCGGTCAACTGATTTCTATAACACCAAGACAGCAGAAGGTCCACCAGAATGGGAGCCTCTCTTATTGAGTGGCTCTTACATGTGGGTCACAGAGGGGGGCCCCAGCGAAGGATCCTACTTAATGATGTTCATATACCTTACAGGGCATATGAACAGTTATACTCTTGGCCCAACACCTTTAAGGCCTTCTACTACTGTACAATACCTTTACCATCCTATGGCCACTAATAGGTGAAAAGATGACCCCCATACAAAGCAATCATCTGCTAATCATCATTTGACTACTCACTATGGACTATTGGTACAGATTGGCATGGACCAGGGTCATAATGCTTGGGACTGCAGAAGCTGTGACCAGGTCTGGAGTGGAAGAGGTTCCTGCCCCACCGCTGGCTCACACCTTCATTCCCATCTTGGGAACCTTATGCCAATATGCTGCAAATAAGAGACTAAAGCACTCACCAATGACATATCCCTTCAAAAATTTGCAATCTTTGTTGTTCACGCGTCTCAGACGTAAAGAAACAGGAGATTGCAGTGGTAGCTGGTGGCCAGATGCTATTGTGCATGCGCTACAGAGATCCCAGCCACCCAGCAGATCATTGCACAAGGAGTTAGCATGTGGTGGCTCCATAGCAATGACCAATACACAACTGCAAAGAAGAATACAGCTTTTCAAAAAAAAAGAGGCATTTTTGAAGAGGACATGTCATTACTGAGTGCTTTAGTTTCCTATTTGTAGCACATTGGAATGGGGTTCTTGAGATGGGAACATGCCAATCATGCTGTAGAAAAGCGGCAGATTTTCTGGACAGATTTCACCATTTTAACATATAGTATTCGGTGAAATCCACAGTGAAGGAGAAGCGCAATATTTTGAGTAATAATTTGTGCAGGTGGTGGTCAAAAACTTGCCCTGTGCCCATACGACCATTCGATTCCAGGGATGAAATTTGTCCAGGGACTGGACGAGGAGCGATATATTATTTAGTACCGTCCATTCTTCACATTCTGAGCCCATCCTTCTGTTCCTGGAGGCCCTCTTCATTCTTCTGAGATAACCATAATGTCACTGTTACTACTCCATACACATTTTGCACTGGGAGACAGTCACATGAACAGCACTGGCCAATCAGAGGGACATGTACAGTAATGTCTTAGACTACCGATGCACCACCAAGGCTTAGTGTGCATCGGGAAGTCTAAGAATCTCCATGACTGTCTTGAAAGAAAGTAGAGATCTATTGAAAGCTGACGGCATTGTGGGGAGGGGAGCATGACATAGCTTGGGTGGTTACAGAACTATGGTGGGGTGGAGATATGATGTCAGGAGGGATAGGGGTGAATTTAAATTAGGAGGGTTTTATACCATTTTGGTTATCATCTGGTTGTATCTCTCACCTACGCTCCCTTTCTTTTTTGTGTATGGTTAGTCAGCTAGGTGGTTGCATTTGGAGAAGTATGTATGTTTGTGGGGGGTGTTTGGGGATTACATGTTTTGAGTTGGGCCAGTGGAAGTGTTTTGGTTTCTCATGGCAGCTTAGCAATTGAGTGGTGGGAGAATCCTCAAAGTTGGTGATTTGTTGGACCTTCCCTGAAGTTGGGGGCAGAGAGCCAGTTTTGGTTCTGTACCCCAAGATGGCTAAAATGTTATTGTCTGGCTACATGTGGACCTAAAAAAATTGATGTTCTAGCTATTACGGGCACTAAGTCCAGTAATTGGTGCCACTGGTCCGGTGGCGATCAGCTAATAGTAAGACAACTGAGTGCTGTGGAAGCTTTTGGTGGATGCCAGACTTTGAGGCTTCGAGGACCAACCTTCACTTTGTCTGCGTTTTGGGGTTCAGTATGTCCTCCTGGGGTTTTTTAGTTGAGAATGTTATTTATGTATGACTGTTAAACATAATGGCTGCTGTGGCCAATCCAATCCATCTCCTTGTGTCGTGTCTTTATTTTGGGGAAGGGCTAATCATAGACTGCAGTTAGTGGAGTGAGGCACCAATACTTCTGTCACGAAGAGGGGCTCCAGAAACAAGTAGGTCAGTGGTGGTATTACTCTCGCCCTCCAGTCCCGGGAGAAATGTTTTTTCACGACCGGAGGGTCACTTTAAGTTACTGACTACTACATTCGTGTCTATACTACATTATCAGTTGTGGCCAGAGGCAAAACATGAAGCTTCTGGTCCCCAATGCAAATTCTGTAACAGGGCCCCCAACTATAATGCTTTATTCATAGTACTGGGCTCCCTATATGGAGAAGAGAAGCCTTATGGGCCCCCTAAGACTCCTGGGCCCCAGTGCAACCACATCCCTGCATGCCCTGTAGCTACGCCCCTGGATGAGGCGTTCCCTTGTGTTGACTTAAGGCTGTAAATTATTTAGAAACTATTGACATTGTGGAGACATTGCCTAACATTCATGCGACTTGAAATGTTCACTGGTTCTGCATCAATCAATGTCCTCGTGAATTTTAAATGAGCCCTCAAAAAGGCTGCCTCCCCTACATCTGCATCTTACGACAAAAATTCTACTTGTCCGGAACTCTGAGATGAATAATTTTGTGACCAAATATATAAATAATAGAAAAAGCAAAAACATCCAACTTTTTGAGGCCTAAATCCATGTCTATTTGGAGACAAATACCTCCTCCTCAAAGTCTACTTCATATTTTTCTCCAACCAGTCTTTGAAAGTGATGACTTTAGTGTACCCCGTATAGAGGTCCTGATGACAGGTCTTGTCATAGCCCCAGCTGACCAGTCCTACGAGTTGCCAAGTGCTCTCAGACGATGCCTGTCCTGGTAACAGAGCAGCGGCAATACCCCCAGTTTCCGAAGGACATATGTGAGGTGCGGGGCTCGGTGCCTGTTTGGCGCAGAACATACTTTCTGTCACGCTGACTGAGATGCCGTTCTCTTCGTACTGCTGCTCACAGAGGAGGGAGTCCACCGGCAGCACCAACCCGGCACGAATGGTCTCATTCTTGTAACTTGGTGCTTTGGGGTCGGAGAGGATCTTCCAACCGCTGGTGACAATCCTGGAGTCTAGTGTAGCCAAGTCTAGATCGGATGACGAGGTCAGACACACCGGTTGGACGTTGGTACTGATTCTCGCCTTGTCTAGTAGTTTAATGACTGCGATGTCGGAGTCCAGCAGGATGGGGTCGTAGTTGGGGTGTATGATGACTGCAGAGATCTGCAAAAAGAGTGTTCAAAAATGGCTTTAGGAGATCGAATAGACGCCCGTCAAAGACCCTCACGCCCCCGAACTAGTTAAAGGCCCACTGGCGTAAAGGCCCACAAACAACAGTTGTTCATACACTTAGTGACTCTCCAGACAACAGTCCCGTGTAAAGCACCATAAGGTAGTATACACAGTACATTATAAACGGCTGGTGGTGAGTAGTAAGAGATTTAATGGTCGCCATTGTTAGGATCTGTTTCTGTGAGACAAGTCATCATTCCTCGGGGGAAATTAGACCTCGAGCAACGACGACCCCTAAATCCTTATCAGGGACAGCCACGTCTACTCCTGAGAATTCAGCTGGTATTCTATAGGAACGCGGCTGCCATCCTATATACATCCCTGCTCCCAGTTGCCATGGTTACTGACATGTAGATGCTGCAGGCTCTTGTCATCTCGCTCGTCGTCTCTGTAGAATTTTCCCAGCACAACTTTCAGGTCTGACACCTTGATAATGGTACTCTTGCCGAGGTCGGTCACGCAGTGAGCGGCGATCCCCACCGTGCGCTCGTTTAGCAGGGCCCCACTGCACACCAGGATCCAGGCGCCCTTCCGCAGGTTGGCGTCTTTTACTCCATTCGATCTGCGATACAAGGCGGCTTGCCATGGCCAGCGCGTTTCGGACACCCGGGGAATGGTGAAATTCTCCAGCTTCCCACAAACTGCGACAAAAATTATAATATATCATTACGTTGACAAAATACTATCTTTTCTCCTTAGGGAGAGCACCTAGACGGTGAGTGAGGAGACTCAAAAGGCCATGCAAGCTCCTCTGGGTAATATGCAAATAAGGGAGATGGAATAATAACTCCACAGTGCCACCTAGTGGAAGGCAGCATTCCTTCAAGCCAAAGTTAGACTCTTTATACAAGCATGGTAACAATTAATTCCCAGTCATTGTTACAAGGCTTTTATAAGGTGCCTAACTTTGGCTTGAAGGAATGCTTTATTCCAATAGGTGGCACTCTGGAAGCATTATTCCATCTCCCTTATTTGCATATTGACAAAATACAAATGGTGCGACATATTTACTAAAACCGGCATTTCATACACTTATTGAACCGCCTGAGGGTGTAATGTGTGACAAACTTAGTAAAGCGACCCTCTGGGCATAATTCTGTCTGGAATTGGAGGGGGGTACATTACCTGCAGTTGCTCTTCTCAGCCACCCCTGCAATCTAAGGGTTTGGGGTCCTGTGTTTGGCCATCCAAGATGCTCACTGATTGGCCTGTGCCGATTACATGAGCAGTTCTGACCAATCAGAGAGCAGGTATAGTAGATTAGTAGTCTAACACTACAAGTGCACTCTGGGGATTAGGTAGTCCAAAGATTGTGTCGGCCAACTTCGATGGCCAAAAAAAGGACCAGGAACCAGCAGATCGGAAGGCCAGCAAAGGAGAACAACTGCAGGTGATATACCCTCCACACTCTTAGATCCTGCAACAGAGTTTTGTCCTGAAACCAGAGGGTCGCCTTAAGAGGTGCATCTCTGGCCAATTGTACACTAGAGAGTCAATTCTAAGCAAGCCATTAGCTGCCATAGATTTGTGATATCAAACTTTTCAGAACCCTGTAGCCCTGCACCTTTACACTTACCCCACTCATTTTTTAGAAAATCAGAAAAAGTAAAAAAATTGCAAATCTTTGTGCATGTATGAATTTTGCAAAATTGTTTTTATTTAATTTTTTATGCCAGAATTCTGGTTTCTCTTTAAAATCCGCCCTCCCACACACACTTCCCTATGCAGGTCTGGATATGAGCTGCGCTGTAGTAATGTGCTCATTTATTAAGAGGCACGCGGCTCTGGTTACCCCGTGTGCCAGAGAGTCAAACCCACCCTAGTTAAAAGCTGGAATTAAGCTGTTAGACCACGGGAGGCCACATCCATTTACTTGCCACTTTTCTGAAGCAGGCAGAAATGGTAAAAGGTCCAAATGTAGCTCAAACATGAGGTACCCCAAAAAGTTGCAATTCATAAATATGTCTAAAAACCGTACGCCGCTCGAATGTGGCCCCCCTTTTATAGAAACTTTTGAAAGTAAAGCTTGACATCTGTTCTTTTTGGCACAAATCAATAGTATATTTGTCTACAACCTCAGGGCTTATTCAAATATCCATATATCGGCCGGGTTTTCATGCTGTCCCCCTTGCAGGGTGAGGAGGCAGGACAGGAGCAGTGCACTGACCTCCCGCCCTCTCTCCGCCCATCACCACTGTTTGCAATGGGAGGACGGAGCTAAGTCCCGCCCCTCCCCTCCCATTGCAAATAGTGGAGAGGGGGCGGGAGCTCAGTGCACTGCTCCCTGCCCGGCCCACCTCCTTCCCCTGCAGAGAGGGACAGCGTAAAAACCCCCCTAATATACGGATGTCTGACAAAGCCGTCAATTCCAAAAAAGTTGGGATTCTGTGTAAACTATAAATAAATGTAAAGAAAAAGAATGCAATGATTTGGAAATCTCACCAACCATATTTTATTTGTAATAGAACATAGAACGCATATCAGAAGGGGGACGGGAGACATTTTTCTATATTATTTTTTTAAATGAGCTAATTTAGAAATTGATGGCAGCGACACATCTAACAAAAGTCGGGACACGGTTTTAAAAAGCCTTGAAAAATAAGCGGTACTAATAAAAAACAGCTGGGGGGTCAATTTCCTACTAAGTCACATGACTCTGTATATAAAAATGATGTTAGAGAGGCCGAGTCTCTCAGAAGCAAAGCTGGTCAGAGGTTCACCAATCTGTGAAAAACTGCATCTAAAAATTGGGGTACAATTTCAAAAAAATGTTCTTTAACATAAAATTGAGAAGACTTTCAATATTCCACCATCTACAGTACATAATAGCATCAAAAGAAATGTATGTGCAGAAGGGAAAAGGCAGACGGTCAATATTAAATGCTCGAGATCTGCGGGCCCTCAGGCGGAACTGCATTAAAAATAGGCAGGATGCAAATAACTGCATGGGCTCAGGGGACTTCCAGAAATCATCGTCTGTGAACACAGTTTACCAATCCACAAAGAAGCTGCCGTATATCAACACAATCCAGAAACGCGCCGGCATCTTCTCTGGGCCAAAGCTCATTTAAAATGTTCTGAGGCAAATTAGAAAACTGTTCTGTGGTCAGATGGATCAAAGTTTGAAATTAATGTAGGAAACCACGTATGCCGTGTCCTGTGGGCTAAAGAAGAGAGGGGCCGTCCAGCTTGTTATCAGCGCACAGTTCCAAAGCCTGCATCTCTGATGGTATGGGGTGGCATTGGTGCCTATGGCATGGGCAGCACACACATCATGAAAGGCATTATCAATGCTGAGTAGTATATAGAGGTTGTAGAACAGCATATGCTCCATCCAGACAGCATCCCTCTCACATAAGGCCTGGCATATTTCAGGAAGACAATGCTAAACCACATACTGCACCCATCACAACAGCTTGATTTCGCAGGACGAGAGTCGAGGTGCTGCAGCGGCCGCCTGAAGTCCAGACTTTTCACCAATAGAGCAGCTAGAATCCTCCATCACACAAGAATGGAAAAGTATTCTTCTCCCAAAACTCCAGCCATTCGTCTTCCCACTTCCCAGACATTTACAGAGTGTAGTAAAAAAAGAGGGGATGCTACACGACGGTGGGCACGGCCCCGCCCCTACATTCGTAAGATGTGTCGCTGCCACCACATCTGTCCATCGGTTCTATGAGGTATTGCAGCTGAGCCGTATTCACTGAGCTGAGCTGTAGGACCAAACACAACCAACCCATGGACAGATGTGGCACTGCATTTGGAAGGAAGCAGTCCTGTTTTGTTAATTTTGTAAACCCCTTTAAATAACAGTGTAGCTTTTTAGTTAGGGAGGGGCACGAGTTTGCCTTGTGGGACGCTGACTTATATGATAGCTACCTCTAGTAGGTGGCATTTATTGAGTTTTCTTTCTCCTGATAGGAGGCTGATTTGCAATAGCAGCTGTATACTTCCATAAACAGAGCACCCCCTAGTGGTGGCTGCAGGCAGACAGAGTTCTATCATTTATAAATGACTGTGTGAAGGGTAGCCGGGGATTCAAAGGTTCAAGAATCCATCTGGTGCAAAACTACAACTCCCACAGCTAAAGGCAGGCCACAAACCCATAGCAGGGCATTTTCATAAATAGGACTTACTAGGGATGCAAGATGGCGCTCGCCCACTCCACTTTCCGGTTTTCAGACAGGTCCTTCTGCTGCTTCCTGTGCGCCGGTAGAATGGAGATACACATTCATATTGTATCTGTGTATGAAGGTGCTGGAATCCCTTAGGAAGCTCTCCGGGGGGCAGAGCCGGCTTCTTCGTGGGGTAAATTTCAATCTTCTCCTTGATGAATGATGATGACGATGATGATGAAGAGTAGAGCTGGTGAAGAGGAGTCTCCCTAAACAATATAGACAGTAGTGGAGTCAAGGAAGCGGCACAGCCCCCAGCATGCAATGCATTAAAGGGGTATTCCCATCTCACCGGTTCCTGGCTAAGAAGACTAACCCACGTCTGGTCTCGGGTGCCATGGACACAACCGTGGCGGCAGCCTAACTCTGTTTCCGTAACTCCTATTCACTTCAATAGGAATTATGGAAACGGAGTGTGGGCCACTTCACATGGACATATGCCATTTTGAGTTTAAAGGGGTTGTCCCACGAAAGTAACTTATCTTCACTTAGCTACAGGAGGGGTAATAAGCATCTGATAGGTGGGGATCTGACCGCTGGGATCCTTACCAATAATGAGAATGGGGATCCTGAGTGTCCAGAGATTAATGGAGAGGGGTTTCATGTGCGCACTACTACTCCATTCATCTTTATGGTAATGCGGAGCAGGACAAGCGCTTGCACTCGGTTGTCTCCAGCAGGCCCATTTAAATGAATGGAGCAGTTGAATGCATATGTGACCACCACGCCATTCATGGAGTGGCGCTCTGAACCTCTGTTTTCATGATTGGTGATAAATTAAAGGGTCTGTTCAGTAATAAGTATTGATAGGCCTTTCAATTGTAGATCAGCGAGGATCTGCCACTCGGGACCCCGTCTGATTAGCTGTTCACCTGGCTGCTCCGTTGCTACTGCCGTGGCCCGGGTTGAGTATTGCAGTCCAAGTTTCCATTCAATTTCAACGGCCGGGAAAACAGCTGATCAGCGGGGGCCCCAAGTTGGTGGATCTCCACTGATCTGCTATTGATGACCTACCCTGAGGATGGACCATCCATAGCTCATAACTGGCCAGCACCGTCAATTTAAAGGGCCCACTTCGGTGATTTTATTTAATGTCGGCTAGTCTAATCTTGGTTAGTTGTTCCTTACTATCTGAGCCTCCACAGAGGGTCCTCAGACGGCTCCACAGAGGGTCATGTGATCTCAATTCTGACCAGCTCAGATCTCCTTGGGGTTATGTATTCATTCTTTAGTCATATTCTCAGTCTGTGTGATGCTGTTACGTGGATCTACCATAGAAACTGACACTCCTATCACAGTTGCTGATGATGATCACACAGGTATAATAGAGGAGATCATAGCTTATCCTCCTGACTCTAAAGTTATGGGCTGTAGCTTATTTAGAAGAATATAGAATGTAATGATAATTAAACTGTTCCCCCCAGCAGGCAGAAATGGTATAGCCTCAGCTAATGTTGTGCTGATGCATCACGGGATTGATTGAAAGTGAAAGCAAAAAATCTGGTGCCTGATAAGCATCAGACAGGGGGCTGCACTACAGGGAAGTGGCTGCAATACACAGAGGAGCCCTTCAGAGTGTTACAGGCAATCAGGTGAGGGGGCAGGGATGGAAAAATGTGTTTTCTTCAAAGTGGCCCTTTAACGAGATACTTAATACACTTTTTATCATGTGTCTGCAAATTAGCATATCCCCAGAGCTGCAGCCAATCAGCTTTCTGCGTCATTTTCCCATTCGTTCCATTCATTGCATTACATCTGATCCCCTATTGTCCATCAGAGGATCACATTAGCATCCAAGACAGGGATGGATTATATAGAGAAACCAAGTCACCAAATGGATGACATAAGACGGGATTATCTTTAACATGCACAATCCGCTTTTTTTAAGATAATACTTCCACTTACTAATGGTGAATTTGAGGTTTAGTAAGTAGATGCAGACGGCTTACAACATTCAGGGCCGTGACAGGGGGTGTAGTAGCTCACCGTGACTGAACCTGCGATGGCAGCACCTTCTGACGTACCAGATCAGGAATCTTGGGCTCCCGACAAGCTGAAACAAAGACGTGAGAAAATCAGGTTTACTTATGACCGACCGTCTTATCTGATCATGCTGCCCTTTACAGGCGCCAAACATGTGGTAGCGGTATGGCGGTATTACCATAGATAGGCCCATTTTGAATATTAAGTTGTTGGATGGGTTGTGGAAGGTCATGGGCTTTAGATTCCTAAGGCCCACTTACATGCAAAGACAATCTTTCAAACAATTGAAAGATCGACAGTTTTAGTGATCGTTTTGCATAAACTGCTAATGTCCATTAGCAGTTTATTACCTTCATTTGCATGTAAATGAGCCTCCAGAAGCTGTTTGCAAATCCCAGCATGTGGTCTGGACTTTGCGCTCAGCTGCATTGTGTTCACACAGGCTGCTGGGGGCTGTCAGCTGAATACAATGTAATCAGCTGTGCCCCTGGAGAAAACAGCATGTGGTCCCTGCTATCTCTTTCCCTCTGAACAATGGATTTTAAGCTCACCTAAAAATCATCGCTCAGCCGAAGAGTGAAGGATTGAAGCATTTGCACAAAATGATTATCGCTATGTCCTGACCTGACTGTGATTCTGCAGACCTGAATTAACAATATCATAGTTTCCTGGACTATGAGTACTGTTTAATAGACCCATGGTCAGGCCAAATCACACATCCCATCCGTATTACTGGCACATATATGCAAAACCAGCCTTTTTTGTTAGGATCTACAAACAATCATACACCTCGGCCCTTAATGAAGATCAGATTGTGAGCAGATTCACCCAAAACTGCCAGAATCAGTCAACCAGTATCCAATGTCTTCAAGGACTTGAATGAGTGCAGGAGAATACTCTTCCAAGGTGAAGGGAATGTTAAAGCACTTGTTCCAAAAAGGCAGCCCTTCTTCATATGCTCTATTGTGGTATATGAATGACATAGAGTGGGGTCCCCCAGTCAGAACCCCCTCTTTGACCCACAAGGGAGAGCTACAGTATTCTACCAAGAGTATTTGGACACCCCAATCCATAGACTGGATTGTGTCTTGTTGGTATGTCACTTGTTGTAAATCATGGAGATCTCACCGTAGTTTGTGGTGGACATTGCACATTATTGCATATACGGGTTATGCCGGTGCACACAAGCCAACCATCATAAATCACTATGCATCCGCCCGTCTACACTGGTGCAACGGGCATCGTCAATGGGCAATTGAGTGATGGAAGAACATTTTATGGAGCGACGAATCCCACTACTCCATCTTCACATCAGGTGGACGTGCCTGGAGGAGCCTGTGGAACGCTGTCTGCCTGAGTGTGGTGTGCCAACAGTTAAGTACGGTGGAGGTTCTGTCATGGTCTGGGATGTTACGTGGCATGGTCTCAGTCCATTGGTTGTAGTGACAAGAGCCATGAACAGAGGTGACCCTGACAGTCTAGACAATAATGTGCTGCCAACAATGTGGCAATACTCTGGGAATGGTCGGCCATACTTCCAAGAAGTCAACACGCCTCGTCACACATCCAATGCTGTTTTACATTGGTTTGAGAATATGGATGTCCCACAATTGGACCAGCTGCACAGAGTCCCAACCTGAACCTGCTGGGCATCTTTGGAACAAACTAGAACGTTGGGTCAGGAAATATGAACAGCGTCCATCTTCTTTGAGAGAACTCGCCAGACGTTTGCAGGATGAATGGAGGGAAATACCAGCTGAAGTGTATCAGAAGTTGCTAGAAAGTAGGATGCGGAAAGTATCTGATATCATTAGGGCCAAATGAGCCCCACTAAGTATTACCCTATGGGATTATCCTTGTGATTCTCGCTAAGGTACTCAGCTACTTTTGGTAGGATAGTCTACTCTTGTAAGAGCGGCTCCCATTCTGGCGGACTCTGTGCCGTCCTGGTATTACGGGATAGCCATTCTGTAATACTACATATCTGCTGCAGGGGATAGGATTGGTTGGCCCCAGCTGTTGGCAGTGGGTGCCAGGAACGGGACTCGTAATAATCAGCTGCTCGCCCCTGGCCTGGCATCCTGAGAGGATTGTGCATATTGGCGCATCCCCTTTTAATTCCGGACTCTGTTGTGAGGCATCATGGGAGTGGAATATTTAGTGATTTTCTTTTCTCATTTCCTCGGCACGTCACTTAGGGCCGCATCCTGTGCCATTAATGTTATTATCAGTTCGGGCCGGAGTTGCTCTTTAAACATATTTTTCAGCTTATATTTAGCTATTACCCTGAAATGAAAATGGAATTACTCAGAAAATATCCACTTCCAATTTGTCTAACTGTAGATGTGTAATCCGGATAAAGGAACCACCCGGAGAGAGTCAGCGCCACGGGCGTTAACCAGCTGTGTGCTGGAATCTGATCTACTTTAGGGCAAGCCATGTAAAAGGCAAAAAAATGTTGTCCCTCGCGGGGATCCACTTATGTCAATTACAGCCTGTTACTCATATACAACACGGTTATATGCAGGGAGACTTGTGTTCTCAAAGGGAGAAGCAAGAAACTTCATTAAACTTCTAACAGATTACTTCCCGCCAGTGGAGTAACATTCTACTTTCAGGAGTTCCTTAATCCTTTGGTTTTGGGACAAAATTCTGTCCCAGGATAAGAAGGGGATGGGGGTACAGTATATGAACTGCAGCTGTTCTTCTCTACCAACCCTCCCTAGTTCTAGGCCCTGTTGTTGGCCATCCAAGATGGCTGCAGCAATTTTCTAACTACCTAATACACTGCACACTGTTCTCTGATTGGCCAGTGTTGATCATATGACCATCCATGGCCAATCAGATAGCAGGTATAGTGTTTTGGTAGTCTAACACTATCAGTGCACTATGGAGATTAGGTAGTCTGAAGTGGGTGTCAGTGAGCAATTATTGAAATAATCGAGTCGGGTGTGATTGGCCCAATTATCCAAAAATAATTGAGAATTGGAACAACCTGACCCTGATTCTCATTAAAGGCAATGGGAACGAAAATTGGGTTTACTAATTTGGCCTGCAGAAGGTCCCTAATGCTGATGATGGAGGAGGAGGAGCCCCTTCAATGAATGTAGCTCAGTGGTTAGCACTGTTGCCTTACAGCGATTGATTCCTGGGGTCCAATCTCATCCAGGACAACATCTGCATGGAGTTTGAAAGATTTGATCCTAGAACTCCAGCATTGCAAGGCAACAGTGTTAACAACCGACTCTCCTCTTCCATTATATTTCAGCTATTTTTGGTAAAAATCAGGTTGAGCTGACCCAATCTGATTCTGTAAAAATCTGCTCTATTGCCTGGCCAAGCAAGACAAGTGTCGGTCATCTTGGACGGCTGAAAACAGGACCTGGAACCGGTGGATCAGAGGGTTTACAGAAAAGATAATGTACCCCCTGCCCCTCCAGTTCTGGGACAAAATTTTGTTCCAAAACCCAAGGATCACTTAAGCATCACCACAGTCCTAACCACCTGGGATAGAAGGTCCTGATGTCTAGTTCTACCTTGCTGTATGCTAACATTGTGGCTCCTGTAGAAATCTTACTACTGTGCAACATCCCACCATCCATTGAACTGGTGATGAGGCCAACCTGGAATGAACCTCCTTAGCCTAGGAGACCCATAGCTTGGTATGTATGCTTCATACAATCAAGTCTCCCAATTAAGGTGCTGCGTTTAGCTATTCAAGACTCGAGGGTCCGATGTTTGTTTCCCCCTACAGGCACTTGGGCCAACTTCTCATATTCTTGCACGCAAGCAATACGGTAAAAGGCTTTTTGCCCAGCCCCTTTGTCAGGCAAGAGCACTCGCTAGAATTTTGGTTTGCCTGGCCGTGTGAAAGGACAAACAGCTGTCCAACTTGCCGTATTTGTCCTGCAGCCCAGCAATGACGTATGGTCGTACGATCGTATGGTCCGTTATTAGAGCTTAAAGTGGTCAGTGTAAAGACCTGCTAGATTAATTCATTGTATAGCCAATTAAATTTTAAACACTTTACCTTTAATGCAGACCGGCTGCTTCCCAGACCATTGACCTGTTTCGAGACATTTCCGTTCCTGGTTCCCACTGAGGACATGCGAGTTGTTACAGAAGTAGTTGATAGTGGAGTCGATCTTGACCCGATTCCCATACGTAAAAGCCCCCTGCTCAGATAGTTTCCTATATCCGTTGAGAGGTGGTCCCGGATCTGTGCAGCTCTTCTCCTCTATAACTAAGAGTGGAAATGACCATATAAGTAACGAAGAATATCTGAATGTGGTAACACTAGAGTAATACAGCGGAATCATGTATAATGACTGGCGGAGAAAATTATATGGAGGAGATAAATATAAGAAACCGTCGCTTCGTGATCACTGGTTCACTATCAGGAAGATTGTACTTTGAATTCTAATGTTGTATAAGCAAATAAAAGAGACTGAATCAGGACTCCCTAAATAGCAGGAGGTATGAAGCCTGTACGTTCTATTCCCAAGAAGAGACAGGGAGGCAGTACTATCTGTACCGACATCATTTACATGGAGAGACAGGGAAGCAGTACTATCTGTACCGACATCATTTATAGGGAGAGACATGGAGGCAGTACTAACTGTACCGACATCATTTACAGGGAGAGACATGGAGGCAGTACTAACTGTACCGACATCATTTACAGGGAGAGACATGGAGGCAGTACTATATGTAACTGCATCCTTTACAGGGAGAGATGGGGAAGCAGTACTATCTGTACCGACATCATTTACAGGGAGAGATGGGGAAGCAGTACTATCTGTACCGTCATGATTTACAGGGAGAGACATGGAGGCAGTACTATATGTAACTGCATCCTTTACAGGGGGAGATGGGGAAGCAGTACTATCTGCAACTAAATCATTTACAGGGAGAGACATGGAGGCAGTACTAACTGGAACTACATCATTTACAGGGAGAGACAGGGAAGCAGTACTATCTGTACCAACATCATTTACAGGGAGAGACATGGAGGCAGTACTAACTGTAACTGCATCGTTTATAGAGAGAGATGGGGAAGCAGTACTATCTGTAACTACATCCTTTACAGGAAGAGACAGGGAAGCAGTACTATCTGTAACTACATCACTTACAGGGAGAGACATGGAGCCAATACTAACTGTAACTACATCATTTACAGGGAGAGACAGGGAAGCAGTACTATCTGTACCGACATCATTTACAGGGAGAGACAGGGAAGCAGTACTATCTGTACCGACATCATTTACAGGGAGAGACATGGAGGCAGTACTATATGTAACTGCATCCTTTACAGGGAGAGATGGGGAAGCAGTACTATCTGTACCGACATCATTTACAGGGAGAGATGGGGAAGCAGTACTATCTGTACCGTCATGATTTACAGGGAGAGACATGGAGGCAGTACTATATGTAACTGCATCCTTTACAGGGAGAGATGGGGAAGCAGTACTATCTGTAACTAAATCATTTACAGGGAGAGACATGGAGGCAGTACTAACTGGAACTACATCATTTACAGGGAGAGACAGGGAAGCAGTACTATCTGTACCAACATCATTTACAGGGAGAGACATGGAGGCAGTACTAACTGTGACTGCATCATTTACAGGGAGAGACAGGGAAGCAGTACTATCTGTGCCTGCATCATTTACAGGGAGAGACAGGGAGGCAGTACTAACTGTAACTGCATCATTTACAGGGAGAGACAGGAAGGCAGTATTATCTGTACCAACATAATTTACAGCAAGAGACAGGGAGGCAGTACTAACTGTAACTAGATCAGTTACAGGAAGAGACAGGGAAACATTACTATCTGTAACTACATCCTTTAGATGGAGAGACAAGGAAGCAGTACTAACTGTTCCTATATCATTTACAGGGAGAGACATGGAGGTAGTACTATCTGTTCCTATATCATTTACAGGGAGAGACAAGGAAGCAGTACTATCTGTTCCTATATCATTTACAGGGAGAGACATGGAGGTAGTACTATCTGTTCCTATATCATTTACAGGGAGAGACAAGGAAGCAGTACTATCTGTTCCTATATCATTTACAGGGAGAGACATGGAGGCAGTACTATCTGTACCTATATCATTTACAGGGAGAGACAGGGAGGCAGTACTATCTGTTCCTTTTGCAAAATAAGCCTCAGACTGTACTAACACATATGCACAACGGTCGCGGCACCAAAATAGTGTCTCTCACACAGAAAAAAAGACTATTTAATGCTCCAACTCTTCTAAAGTCTGCTGCAATATGAATATTATAAACGCAGGTTATTTTAAAATCCGCCCGCTGCGCCAAATCCTCACATTAAACACAAAGCGACACAAGACTTCAGGTTAATTCTCAAGTGACTTCAGGAAAAAAAACCTTGAGCTGTGATCTGCGGGAGCAAAAATGAGCGAAGCTAAAAATGTGCACATCAAAAATTCAATTATAATGAGCGAAGACGAAAGTGACAGAACGTCCGGATTGCGGGATAAATGAGTAAAATGTCCGCGAAATGTTCATGTTCCCTCATCATTAACAATGAAACGCACTTTACTCCCTGTCCTCATAAATCGTACAAGAAGTCAATCAGTCGGCTGTTCCTGCTGCATTCCAGTGCAGTATGGAGATAAGGCCCCTTCACACACATTTGCACGCGCCTCGGCGCACCTTTTCTGCGCACTGAATGAGCCTTTTTTGCTCCCGTATTTTAGTGTAATTTTTGCGCCCACAAGGCACGCTCCTTTGCGCCCGGCAAATAAAGACGCTCCAATTTAAATGACTGATTAGTCCAATGAGTTCCAGACGTGTTCCTCTTCCAGCGGTATGACAGTGTATCGCGCACCTCCTTGCTTATTGCACATGCATTCGCGCACCCCAATGCAATCAATGGGTCCTAATCTTTGCGTATTGCGCGTGCAAATATACCCGTGCGAAAGGGGCCTAAAGCTTCCGGTGGGCTAGTTAGCCCCCTCTTTAAATGGATCGATGGTCACATATGGGCACTACCAGTCCATTCACTGTCCATAGGCAATAGTCAACTGCTGCAATGAACGTTAGCGCACGTACGCGACCGCCGCTGCATCCTCATTGGAGTCTTTGGACCCCGATGCTCATGATCAGCGGGGTCGGACCCCGGCGGTCATACATTTATCATCCATCCTTGCTAAGTGATCAATCGTGTTTATATGCCAACCCCTTTAAGACACTTTTCTTCTGATCTGGGTATACTGACAACCCAATGGAGGAACTAAATGTCCCAGCATGCCCTGGTAGGCATACATTACATAAAGCCTGCTTCAGCGTATATCATTTTTATATACCGTGCAGTACTTTCTATCTCTGGGCTCCATCCATCTCGCACTCCTCTATTCCCACATGTGGCATCGGGTGAAGCAACGCGAAGAACAAATCACGGTGAACGTCCATCCCGGATAATAAGGCGTCTTCAGTATATTTACTGTGACACCAAGCATCAATCACCAGCAATGTGTAGACAAGCTGCAGGTCCTACAGAATACACGATGAGCTGCGCTGGCGCTGGATCAGCGGCCCCTCTACATCTCCGTTTTAACCCCTTCCCGTTGCAGACGGTTTTGTGCGTTCATCTTCTCCTTTCCTGACAGCAGAGCTACAGGAGGGCTTGTTTTTTTTGCAGTAGTTGTATTTTTCAATGGCCCCATTTAGGCCCAATGCCCACGGCCATATTCGCACCTCCGGATCCCGCGGCAAATACTGCCCATAGACATGCTATGCAAAAGGCTTTTCCATGCCCACCGGCGGAAGTCGACTGCGATTTTCCGCTCGCGGGGGGAAATCGCAGCATGTCCATTCTAGTGTGGCCTGGCATTGCAGTAAATGGAAGCCATCCATCCCGCGGCGATTCTGAAATGTCAATTTTTGAAATTAACGCGGATCCGTGTCAATCGCCGGCGCGACATTCTCTGCACTGCGCACTGGAACTTATTAGATGAATTAAGCATTTTAAGCGGTGCGCGTTTGTGTCCCGGGCGCAAAAACGCATGCCCTGCTGATCAAAAAGGTACAGTAAAATACGCTGATACATGCACAAAAAAAGCCTCGTTCATAGCGCAAAAAAGTTGCACTAAGGTGCGCACAATTGCACATACGCCCATGAAAAGCCGCCCTCAATGTTTATTTTTTGTAACAAAAATTTTTTTTTTAGTTTCCATAGGAGACTTGAAGTTGTGACTGCTTGCTTATACAATATACTGCAAGACATCAGTATTGCATTATACTATATTTTGACAGGCAACCTGCCCTGGAAGGGCTTAATAGGCAAACGTACAAAGCAGCCCTGGGCGCATATTTGGTATTTCAGCCGCTATAAGGCGGTGCTGCTGATTAGAGCCACCTGATTGGCTCTTCGGCACCACGTCACTACACTGCGTGCACGTGGATTGCCTTAAGCAGCCGTGCACTACACACTACACTTAAGCATCCGTGCTAACACTAACCGTAACCTAACCCTAATCCTAAACCTAACCCTAACCGTAACCTAACCCTAATCCTAAACCTAAACCTAACCCTAAACCTAACCCTAGCCCTAACCCTAAACCTAACCCTAAACCCTAACCCTAAACCCTAACCCTAAACCTAACCCTAAACCTAACCCTAAACCCTAACCCTAAACCTAACCCTAAACCTAAACCTAACCCTAACCGTAACCTAACCCTAATCCTAAACCTAAACCTAACCCTAAACCTAACCCTAGCCCTAACCCTAAACCTAACCCTAAACCTAACCCTAACCCTAAACCCTAACCCTAAACCCTAACCCTAAACCCTAACCCTAAACCTAACCCTAAACCTAACCCTAACCGTAACCTAACCCTAAACCTAACCCTAAGTAGCAATCGTGCACATCTGCAAAGGGGGGTCTGTGCACAGCTGCTTAAGGCAATCCGCGTGCACGCAGTGTAGTCACGTGGTGCCAAAGAGCCAATCAGGTGGCTCTAATCAGCAGCGCCGCTTAAGTGCGGCTGAAGTACCAAATATGCGTCCTGGGCGCCTTCATGAGGGCTGCCATGACACCTGAAGCTCATTGTGGACTTTCAGGACTTTTAAATGCCATCTGTTCCTCAATGGCAACTAACGTGTGCAGATGGAAGGCTGCTATGTCGGTTTTCCATTTTTGTGGATGAAAAAATATCCCTGCAGCCTGTAGCATTGCTTTGTGAAACAACAACTGAAACCTGATGGAACGTCCTCAAACTGAGACAAACTGAGGGACCTAGAAACCCCTCTGACATCACAGGGGCATTAAAGGGAACCAGTCATCGGGTTTTCACAATGCAATCTAAGCTAATGTTGTAATAGCACTGATACAGTCAATTCAATAGCACTAAACAATGTATTGTAGGAGCATCGGTAGCTTTATAATCTTCGTTTGACGTTTTCCTATTCTGTATGCAAATTAGGGGGAAAGAGTCCGATTTTTGGAGAAGAGTCAAATTTGCTCAGCTCACCAGCAGCAATCTACTAAACTGCTTCTTCTAACGCCAGCAGGATATTGTAATGTGTTAGAAAACAGATTAGTAGACAGATTGCCAGACTAAAGGCCCATTTAGACCAGCAATTCTCGCTCAAAATTTGCTCAAAGTCGTCTTTTGAGTGAGAATCGTTGGGTCTAACTGGACGGACATCATGCAGTTTTCGTGCACAAGTCGTTCCTAGCTCAATTCTAGTTTTCTTGAATTAAGCAATGAACTCTTATCAGCGGTGCAGGCTGTTATCACAGTCAGCAGCGCTGGTAAGATTCTTTCAGCTCGCGTCCCGCTGGTAGTTCACAGCGGGACGCGAGCTGCAATCGTGGAGAACAATACAGCTGTTTGCTTATGGAAAACAGCTGTATCATTCGCCGAGAGATAGCGGTGGTGGCCTGCTCCGCCTGCATAGCTCTTAAGTAGCTAGTTAGCTACTATAGACTATGCAAAGACGATCGCTCAAAATTGTCACTCATTTGTCATTTGAGCGACTTTTGAGTGATCATCTGTCAGTGTAAATGGGGTCTTACCCTTAGTTGACTTCATAGTATATGGGAATCTGGAATGTAAGTGGTTGCTTCCAAATAAAAGTGTATATGAGCCTGTATTGCCATCACACGATACTGAAACCTCGTTGGAACCCCGACCGACTCCATTAAAGGCATTGGGGGTCTATTGGAATTAGCTGAGATTTATTTGAAAGCAGTACGATGGGACCGGATAGTGAATCAATAGGATAATTATGCATTTTCAGTAGCGTTCCCCTTTAGGCAAGACAATGCACCCCATCCTCTTGTTGGTCGGAGCTTGATGGGAACGCTAAATGAGTGTTTGCAGTTTAATGCTTCAGCTCTCACCATTTTCGCAGTGTCTTCCTGTATATCCAGCCAGACAAGCACACTTATAGGTTCCAGTTTTCTCCACAATGCATGTCCCATCATGAAAACATGGAGAAGAGGAGCACGCTGAAAGACATACAATAACGCAGAATTTAGATGAATTACCCGGAATACCTTGCTCTCTCATATATCAATAGGTCTAAAGGTAAGATCAAGCATACCTCAAGCACACTTGATGCAACTAATCAATGGCTTCATTAGTTGCATCAGGTGTGCTTGAGCCAAAACACATCAAATACCTGGACTGGCTTCACCAACAGATTACAGCTGGTCTCGGGGAATAACTGTAGTGGGACACCCTGTGATCATCCATTCATTAAGGGACCCTTCTAACAAATACGTATTGTCCAAAGAGGACAACCCCTTTAAGCCCTCATACACCTGACATGATGCTTTCAGAGGACAGATATACTGTTCAGTAGTAAAACTGTTACCAGTAACTTCTTGAAAGGTAGCGTAGAACCCATCAAAGTTTTTAGACCCATCTGAGCGGAAAAGAAGATGTAGAGCATTCCCTGAGCTGCGGATGGATGGTGGCCGCTCGTTCCCACAAAACCGCTTGATGATTTTAGCATCCACACTGTCGCCGTCTCGGACTTCCAAGTAGTCATACTGGCACATGTAATCAAACTCCAGACTTATCATCGCAAACCTGGCCGACAAAAAAAGATCACATCAGGGGCAATGTGCAGAACTGTAGGCAGCCATGTTTATTAAGGGGTTTGTACAGGATTACAGTAGAAATACATTACTTTCTTCTACAAATAGCGCCACACCTGTCCACAGGTTGCGTCTTGTACTGCAGCTCAGTTTCGTTCACTCAGATGGAGCTGATCTGCAATACCAGATGCAAACCCATAGTCGGGTGTGGTGCTGTTTCTGGAAAAAAGTAGCCATGTTCTCCTAATTCTGGACCCCTATAATAATGAAGAGTAGTTATTCAAGGCTTATTATATGTGATAACAACCCCTGCTGATTGTGAGAACAAACGTCCATGGGACTGCTGAAGACAACTCCAGTCCCATATAGA
Organism: Eleutherodactylus coqui; assembly: GCF_035609145.1. NCBI lineage: Eukaryota > Metazoa > Chordata > Amphibia > Anura > Eleutherodactylidae > Eleutherodactylus > Eleutherodactylus coqui. The sequence goes on along the minus strand of NC_089847.1, from coordinate 128,101,621 downwards.
AGAATGGAGCATGCTCAACTGCTATTCCATTCACAGGGACCTCCTTTTTGTGATTGTGGGTGATCCAGTGGTCAGACCACGACCTTTATTTAAAGGGGCTTTCAGAATTTGGGATATTGATGACCTATCATCCGGATCAGTGTGGATCCACCACCCAGGATTACTGCCAATCAGCTATTTGAAGAGTGCTATAACCACTTCACTGCATACAAGAAACAGTGCTGTACATTTCATAGTGGCCGGGCCTGGTATAGCAGCTCAATCCCATTTATTTGAATGAGACTGGGCTGCAGAATGGCCAGGTAAAATCACTTGCCTAAGAAGAGGCTCGACTTAGTACCAGATCCTCTTCAAACAGCTGGTCTTCGGAAATCCCAAGCAGCGGACCCCAAAGATTGACTATTGATGACCTATCATGTGGATAGGTCAATAATATCCTAGTTCTGGAAAACGCTTTTTGAATGTACCACTCTTAAAATAAAAATTCTGGCTGCCTTCAGACACCACTAGGGGGAGCTTAGGAGCTAAATGCATACTATTTATACATAGAGCTTAATCATAAAACAGTCTGAAGTAAGCTCTTTAGTTCCCCCTAATGGCAGCTTCAGTGAGAAGTTTTGGAGTTCTGTATCAGAAAACTGGAGCTCCAACTGCAATAAAGTTATATTAAGAATTCAGGACCATAAGATGACCTGATGATAAAAGTGATGATCATACAGGCGACTCTTGACAGGGTTCTCTGCTTTAGTCCTGAGTGCGCCAGTCCACACTGACACGGAAGGGTTAAAAATACCCTCAGATCATCCAAAAAAATATGAGAAATGATCGGTGAAGTCACAATCAAGTCTCCGCTGAGTTCATATGAATTTCAATAGATATTGCGTTTTAATAAAAGTGAGATTCCGTTCGGCGCGGATCGGACCTGGGGACCTGATGCTGCCATCATTTTTCATCTCATATCTCCGTGTCGCATCCCGGGCGGCCGGCACGTTATTAATCTTCCCTCACTGCGCCATATATTAAGAGATGATTCAGCAGGGACACTTAATAATTCATACTCGTCATCATTAACACTATGCGCAACTACTTGGGAGATGTCTAATTAACAGCAGCAAAGGTAAGTACAGTAAGAAGACCTGTAGTCTAACTGGAGCAGAGCCTGAAAAATACTTAAACCATCCTTCCCTCCTAGGTAGAGTATGGAGCTGACCTGTAGAATCAACCAATCTAATGTATAATGTGATTGACGAGAACAGGAGTGCACAGATGTACGACTATATCATTGTAACTCTTCAGATATTGTCAGTTGCTATTTGCAATACCTTGCCTGACCACACGGAGTGCTGTTATTAGCAGTGCTGTCCCTAGTGGCACAACGTGCAATGCACCCTTATTCAGACAGAGGTATTACAATATTTGTAAGCGCCACCTAGTGGTAAAGTATATGTTTTTTATTTACAGTCTCAGCTTTCTATAAATGACCCCTAAGCTTTCTGCAGTACACAACATACACAGTGGGGCATATATCACTTGCACCAGAATTCCAGAACGAAAAAGTTGCAGTTTTGGCATAAGTGCCAAAATTGTGGTTTTTTTTAGGAGGTTGGGGGGAGGAGTAAGTGTTGAGCCACAACATTTTTTTTGAAGTGGGCAGGACTAGGCACAAAAGTGGGAGTGACCTTATTGGCCTATCAGTTTTACTATAATTTACGCCAGAAACTGTAGCCTTCAGGCTACTGAACGGAAGTGACAGAGATCTGCAATGAGGGCTTTGGATGAAGCCTCCATAGATATGAATGAGTCCCAACCGCCCGTTCCTGGTGCCCCTTCCATTTTTCATGTTGTAATTACATATCCTTGTTTGCTAACATTGTAGCACCTGTGGGCATCTAAATGGCAACAAGACCAACCTGGAATGGGGCCCCTTTCTTCTGGTATATATGTCCTTCTGTTGTACATCTCATGGATGTGGTCCCCTATAGACAGATATATCTGTTATGCAGCTCCAAATGGGTGCAGAGAGGTGGTATAGGAATGGGGATGATCCCATCCCATCTCCAGGGGCTACTTGACCATGATAAAAAAGGAAAGGTGACTGCCACCTGAATACGGTGAAGCCACCAACAGTACAGGTGGAGGACGTACAGGACTCTAATGATATCAATGGGGCCAAAAGGTCCGAACCTAATATACATTCTCCTACCAAAAGTAATGGCACACCTGAGCAAGAATGAAAAGTAATACTTATTTCTATATGGTAATACTTAGTGGGGCTCATTTGGCCCTAATGACATCAGATACTCTCTGTGGCATACTGTTTACTAACATCTGATAGTATTTCCCTCCATTCACCCTGCAAATGTCTGGCAAGTTTTCTTAAAGAAAATGGATGCTGTTCATATTTCCTGACCCGATGTTCCAGTTTGTCCCAAAGATGTCCAGTAGGTTCAGGTTGGGTCTCTGTGTAGCCGGTCCAATCGTGGAACATCCATATTGTCAAACCAATATGAAACAGCGTTGCATGTGTGACGAGGCGCGTTGACTTGTTGGAAGTATGGCCGACCATTCCCAGATTATTACCACATTGTGGGCAGCACATTATTGTCTAGAAGGTCAGGGTCACCTCCGTGTTCATGGTTCTTGTCACTACAACCAACGGACGGAGACCATGCCACGAAACATCCCAGACCATTACGGACCCTCTGCCGTATATAACTGTTAGCAGAACGCATTCAGGCAGAATACCCAGGATCCTCCACACCCAGGTAGGTCCATCTGATGTTAAGATGAAGAAGCGGGATTCATCACTCCATAGAACGTTCTTCCATCGCTCCACTGTCCAATGACGGCGCTCCTTGCACCACTGTAGACGGGCCGATGCATTGCGCTTCATGATGGACGGCTTGTGTGCAGCGCCATAACCCGTATATCCAATAGCGGGCAGTTCCCATCACAAACTACAGTGACAACTCCAAGGGTCTGCATCTTATGTAGCGTGGTTTAGGACATGTGACATGCTAATAACACGCAATCCATTCTACTGATAGGGGGTTCAAATACTTTTGTAGGCTAGTGTGTAATGTGAATAATCCAGACTATATGACGTACGTTGCTCTTTACAGTTAATGAATATGTTCTCCCGCTAGCACGGAGGCCCCGGCTATTACCTGTATAATGGCCTCCAGGATAGCTCATACTTATTATACTTGGTTAATTAGGGTGATTATTATAATGAAGGTATAATGGGATGATGAGGGAGGCGGGGCACTTACTGAAGGATCTCCCATTACAGTCATTTGGCTTAATGGAAATATAAAAACACATGAAAGGCCATTTCTTCTCTTACACCAACCGCTACACTCAGCCAACCTTGTACGTATATACAGGCCACCGATGACATTACTTTCTTTCAGTTTTAAGGAGTTTGCTGTATTGTAGAAATAAAGTTTTATTAGAAGATAATGCAAAAAAATAATTATGCAAATCTCTAATAATACTTTGTAATTTAGTTTATCCTGTTCCTTGTTTCCCTTTTCCTCTTTTACTTGTGTAATGGTGGCCCTTATATTCCCATGTAAGATCTTTTGATCCACCTCAGAATTCACTGTTCCCTCAATGACCCCAATGTGTCCAGGCCCCAAGGAGCAAAGCAACCCCAAACCATGATGCTCCCTCCACCTCAGCCGCAAACCATGATACTCCCTCCACCATAGACCCAAACCATCATGTCCCCTCCACCTCAGCCCCAAATCAACTTGCCCACTCCACCATAGCCGCAAACCATGATGTCCCCTCCACCATAGCCTGAAACCATGATGTCCCCTCCACCATAGCTCCAAACTATGATGCCCTTCCACCACAGCCCCAAACGATGATGCCAATCCACCATAGCCCCAAACCATGATGTCAATCCACCATAGCCCTAAGCCAAATGCCCCATCCACCATAGCCTCAAACCATGATGCCCTTTCACCATAGCCCCAAACCATGATGCCCTACCACCATAGCCCCAAACCATAATGCCCCACCACCATATCCCCAAAGCATGATGTCCCTCCAGCAGAGCCTTAAACCATGATGCCCCTCCACCATATCCCCAAAGCATGATGTCCCTCCAACAGAGCCTTAAAACATGATGCTATCTCTGCCACAGTTCCAAACCATCATGCCTCCACCACAGCCCAAAACCATCATGCCCACTCCACCACAGCCCCAAAACATCATGCACCATCCACCACAGTCCCAAACCATGATGTTGCCTCTGCCATAGCCCCAAACCATGATGTGCCCTCCACCATAGCCCCGAACCATGATGCCCCTCCATCATAAACTCAAACTATGGTGCCTACTTCACCATAGTTCGAAACCATGATGGCCCCTCCACCTTAGCTCCAAACCATGATGTCTACTTTACCATAGCCCGAAACCAATGTGCCTCTCCATCTTAGCCTGAAACCATGATGCCCCTCCACCATAGCCCGAAACTATGATGTCCCCTCCACTATAACCCCAAACCATGATGCCCCTCTACCATAGCCCTAAGCCATGATGCCCCATTCACCATGGCTCTAAGCAATGATTCCCCATCCATTATAGCCCCAAACCATGATACCTTTCCACCATAGCCCCAAACCATGATGCCCCTCCACCATAGCCCCAAACCATGATCCTATTTCCACCACAGTTCCAAACTATGCTGTCTCCACCATAGCCCCAAAGCATGATGCCCTTCCATCGCAGCCCAAAGTCATAATGTGCCCTGCACCATGTATTCAAACCATGATGCCCCTACGCCATAGCCTGAAACCATGATGTCCCCTCCACCTTAGCCCCAAGCCATGATCCCTCCTCAACCATAACCCCAAACCATGATGTCCCATACACCAACCATAGCCCCAAACCATGATGAACCCTCCACCAGGTTTCACAGTTGGATGAGGTTTTGGCGTTGCTGTTTTCTCTCCATATATAGCATTATGCATTTGAGCTAAAATGTTCCACTTTAGTCTCATCCATCCATAGAACATTTCCCTGAAGCATTTTGGCGCATCCATATGGTCTCAGATAAATTTGGAACAGGCCGCAATGTTCTTTGGGACCACATCGGCTTCCTTGTGGTGTCCTTGCATGAACACCATCCCAGTTCAGTGTTCCTCTAATAGTGAACAGATGAGCAGAGGTTCCTGCAGTCTGAAGAGTCTTCTATAGGGTTCTTTCTCACCTATTTCAGGATGACTCTTGGCGTGATATAACAGGACGCTTGCTCTTAGGGGGAGTAGTAACTCCCCTGAATGTTTTCTATTTGTAGATTATTTGTCTGTGGATTGATGTACACGCAGATCTTCAACTTTTGTAGCCTTTTCCAATTTCACGTATCTCTATAAGACATCTTCTGAGACTTTCTAGAAGTTGTTTGCATTTGGGGCATGGGTGACAATAACCAACCTTTATTGAGAAGAACTGATTTTGTCAGTATCCAGGCTTTATGTGCCTTTATTTAATGGGCAAAGCACCTGTGTAACCCGCAATGCAAACCCATTTCCCTAACCCTTTTCCAATTAGCTCCTGGGGAAGTCATTTACGCAAAGGTTTACTTACTTTTTCTCTCCGTACTGAGCATGATTACTCAATATGCACAAAAAAAGTCATGGGTGATACAACTATCTGTATTTGTGTGTTATTTAGTGTCTGTAATTGTGACTTCAGTGTAGTTACAAAGGGTTAACTTATTTTTTTTGCACATGTGTATATGAATTTCCATTGCTTATATAGCACTAACATATTTTGCGGCGCAGTACAGACATTTTCACCATATCATTGGCCAGTAGAGCGCATAATCTTATACACGCTATGACCAATTTCATAGGAAGCCAAACTCCATACAGATGTTGTCTTCAGTGAAATGGCGCTGGAAGGTGAACGTCTCCTTTAAGGCGCCAAGTGCATGAGAAAATATGTCCGTTGTGTCCCTACCTGAGCTCTACAGTATATCCAGGTGACACTTGGATGCTCCATTCACACTGAGCATTAAACGGGTAACTCTCCATCATGATCTCTCCGCGGGCGGATTGTATCACCTCCCCACATCCTATAGAAGAGGAAAACAAAGAAAACAGTCATTTAACCCATCATAGTCCATTATACAACAATCAAATTAAAACAGCAGTATCCTATTCAGGTCATTGTCTTCAGCAGTTACAACACATTGCAATGTGTTAGAGCTCCCTCTACTGGTCACATCAGGGTACTACTTTGTGTATGTAGGAATATAAACAGTTAAAAGAAGACATAAAAAAAGATAAAGAACGCTATTGTGAATCTTTCTGTACGGATAATGGTGTTTCAGAGAGACTGGCTCCTTTTTATATGCCAAATTCGATGCATGTATGGGTGGGGTTTGGTGGTGATGGGGGGGGGGGGGGGGGGGGTAACAGAATAACCATAACTTTATACCTCCGTCATAGTTGGGATGTTTGGGACTTTTTATAACGAATTTGATTAGTTCTGGGAGCAACATCACTACATGTCTTTGCACTTCTGGTGGAGGGGTCACAATCATAGGAGGACCACTACAATGTAGATGGGTCATTACATTCACTGGCACAACATAGGGATTATATGGCACGCCGTGGGGGGTCACATTGCAGGGTGCATTAAATAAAAGGTGCAAAGAATGCGTTGGCGGTCACATTTGTAGGGTGATCACTCTGCATGTAAAGGTGTAGTCAGGCTTCTATGGGAGCTGCCGGCTCATTGCGGTCAAAAGAAAGGGCAAGACCTTTCTTTTCCGGAATCCGCAGCGTACGCGCTATCTTTTCCGGCTGGCTGATTTTACGCGCCGGATAATCGCCTATCAGAACGAATCCATTGGAATCCAATGCCTTAGATGGTCGCGATTTTCAGCCGACGTTTTATCACGGCAACATCGCTGCGATAAAGCGTTTGTGCCAATAAGGCCTTAGAGACGCGCGGAAAGCGGATTTCTGCTTCTCACTCGCTATTCTTCAACTTTGCAATTGTGTTTGAGTTACAACACAAAATTGAAATCCTTGTTTCCCTGGGCCCCCAGGAGCCCGTGCGCCATATCATTATGTAGCGCATCCATCCCTTCCTAGTACGATGTTATCTCACTGTAGGACGCCAGTATCGACATCTAGCGCTGGATCCGTCTTTTTGACTCCACCCTGTATGTAGTGGGAGTCATATTCCTGCGAACACATTTGCAGGGACCTCGCACTATACACAACGAGGAATTATATTGCACATATGGGGCGTAGTTTGAATTCCCCCTTCTCCCCCTCCCCCCCCCCTAAGTTAAAGATACATTGTATAAAGTGCAACAATGTCCATAACCTTCATGTCACAGTCAGCTACAAGCCTTCCAGCATTGAAGCATGTAAGGGCCTCCCCATATTTTTCCATTCTCATCTCCTGCTGCTAAAATTAAAAAAGGAGAAGTTGCTGTTGTGGAATTTTTTTTTTTCCGGGCTGTTGCCATGGTAACCGGTACTACTATACAGAAGAGCCCAGGAACGCTGCCTATTACCTCGCTGCATCCTCCTAAAGCCCTCAGGGACGCCGTGTGTGAGGTTAACGCTGCAGTTCATGAATGGTTTGACTATAAATAACCCCAACCCAAAAATATGCATTTACAGCAAATTCCCGGAGACTTCCCTGGTGATAGCGGCCCCCCGCGCTTCTCATCACACACGGTTTCCCAGGGAACTGACAACAGAAGTGTGACAGCTGTGCTGCAGCGTAAAGATCGGCCTTACTTACAGCCACCAAAGTTCATTTACATCGCTGGAAAAAAAAGAGGCATACGGCGGCGCAGATGCCGCTCTCCGGCGCTCCGCAGCTATTTTTAAGTTGAGTTCAACGACGGATGTTAATGATAATTGAGAAATGCACATTCAGGGATATGCAGTGAACCAACGCATGTCAGGGCCTTCGGTTTTTGTGTCATACTGGTGATTTATAGGGGGTGGGGGCTCAAAATAATACACGATCCTACCAACAGTGATCGGACCCCTGAGCAAGAATCACAAGCATTATTTATTTCCATCTGTTAATACTTAGTGGGGCTCCTTTGGCCCTAATGACATCGGATACTCTTCCTCGCATACTTTCTATTAATATTTGATAGCTGGTATTTCCCTCCATCCATCCTGCAAATGTCAGGTGATTTCTCGAAGAAGATGGACGCTATTCATATTTACTAGCTCCATGTTCTAGTTTGTCCCAAAGATGTCCAGTAGGGTTCAGGTGGTGGAACATCCATAACCTCAAATCAACGTGTCTGTCACAAGGTGTGTTGACTTATTGTAAGTATGACCGACCATTTCCAGAGTATTGCCACATTGTCAGCAGCACATTATTGTCTAGAATGTCAGCGTACACCTCCATGTTCATGGCTCTTGTCACTACAACCAACGGACGAAGAGCATGCCACGTAACACATCCCCAGACCGTAATAGATCCTCCGTCATACTTAACTGTTGGCCCAGCACACTCAGGCAGGCGGCGTTCCCCAGGATCCTCCATCTGATGTGAAGACGGAGAAGTGCGATTCATCACCCCATAGAACGTTCTTCCATTGCTGAACTGTCCAATGACGACGCTCCTTGCACCATTGTAGACGGACTAATGCATTGCACTTCAGGATGGACGGCTTGTGTGCAGCGGCATAACCCGCATATCCAATGCCGGCAGTTCCCATCACAAACCACATGGACACCTCCAAGGGTCTACATCTGATGTAGCGTGGTCTAGGACACGTGACATGCTAACAAGACACGATCCATTCTACTGATAGGTGGTCCAAATACTTTAGGTAAGGACTGTGTCTGAAGACGATTTGGACTGGAATTCCCCTTTAAGACCCAAAGTCCTCCACGGGGTTAAACAAAAAACATAACGCCTCCTTACTGACGCTTTGTGCCGTGCTACACATTTGCGCTTTTGTGTGTGTGATGGAATAATGACAGCTATTTACTTAATGCCCAGAGACGTGCCAGCGCGAGCAGACGGGCAGATGCAGGAGCGGTCCCGGGAACAGAACTTCCCGATCCGCCTCTCATCCCACGCCAGCACATACGGAGTACAGACTAACCAGCGGCCTGATCAAGCATAATTAGCAGTTAGAATGCACAGTAATTAAAAAATCCTTCTGCCCGGCCAAGATGGAGAAAAAGTCTAATTAATTGCCTGCAGAGAAAGTGCTTCATTGTATAAAGAGGGGGACGGAGGGAGGGTTGAGTCAACAGGGGTGCTGTGTGCATTGGGCAGACGCAGCGCATACATTACCGGGCCCGCGGGTTACCGTAAGCACACACGAGCGGGCATAATTATCAGGAAATAAGAGCAAACAGAAAATAAGTCATCACATTAAATTAGGAAACATTTCCTCCATAACTTGTATGCAGATGTAGCAGAGCCGAGGTTGTTCTAGTATGTTATGTAATATAACTCAATGTGCTAGAACTAGCGGGGCACTGGGCGACAGCGACCAATCACAGGAGCTGATTGCTTGTTATCGCCAACTATTCAACTTTTTTTGTGGTCCCTTTCCGGCTGTTCGTAGCAATAGAAGCTCCCATAGAAGCCTATGGGAGCTGCCGGCAAAGGGAGGGGGGAGGGAGGTTGGAGGGAGTTTAGCAGTGTGAGCCGCTGCTAAAGTCCCTCCCCCTCCCCTTGCCGGCAGCTCCCATAGGCTTCCACTTTTATGGGGACACTTGGTACGCAAATATGCACAAATATAGAGCAAGTCCTATTTTTTTGCATGCACGAGAAATGTGCGCGCAAAAAAGGGAAATGAGAACAAACCCATTGAAATCAATGAGTTCTACTCTCTGCGCAGTCCGTGCGTAAATTTTACACGCACAAAGACGCCCGTGTAAAAGAGCCCTGAGGGTGTGTTCACAGGGCGGATTCCTCGGTGGAATTTTCAATGCAGAATCTGCCTTTAAAACCGTGGCGCAGGAGGATTGAACTCTGTAAATGGGGAAACTCAACATGCGGAACTTACGGCGTGTTTCCGCCTGCATCCACGTCAAGAAGTGGCAGCCTACTAAAAGGGTTTTCTGCTCTTTTTTTCAACTGATGACCTAACCTCTGGATGGGTCATCAGTAGTTGATGAATGGGGATCCGCCGATCAGGATCACTGTCCATCAGCTGATCTTCGAGCCGGATATCATCATCAGCGGACAAGGGAGGAAGTAGGACCGCCGGCCTCACTTCAAATGATATTAATGGGAGCACCATGCTGCTATTCCACTTCTTGTTCCTGCAGCGTCTGAGGCGCGGGCCCACAGCCGAGGATACAACAAGGTAGATAAAGACCTTGTCACGGGGCTCTACCATCTCCTTCCCTGGATGTAGCTTGGGACCCGACCACGTTACTGCTGGGGGAGATCGGGGGTTACCTTAAGTCCGATTGTCACTCGTGACGCCACCGTTCCGTCCTCTGCGGAGGATCTTCCCGATGAAATAAAGTAGTTCCTACACAGGGCAACTTCCTGAACAAGAACTGGGAAGGTTGGTTCTGTCTGTAGAATGGGCCCAGGCCAAGGATAAGAAAGTCGCTTGGCTTCCTCCATTCCCTCCACAAGCAGACCGATGCCCGATGTCTGTGAAGCTCACTCACTGTCAGACCTTACTCTTCTTTCCTGACTGACAGACTTCTACTTCTCTCCTTCTGACCTGATAACTACTCATTGCATCCTTGCAAACACATATATCTCAGGCACATATCAATATCATCCAGATCCCCTCCATAAATGTCATACATGTTAGTCTCATGTGGATGCACTGTGCAAGCCTGTCTTGTTATCTCCAGTGTGTGTGTTGCACAGCTGCGGCGCTTGAGAGGTTAACTCTTAATAAAATCATTGCCTGCCTGTAAATCTATCAGTCTGTCATGTCATGTGGTATAAGTGAGGGTATAAATAGGAGTGCGTGAGAGCAGGAAAAGGTCCGGAATTCATCTTCACTGAGAGTGCCATCTTGCCTGACACAAGAGAGAGTGCTAACACAAAGCCGCATGGAAGCACCTTCAGCTTCCTTGTGGTGAAGATGGAGGAGAAGGAGAGATATCCCGTAGCAGCTGCATTCTGAATGAGAGTGGAGTGAGCCCAAGCCTAAAAGAGAGCTTTGTAAGTAATCACTTCCCCTGACAAGGCCAGTGCAGAGGTACTAAAACACGTCTTGATTATCTGATTTTCCTACACGGCCGTCCAGAATTAGGTTTACCGTGTACAGGTGCACCCAATAATTGTCACACCCACCCAGAAGTCTATGAGAGCGGAGTGGAGGTACTGCCATTCTGTGGCTTCATTTACACACGTGCATCTTTCAGTCTAATAGGGTTAAAGTCTAATTTCTGCAGCACATAATTTTACCTGCACTGTAAAGTTAAACGTCTACACTGCCCTACACCATTGTTTTCATTCAAGTAAAGCTTATACCGGGCCCTAACCATTCCTGGGGACCCAGGGTACTATACAGCAGTGTCTGTTTATTTTCCGCCGTGTAGCATACCAGTGTGTGGGAACGGTGGTGTCACCCGTGACAACAACTACTACCCCCCTCATCCTGTTTATTGGCATTCCATATCCCAGGGTTGTTGAAGGTGTCCTGCAATCCTGCTCTGTCCTTGGCTATGTGTTATCCCTCTGGGAAAAAGGAGTCCGTAAGTGCCGCCATGACAAGCCAACACTTATCCCTTTCAGCTCCTCACGTAAGTCAAGTATACAGGGTACCTTCAGTCCGGCAAACATCCAATACACATGACCTGATGCATTCCACAAATAAGACTCTAACAAGACATTGACACAGGACAGACATATAACATTTATGGAGGGGCGCCACTACACTCTTGTTGCTGATGTGCTGTGCTGGGCAGGAAGTGGAATAGCAGCACAGCGCTCACATTGATATCATTTGAAGTGAGGCCGGCACTCCCATTTATTTAATTTGAAGTGAGGCCGGTGCTCCCACTTCGTCCCCTGTCTGCTGATGATAATGGCAGGATGTCAGGCCTGCTGTACTTGACAGTGGGCCGGATGATCAGCTGATGGATGGGATCTAAAGCTGTGTAATGCTTCATATTGCCTGTGGTGGCACTGCAGGGGAATTGAACATTCAGGATTCCTACACAGATTACAGATGATCACTGGGGATCCTAGCAGTAACATAACCCATGATCAGTTTATTATTGGGGTCTCCTACAAACAACAGGGATTGTCACAAGTGGACACAGTATTAAGTGTGGCAAACACGGCTCTACAGCGTTTCTTTCAGCTTCGCTACATTTTTTTATGTCCTTGATCTAGGACCATCATGCATTTCAAAGAATTTTTAAATCCAAGTATCTTCTTACTCCTGGACTGCGGCCGGAGAGGTTCACACATGTTAGACATGTCCGTGTATTAACTGGAGAAGCCGCGACAGGAAGCTGAATAAGGAATAACCCGTTCACGGTCGATCAGCCACATTTTCCATGTTGAAGTCACACAAAAACTAGTCAGGCACTTTACACTCGCAGGGTGTTTTTTGGTGCACGTGAACACATTCTAAGAAAACACAACAGACATGGAGTGCAGAGAGTCATCGGGCTACTGGTACTACTTACTCATGCAGTCTCCACCATACCAGCCGACCCGACACTCCGAGCAGTACTTGCCCTTCACATAGAAGTCATCCAGAGTACCGCCCCACGAGCCATTGTTACAGGACTTGCAGTTGTCAAATATAGTGCATCCTAGAAAACAACAAAAGTGTTATGAAAGAGTCAAAATCACCAACATTCAGTCAATTATAGAGACTAAATAAGAATATATGAACGACCATTACATATAAGGCAGTATTATAGTAGTTATATTCTTGTACATACGGGGCAGTATTATAGTAGTTATATTCTAGTACATAGGGGGCAGTGTTATAGTAGTTATATTCTTGTACATAGGGGCAGTATTATAGTAGTTATATTCTTGTACATAGGGGGCAGTATTATAGTAGTTATATTCTTGTACATAGGGGGCAGTATTATAGTAGTTATATTCTTGTACACAGGGGGCAGTATTATAGTAGTTATATTCTTGTACATAGGGGGCAGTATTATAGTAGTTATATTCTTGTACATAGGGGGCAGTATTATAGTAGTTATATTCTTGTACATAGGAGGCAGTATTATAGTAGTTATATTCTTGTACATAGGGGCAGGATTATAGTAGTTATATTCTTGTACATAGGGGCAGGATTATAGTAGTTATATTCTTGTACATAGGGAGCAGTATTATAGTAGTTATATTCTTGTACATAGGAGGCAGTATTATAGTAGTTATATTCTTGTACATAGGGGCAGGATTATAGTAGTTATATTCTTGTACATAGGGGCAGGATTATAGTAGTTATATTCTTGTACATAGGGAGCAGTATTATAGTAGTTATATTCTTGTACATAGGGGCAGGATTATAGTAGTTATATTCTTGTACATAGGGGGCAGTATTATAGTAGTTATATTCTTGTACATAGGGAGCAGTATTATAGTAGTTATATTCTTGTACATAGGGGCCGTATTATAGTAGTTATATTCTTGTACATAGGGAGCAGTATTATAGTAGTTATATGCTTGTTCATAGGGGGCAGTATTATAGTAGTTATATTCTTGTACATAGGGGGCAGTATTATAGTAGTTATATGCTTGTTCATAGGGGGCAGTATTATAGTAGTTATATTCTTGTTCATAGGGGGCAGTATTATAGTAGTTATATTCTTGTACATAGGGGACATTATTATAGTAGTTATATTCTTGTAGATAGGGGGCAGTATTATAGTAGTTATATTCTTGTACATAGGGGGCAGTATTATAGTAGTTATATTCATGTACAAAGGGGGCAGTATTATAGTAGTTATATTCTTGTACATAGGGAGCAGTATTATAGTAGTTATATGCTTGTTCATAGGGGGCAGTATTATAGTAGTTATATTCTTGTACATAGGGGACATTATTATAGTAGTTATATTCTTGCACATAGGGGGCAGTATTATAGTAGTTATATTCTTCTACATAAGGGGCAGTATTATAGTAGTTATATTCTTGTACATAGGAGGGCAGTATTATAGTAGTTATATTCTTGTACATTGAGGGCAGTATTATAGTAGTTATATTCTTGTACATAGGAGGCAGTATTATAGTAGTTATAGTCTTATACATAGGGAGCTGTTAGGGTGTGCTGTTGGGATCTGGTCTTCTACATGGGTTTCCAGCAGCGCCGCCCCACAGGTGGAAGTTGATTGAGCTTGCTAGGTGTGTATTTCACCAGTCAGCCAATCACTACTGGTCTGCTGCTCATATATACCAGCTCCTCTGCTAGAGGCTGCTGGGCTTTCCTCATTTTCTTAAATTTGTTCAATGTGAACAGAGTAATGTTTCTACGTGTCGTTGCATGGGCCAGACTTGTGGTGTGAACAGTCCTGTTCAGGGTGCATGGTGTGATGTGTTGTATGCAAATCCCTGCTGTGTTGCTGTGTACAGTCCTGCTGTGTTTCATGTGTCATCTATGTCTCGGTAGGTCCCTAGGTTCCAGCACAGGGCTATCCTTCTCGGGACGATCGCCCCACATGCAGGCAGGTTTCATTTGGAGGTTGTCTCGTTAGAGTAGGGACCTGCGAGTCAACGTGGACCCTTGAAGTGGGCTCTCGGGCTTAAGTATCTTGGCTAAACTACAAACCAATACCTTGCATTGTATCTTTTTACATCCGTTTATGCGTGCGGGTATGCTTGCTTGTGTTTTGGGTGTTTGTCAGTCAGTGTGTTATGTCTGTACATGACTTATATCTGCCGTTTCCGAGTTCCGCCAGAGTTTTGCCAATTAGTGAGTATGAATAACGTAACAGAATGTACACGTATGGCAGATAGGAGTAACTAGACATAGCAGAATGTACACGTTTCAGGTGGGAGGTATGCGTGTCATTTGGGCCTCTCCCCTGTGTTTGTGGTATGTCTGTCCATGAGTCCAGTTCACAGTTTTTCGTGTTCCATCTGAATTCTTGAGTTCATGTGTGAACTGGACTTAACAGAATGTACACATACTCAGGTAGGAGTGACTAGTCATAACAAATGGTACCCAAGAAAATAATTAACACAAAGCTAGACAAAGCAGAGAAGAAAGAATTCAGTTTAGCTAACAGTAACTAAAGAAGGATATAGAAAGAAGAATTGTATTAAGATAAGAAGGATGCAGAACAGAGGAATGTAATAAGAGAAGAAAGATGTAAAGACAAGGATTGGACCCGGGCCCAGGAACCCTGTGGCTAGGTTCACACGGGATGAATTTGCCACAGAAATTCCTTGTAGAATTTGTGTACAGCAAATCTGCCCGCGGCTCCTAATCCCGGGATTGGCCAGCCATGGGGACAAGATTTTTCAAAAATCTCGTCCACATGGAACAGCCAATCCATCACGGCAAAGCCAGGCGGAACCAGCGATGTGGCGCAGAATTAACAGCCGCAGCATGTCAATTCTTTTTTTTTTCCGTTGCGGTCTCACTCCTCTCTATGGGGAGAGAAACCTGACACAGAATGCCGGCGGCTGAACCGCTCCAAAACCTGTGGCGAAATGCCACGGGTTTTAAAGCTGCGGCTCTCCCGCGGAAATCTCACGGTTTTTTGGTGCGGCCAAGCCGCAAGAATCTCCGCGGGATATCTGTCCCGTGGGAACCCAGCCTAGGGGCCCATAAGGCCACTTTTCTCCATATAGGGAGCCCAGGACTATGAATAAAGCATTATAGTTGGGGGCCCAGAAGCTTCAAGTTACGCCTCTGTACAGAACAGAGGAATGTAATAAGAGAAGAAAGATATAAAGGCAAGGATTATACATAGCGAAGGTTAGAGACTGAAGATTGCAGGAAGAAGGATGAACTGTCATACAAAGAAAAGGAAGTAAAGGAAATAGTTTGGTAACAGATATCTCCGTGTGTTTTGTGCCTTTGTTCTGTTCCCTCTCCTTATCTGCCATATGTATACAGCTGTATTAGGCCCGTATGGATGGCTCCTGGACGTCATTCTGTCAGCACATTGGCGCGGTATTTCTGGTTTGGAGTTCTGCTATTTATCATGGCCTTCACACAGCAAGGTTCTATCACAGAGAGGTAATATCCAGATACCTGGATGTATGAGGCAGGAGTCGCACTCATTGTCTTCATTCCTACAGCATGGGATGGTATATCCCACCTTCTTATTGACCCCCGGACATGTACACTCCACCTGATCGTATTCACAGCAGTCTCGGCACATGATATTCCACTCGGCTCCCGGGCAGTTTTCATTAATCACTGTGTATTCTGAGGAAAAAAACAATATACGTTCAAAATGTGGAAAAATTCATGACCATCAAGTAACAATATAAACCTGCAAGGGCAGCAATTTACAGCATGTGCCGTGTACGCCGGGAGCGGGGCCAGCAGTCAACACATTATCATTAGAGGTCAGGATTACAATGAGAATTAACACCTCTGTTATTAATCCGGAGGCAGATATTACAGGACCATGCCATGGATAAGGTGATGGGGAAAGCTCTGCTCCTCCCTCCTCCCTCTCGCTGCTCATGGACTTTTTTATACACAGGCACTGAGCATGCTCACAACATTCTTCCATGGAAATGAATGTGTCATTTTCTGACGGAGGTTATTATGTCCAGGCGCCTGCTAGTAATCTCTCGGCTGGAACGTGTGTGTCTTCTATTTGACCCTTCGTCCTGCGCAGTGAGATGGACGTGCTGGCTGTCAGCATACTATTTACTATAACTTGTATGGCAGAACAGATACATCTGCTACTAATGTGTTTTCCATGACTAACTGTTTTACAATTCCCCTCCAGGCTCCCGGATTCTTCCATTACATTACATGATCATTGCAATTTTTGGCGTTCTGCAGAGTTTACAAATACACTGAATCGCCACTTTATTAGAGACCCATATCTAGTAGGTGTTGGACCTACTTGGCCCTTCCGAACCGCAGCAATTCATTGTGGCACCTGTCCACAGGTATCAGAGGTATCATGTGACATGAAAACCTTCCCCCCATTACTCTGGCTTCTCTTAAATGTGCAGCACCTGTTTGCTGGAACCATTCTTGACATCCTCCTCTGACCCCTTTCGGTGATGTGAGCCTCTTTATATGTTAGGTGCATGATGCAGCAGCGGAAATTGTAATAAAACTGTCATTAGAAATAGCGGTCTGCATACGAGCGTATGTGTATGAGGATGACGTGATTGCGCTCTGAATGGAGCGTGATAACGTGCTTTTGCGTGCGTTTCTGTGCATTTTACTGCACATTTTTGTGCAGCTGGGCCCGTTCACATCAGTTAGTTTTGAACCGGCTCAACAGCTTAATTAGTCCCCAAGTGGCAGTGCTTAACATCGGGAAATTGCGCAGTTATGTGCATGATGGAGTGCGTATTTGTGCACCCCAATAGAATCCTGTTGTGCGTCGGGTGCGCAAATGTCACATATTCTTTCGCCCGACAGAAATGCGGGGGCAAAAACGCTCAATGTGAGGGAACCCATTGAAATCAATGGGTTCTATTGTCTGCAGTTTGCACGAGAGGTTCTGCATGTCTGAAAACGTGCGCAATATCTACCGTGTGCAGGAGCCCTTCGTAAGTTTTTGCCTAAATTTGTAGGCGTGGTTTAGGTGGCGCAGCAGTTCAGACCTGATCTATTTTTAAAAAGCTGCATAAAAAGTTGCGCAGCTACTCCCGCGCCGAGGTCTATTTACAGGATGGCCTTTCACCACAGAGAAAAAGATATTTGCGCCCCATTTAACATGCTGCGGGCAAACATTTTGAACAATTGCGCACCCGGATTTTGATGTAGAATTTTTAAATGTCCAGCCGGAAATTCCACCGCAAACTCCGCAGCATTTGCACCTCATGTGATCGTACCCTAAAACCTGTAATTCCATATCTAAATCCACAGTTAGTCCTGCGGATTTTAGGGCGAAATTCCGTAGCTGCGGATTTGGCTGCTGTGAAATTTCATCCTATATGAAAGGATCCAGTGACCACCGAATAGCAGTTTGGGGAGCTGACAGGGAGTTGGGGGTGTATTTTTTATACTCACCCGTTCCCCGATTCCTGCGGTATTCGCCAGTGGAGTCTGTGCGCGGATGGAAAATCTGAGTCTTTTCAGTCTGCTGTGCCTGCGCTCTCATAGACTTCTATGGGAGTCCCCAGCACAGCCATCTGAAAAGAGTAAAATCTTCCGACTTCACTGGCGAATATCACAAGAACCGGGGAACGCGGGAGTATAAAAAAGACATCCACCGGCTCCCCGTCACTTCCTGAATAACTTAGTTTATGGTGCTGTTCATGGGAACAGGGTCCCTTTAAATACTGAGAGCAAAACGCAAATGAGAACGAGCCCTAAATTCTATTACGATGTGACTCAAAAACGGAAAATCTGCGTAACTTGTTCCTCGAAGACAAGAAAACCTTTGACTCATTTTCGGACCAAGAAGGAGAGCCCTTCCATTAGTCTGACGCCCCTCTGACATCACAGCTGGTACTCACTTGAAGCCCTGGGGTGGGCAGAGATGTGGCAGGCGCAGAGGTAGAGCAGAGCCAGAGCGCTCCTCAGCAGCAGGGTCATGGTGCCGGCTGCGATCCCGGTCCAGGCGCTCTGCGTGGATTCAGGGTCTCCGTCTCTTCATGCTTGCAGTGCTGGGGTCTCGGGTTTCAGGCTTTTCTATCATTCCGGCAGTGACACCCTCATCCAACGCTTCCACTGGGGTCTTCCAGACTACGTCACCCCAAAAACACTCAGCTGTATTAACTCTTGGCGGCCCGCAGCAGACAGTCCTGGCGGTAGGGAATCCCAAACAATGTAGCGGAGGTCATTCGCTAAGCTGCAGATGTGGAGTTCCTGCTCCGCAACGCCCCGACCCTACGCCGACAGTAGTAGGGACCGTACGCAGGAGGCAGATGTGTCTTGAGGCAACCGAGACGTCTATATAATGTTTCGTCCTGACCTGGCATGGAGTCTGGAAAAACCTCTCGGCTCCGCGTCCAATACATGTGTTTGCAATAACATACATGCCTCATCAGTGACGCCACCCCCAAATACTAATTATTACCTAATTTATAGTGTGCGTAATAAGAATGGGAAGTCCCCGACGACCCCGGGGCAGAAAAGTGTAAATAAACTGCAGCTGGTTGTTCCAAGTTCGCTGTACATCAAGAATCCTTCGCACCGGCGCTCCGCTTTATGGCATCTCAATATGTGTCTGCCGCTGCTCTATTCTCGAAGACAACCATGTAGCAGACGAACAAAGATTAACCCCTTAGTCACACCGCTTATTTTGGCGCTAAAGACGCAACAATTTTTCGGATTTTCATCTCCACTTTTCAATAGCCGTAACATTTCTTTTTTTATTGTTACCATTTTTGGCGTACGTATAATGTATTGTATAACTTGTAGTAATTTTTTGGGGAGAAGAAACACCAATTCTGCCATTTTTTTCCCGCAGCGTTTATCATACAGCATGAATTGAATTTTTTCTTCGAGTCGGTACAATTATGACGATACCAAAATGATGTGGCTTTTTTTTTAGGCTCTTCTACTTTTGCACAATTAAAAACCCCTTTTTAAAAAAAAAAAAAAAAATGTTGGCATCGCTGCATTCAAAGTTCTATGACTTTTTAATTTTTCCATCAGCGGCGCACTGTGGGGGCTTGTTTTAGTGTGACAAGCTAATGAACAAAAAAGCATTTTGGTTCCATTTTTTTATACTTTTTTTTTTACAGCATTTGCCATGCGGGATAAAAAGTGGGTTTTATCGTATTTGTTATTATCGAAGTGACAATATCCAAATTGTGGGAATTTTTTTTAAGGATAAAGTGCGCAAAAATGTGTTTTTTATAGTACTATTGTTTACAACATTTTTTCTACTATTTTTTGTTAACATTTTTTATCTCCCTGCAGGGGACTTGAACCTGTGAGTCTATGATTGCTTTGATAATACATTGTAGTAAGTTGTACTGCAATATATTATTGTTATTATTAGCAAACACAGGTCATGGCAGACTCAGATACTATTATCTGATGTCTGGTTGCTATGGCAATCCATCGGCCCTCTGTGAGTACATAGCTGAGGGCTGATGATGTCACAGAAGGAGCGCGCTGCCTCTGTGAACTATCTACATGCTGCAATCAACATTGATCGCTGCACATAAGGGTTAACGGCGCCGATCAGCATTCTCACCGATCCCTGCTATTGCAGCGAGTGGCCGACTGTCACTCACAGCTCAAAAGCTGAGCCGACCCTTATAGGACCCTGTTGTCATTGTCGGCGACCGCAGTGGAGTATACTATATCTATTAAACCCCTCAGGGCAGAATTCTGGCGCAGAAAAGATACAATTTTGGCAGACTTAGGGGTTAAAAGCGTGCGGGGCCTCGCATCAGGGGGCGACCACACGCAGCCTGTCAGACGTACTGTTATGTACTCCAGAAATTGGCATAAACTATAGCTGAAACCTACGTCAGAACGGAGCCGCGCGGAGCACAGAGGTGTCACCAAGGGCAGTCAGAGGCCTGCGCCACATTGATCGTATGTACACCGCTGCACAGCTGACGTAGTCAGAGACTCTAAATATGTGTATTACACAGGGAGTAGAAGCAGATATACCGTAAGATACAAAGAGAGAGGGGAGAAAGAGATAAAGATGAAGAGAGAGGAAAAGAGAGCAAGAAAGAAAGAGGAAGAAACAGAGAGTGGAAAAGAGAGGAAGAGAGAGGGAGGGAGAGAGGAAGTAAATGGAAGAGAGAGATGGAGAGAAAGAGTGAAGGAAAAACAAGAGAGAAGCAGAGAGAGAGAAAGAGAGAGAGTGGGATGGAGTCAGAGAGTAAGAAAGAGAGGAACAGAGAGAGAGAGAGAGAGAGAGAGAGAGAGAGAGAGGAAGGAGAGAGAGGGAGAGACACAGGGAAAGACACAGGAAGAGAAAGAGTGACAGGAAAGACAAGAGAGGAAGATAGAGAGGGAGAGACGCAGAGAGTAAGAAGAAGAGGAACAGAGATAAGAAGAAAGATAGAGGAAGAGAGAGGGAAAGAGAGGGGAAGGGAGAGAGAGAGGGAAAGAGAGGAAGAGAGAAGAAGAGAGGAAGGAAGAGAGAGAGGGAAAGAGAAAGACACAAATGTAGAGAAAGAGTGAGAGGAAAGACAATAGAGAGGAAGGGAGAGAGGGAGGGAGGCAGAAAGTAAGAAAGAGGAGGAACGGAGAGCGAGAGGAAAAGAGAGAGGGCAAGAGAGGAAGGAAGAGTGAAATAGAGAGAGGGAAAGAGGAAGAGAGAGGGAGAGAAAGAGTGAAAGGAAAGACAAGAGAGAGGAAGGGAGAAAGGAAGAAAGAGGAACGGAGAAAGTGAGGAAGAGAGAGAGGGAAAGAGAGGAAGGAAGAGAGAAAGAGAGAGGAAGAGAACAAGAGTGATAGGGAGAAAGAGAGGGATAAAGAGTGAAATGAAGAAAGGATAGAAAAGAGAGAGGGGAAGAGAAATGGGAATTGAAAGAGGGAGAGAAGAAAATAGAGATGAAAAGAGAGAGGAACGGAGAGAGGCAGAGAGTAAGAAGGAGAGAGGAAGAAAAAGAGAAAAAGAGTGAGATAGGTAATAGATAGATAGATAGATATGAGATAGATAGATAGATAGATATAGATATGAGATAGATAGATAGATATGAGATAGATAGATATGAGATAGATAGATAGATAGATAGATAGATAGATAGATAGATAGATAGATATGAGATAGATAGATAGGAGATAGATATGAGATAGATATGAGATAGATAGATATGAGATAGATAGATATGAGATAGATAGATAGATAGATATGAGATAGATAGATAGATAGATATAGATATGAGATAGATAGATAGATAGATATAGATATGAGATAGATAGATAGATAGATAGATAGATAGATAGATAGATAGATAGATAGATATGAGATAGATAGATAGATATGAGATAGATAGATATGAGATAGATAGATAGATATGAGATAGATAGATAGGAGATAGATGGGAGATAGATAGATATGAGATAGATAGATAGATATTAGATAGATAGATAGATATGAGATAGATAGATATGAGACAGATAAATAGATAGATAGATATGAGATAGATAGATAGGAGATAGATAGATATTAGATAGATAGATATGAGATAGATAGATAGATAGATAGATAGATATGAGATAGATAGATAGGAGATAGATAGATATGAGATAGATATATATTAGATAGATAGATAGATAGATAGGAGATAGATAGATAGATATGAGATAGATAGATAGATAGATAGATAGATAGATAGGAGATAGATAGATAGATATATAGATAGATAGGAGATAGATAGATAGATAGGTAGATAGATAGGAGATAGATAGATAGATAGATAGATAGATAGATAGATATGAGATAGATAGATAGATAGATAGATAGATAGATAGATAGGAGATAGATAGGAGATAGATAGATAGATAGATAGATAGGAGATAGATAGATATGAGATAGATAGATAGATATTAGATAGATAGATATGAGATAGATAGATAGATAGATAGGAGATAGATAGATATGAGATAGATAGATAGATATTAGATAGATAGATATGAGATAGATAGATAGAAGATAGATAGGAGATAGATAGATAGATAGATAGATAGATAGATAGATAGATAGATAGATAGATAATAGATAGATAGATAGATATGAGATAGATAGATAGATAGGAGATAGATAGATATGAGATAGATAGATAGATAGATAGATAGATAGATAGATTGATAGATATGAGATAGATAGATAGATAGATAGATAGATAGGAGATAGATAGATAGATAGATAGATAGGAGATAGATAGATAGATAGATAGATAGATAGGAGATAGATAGGCGATAGATAGATAGATAGATAGATAGATAGATAGATAGATAGATAGATAGATAGATAGATAGGAGATAGATAGATATGAGATAGATAGATATTAGATAGATAGATATGAGATAGATAGATAGGAGATAGATAGATATGAGATAGATAGATATTAGATAGATAGATATGAGATAGATAGATAGATAGATAGATAGATAGATAGATAGATAGATAGATAGATAGGAGATAGATAGATATGAGATAGATAGATAGATATTAGATAGATAGATATGAGATAGATAGATAGATAGATAGATAGATAGATAGATAGATAGATAGGAGATAGATAGATATGAGATAGATAGATAGATAGATAGATAGATAGATAGATAGATAGATAGATATGGGATAGATAGATAGATATGAGATAGATAGATATGAGATAGATAGATAGATAGATAGATAGATAGATATGAGATAGATAGATAGATATGAGATAGATAGATAGATATGAGATAGATAGATAGATATGAGATAGATAGATTGATATAGATATGGGATAGATAGATAGATGATAGATAGATAGATAGATAGATAGATAGATAGATAGATAGATATTATATAGATAGATATGAGATAGATAGATAGATAGATAGATAGATAGGAGATAGATAGATATGAGATAGATAGATAGATATTAGATAGATAGATATGAGATAGATAGATAGATAGATAGATAGGAGATAGATAGATATGAGATAGATAGATAGATAGATAGATAGATAGATAGATAGATAGATAGATAGATAGATAGATATGGGATAGATAGATAGATATGAGATAGATAGATAGATATGAGATAGATAGATAGATAGATAGATATGAGATAGATATGAGATAGATACATAGATATGAGATAGATAGATAGATATGAGATAGATACATAGATATGAGATAGATAGATAGATATGAGATAGATAGATAGATAGATAGATAGATAGATAGATAGATAGATATAGATATGGGATAGATAGATAGATGATAGATAGATAGATATGGGATAGATAGATAGATAGATATGAGATAGATAGATAGATGATAGATAGATAGATATTGGATAGATGATGGTTATATATGAGACAGATGATGGATCTGACATGCATTTTTTCTGTATTATACCACATATTTGGCTTTTCGTATAAAACACGCTTGTGAAGTATTTTCCTCGCAGCGGCCCAAGTTTTAATAAATGGAAACTCATCTTCTTATTTTCGTCTTAAGCACGGCTGAACGCTGCGGTTTTTGAAAATCACTTTGACAGCTGTGAGGAACATTTAAGACCGCTGGAACTTTTACAAGGTTTCCGCCGCAGAAGAGAATCCCATTTTCTTCATGTATACATCTATAATAAAAAGGAGAGCGGGGAGCGTAGATGTAATACTAGGAATCACCGGCTCACATCGCTCTACTGAGAGGGGAGGATGTGATGGGGGTTATAGTGCAGCGGCAGGGTGTATGTGGGAGTACAGAACACCTAGGGGAGCGCTGTGTATGGAGGCAGGAACATCTGACAGCAGCTCCTCATTCCATATAGGATTACCTGTCAGAATTACAAGAAGATTTCTGCTTTTCAAAAAAAATAGCGCCACACCTGACCACAGGTTGTATATGGTATGGCAGCTCAGTGTGGCGCTGTTTTTGGAAGAAAGCTGAGTCTACAAATTCTCAGCAGATGAGACAGGACAATGGGGACACTCTTCATGTTTATAGCCCGTCTTACTATCTCCTCTGCACTATGCACTTTTGTTGGCACTGTCCCTGGTGGTCTGTGGATGCCATTCCTCTGTACAATATACCACTTCTCTGGAATTGCCATTTCCAGTAGGGTAGCTAATTGCCCCCTGAGATTTAAAAGGGTTGTCCAGTTGTAAACTACTGATAGCCTAGAATAAACCATCAATAGATTGGCTAGGCTCTGCCACCCAGGATCTACACTGATCGGCTGTTCACTGGGCCATTGGGCTTGTGCTCTGAACTGATTTCTGCAGGAAGCAGTCAGCTCCATTCTCACTGCAGTGGCCGGGCTTGGTATTGCAGCATTTCACTTCTATGGGAACTTTGCCTGTAATGCCAAGCCTGGCCTAACAGTGGCAATGGAGCTGTCTGCTTCTTGTAGAAATCAGCTCAGTGCCGAAGTATATTGGCATGGTGGGCAACTGATTGGCGGTGGTCCTGAGAGGTGGACTCCAGACGTTCTACTATCGAGGGTCTATCCTGTTAATAGGCCATTAGTAGTTTACAATTGGACAACCCCTTGTTGAAAAAAACGGTGGAAGCCAATCAGCATTTGATGGAACACACATTTCCAGCAAGCGCACACCTCCCTGCAAAGTTGTTGGCAAGTGGTTGAAAGACAATGATTACCCCTTTACACCAGACGATAATTAATCAGCCAGTGACTAGCGACTAGTGAATGAATTCTCACTCGTCACCCGGTTGGCTACAGGAAATGACTGCCGCTTACATTTGCTCTATTGAGCAAGTATTTAGATGCCAGTTGTCCTGTGTAAAGCCACCCTTACTCACAGCTCCAGGTATGAACTACGTCACCTTTGCTGGTTACCGTTACCCCAATGGTGTAGAGTTTCTTCAGAGTTCAGGAATGTTTTTGAAACTTTTTTGCCAATGCTCTTTGCCAGGAATTCACAGCTCCAGAACCAGCGGCAAGTAACATGATATTGTGGTAGACAATGAGGGGCTATAGCGCACTGGTATATGGGGTAAGTGTACCTTACACATCTGGGCAGTCGGACAACAGACTGTGGTTCTCGATTTGATGGCTTCCAGAGACTGTAGCTAACTAGTGTGATTACCTCCATTCATCATGTAGTACAAAGAGACCTTCTGAATATCCAAAATAAATGTTCGAAGGTCTCAGGATGGCTGAAAAAAACCACAGGGCTGGGATGTAATGAGGAGTATGGACCTCAGAGCCATCGTGACCATTCTTCAGGGCTTGAAGGTGACCCTGACTGCAGCTCCAGTAAGAATACAAGATATAAGAAGTTAACAAAGAGAGTGAAGGCCATCAGGAGTAGAGGGGACCCCATAGCAAAACTCAAAATGGACCCTTATGGTAGCAAGTTATGCAACCAAAGGACCTAGTGTGTGTTTCCCCACCTCTTATTCTTTCCATTATCCATGGGCCCATTCCACACCATACTGTTTGCTAACAATCCAGTTCCTCGGGGGAGGAGAATCCTACATGGACTTCTGTCACCCAATAACAAAGGGGGGTGGGGCTATCTAGGACTGGGCCTTCTGTATCAAAGGAACCCGTAGCAGCTGACAGCTATCCTTCCCACTGGGTGCATGTGCATTCAATAGGGAGGAGAGAACAAGCTACTGCCAGTCCACCCTGGGAGCTGCTTATCTCCCACCGTAATAAAAGGATTGGGGGTGCAGAAATATAGCTGCCCAATTCTTGTCTCCTCTGATAACTGCTGTCGGGCAAGAGTCAGGATGACACATTTTCGGTCACCAGGGACATGTGACTGCTGCAGCCAATCACTAGCTCACTTTGGCCAGTCATTAGCTGTAGCGGTTACATGTCCCGTTGCCTGTAGGACACCAGGCAGTAGAAGAACAGGAGCAGCGGGAGAAGATGAGTATGGCTTCTATGTTGGTACAGCATGGTTGGTTGGTACAGCTTCGGAAATTGTTTATGTCCTTAGATATTTTCTTTAACCCTTTAACAGACATTTTTCGGGTTTTCCATTTTCGATTTTTATCATCCGAATTCCATGAACTATGACTTTTTTATCTTCCCGCCCAAAATAGCCATATCAGGGTTTGTTTCTTGCGGGACGAGTTGTATTTTTCAATGGTATTATTTAATGTACTGAAAAACCTTTAAAAAATTCTAAGTGGAGTGAAACGGAAAAAAGCGAAATTCTGCCATCTTTGGCGAGGTCTTGTTTCCATGGCGCACAAACTGCAACGAAAATGACGCAATATTTTTATTCTTCAGGTCAGTACGATTACTGCGATACTAAATTGATATTTTTTGCTGTTCTACTGTTAAAATATAAAATATCTTTGGAAAACACAAAATTCTAACCGCCATAACTTTTGTGTTGCCGCAGACATAGCTGTGTTGGGGCTCGTCTTTTGTGGGACGTCCGTTAGTTCCTATTAGTACCATTTTGTTCACTTTTTATTACTTAGTTTTTTTGGAGGTGGGGTGACGAGAAAAATGGTAATCTGGCATTGCTTTTTCTTTTTTTAATTTTTGTTAATTTTTAAAAAATTTTATTCCACTTCTATTGATTTCAACGGGTTCTTTCGCATGCGTGTATTTTTCTTGCACACTTTGGTCACGCAAACAAAAATGCAGCATGCTGTATTTCTCTGAGCAATTGCGCACCCAAAGCCCCCATAGAAGTCAATGGGGATGCGTAAATGCATCAGATATGCTAGGAAATGCGTGAAACACTGCGTGATTGCGCAGGTAAAAGAGAACACATCTGGAACTCATTAGACTAATTAGCCATTTACATTGGTGCATCTTTGTTTGCTGCATGCTATTGAACTAGCCCTGCGGGCGCAAACAGTGCAGGGAGATACACTGATGCCCCAAAAAGCATAGTTCGTTCTGCAAAAACGCGAATCACCTCAGATGGTTAGTAAACAGCGCATGACTACAGAAGAGTTTTGCGCAGAGAACGACATCACTGCACATGCTAAATTTAATAATCAATCATAAAGAGGAGTAACAAGTTATGCATATGTATAAGTCAGGTGACCTTTCAGCCTCGCTTTCAATGTATTTGTCTAAAACGACTATAAATAATTTGGCTTGTTAACAAATAAATGGAATTCGAAAATGACAAAAAAGAAGCCACTTGTTGCGGTGGTTCTGGGATTGCTGCCATGCTGATAGTCTGGTGCAGGTTTTGCATGTGGCTCTCAATCTTCTGGCCCTGGTGGGTGTGGTATTAGGTAAGACATGCTTAAGCCCACCTAAGGTTAATTGTCATGGCTATTTTAGTCTGGCTGCTGCTGGACTGAATTGCTGTTGAATCTTCAGCCTAGCTATGACTGTGGTCTCAGTCAGAGCTTGGTCCTGGAATTATCATTTGCCTGCTGGATCACAAAGCTAAGTTTGTGTTTCTTTTCTTTTGTGTTTCTTATGTTAATCCCCATATTCCATGCAGGTTTAACTAAGGACCGAGGTACAAGTTCAGGTACGTCCTTGTCAGGGCGAATTGCCTGCGTGTAAGCAGGTCCCCATCCCTGAGATTATTCAGATAGGGAAAGAGTTCCCATGTTTTAGTTTATTATTGTTTTGACACAGTTTTTGTGTTTATGTGCGAAATCTGCGGGTTACGGTTCTAGCACATCCTGGGTGGACGTGACACCACTGCAACCATCCAACAAACTTCTGTTTATAAAGTCATAGCAATTGCAAGAAAATCAAGTAACAATTCTTTAGGCTGTGTTCACACAACCAGAATTCTGTGGGAATTTAGATGCAGAACTTGGTGGTAATACACAGGAATTCACCCATTTAATTGCAATGAATGAACTCCATAGTGAAATCCATGGCATACCTGCATCAAGCAAAGCATGTAAAATATGCTAATGCACAGGCCAAAAAGCCTTGTTCAGTGCTCAAAAAAGTTGCGCTGAGGCATGCGCAATAGCGCATACACTCATGTGAAGGAGATCTAAGGGAATTTGAACTTGCTATGGTTTGATCGCTTCTACAATATACTGCAATACTTCAGTATTGCAGTGCATTGTAGAAGCAATCTGCAAAATAATATGTTAACCATGTTCACAAGCAATAGTGTTCCGGCAATAAAAGCAGACCATGGTACAGGACGAGGGGGGCCAGGGTCACCTGGCACTGTCCTAACTACTGAAACTGTAGCCCCTGCTCCTGAACCTCCAGCCACCAACCAACATGCCTGCCGGAGGACTTTGAGTATCAACAGACTCCTCCCACTCCTAGATTTAGGTCCTGACATTGTCTCACAAGCTGACAGGTAGCAGTCATCGATTCATGCTGCTTGTGCCAAATTGTAACCATCCCATCAGCATGATGCAACAAAAATCTGGATCCATCTGACCAGGCGATGTTTTTGCACTGCTTAGTGATACAATTTTTGGGCTTTTTTTGCCTGCTGGAGACTCGCCTTATTGTAGCTCTCAGAGACAATGGTGCTGGAACTGGTCGTCTGCTGTTATAGCCATTCTGTTC
Organism: Eleutherodactylus coqui; assembly: GCF_035609145.1. Taxonomy (NCBI): domain Eukaryota; kingdom Metazoa; phylum Chordata; class Amphibia; order Anura; family Eleutherodactylidae; genus Eleutherodactylus; species Eleutherodactylus coqui. The sequence goes on along the minus strand of NC_089847.1, from coordinate 128,072,425 downwards.
TAAGGAACGGTGAGTTGTGTGCTTGGACACATTATTTTGAGCACCAGCGTTGTATCCAGCTGCTCCTGACTGTGCAGTACCTGTTCCTCACAATGATTCCTAACATCCTCCTTTGACCCCTTTGACTGACAAGTTATTTCGGTCCACAGGTTCTGCTTTCGCTGGATGTTTTTCCTCAATCACGCCATTCTCGCTACTCTCCACACTGTTACATGAGAAAACCTCCACAGTTGGCAGTGACATTCCGGCTCCGGCTAGTCTGCCACCGATGACCGGGCCTTGTTGGAAGTCGCTCCGATTGCTGGATTTTCCTATCTAATGTGGATTCACACTGAAACTGATCCATGTCACGTGATTTTATGCTGCACTCCAGGGTCATGGGCATGATTCTCATACAGGGAAGCGCCAATTGTGGGGGGCTCTTATAAATGGGCGGGGCTATAAAATACTGTGCCATTGCTTGTTGTAGGGGTGCACTGCAGAGAGTGACCTGTAGGGGGCAACAGACAGGCAGTCTGGTGCCTGAGACAAAGGGAAAACACCCACAGGTGTGGTTAGTAAAGAGGATAAAGGTGTTTGTTCCTGCTGCAATCAGAGGTGAAGTGGGCTGCAAGCCAGACAGGTCCACTGAGAGGGACCTGGGCTGTGGGAATCCAAGACAGATCCAGGGGGAGACCTGGATTGGGAGCAAGAGGTCTGGAGAGAGACCTGGACGCTGAAAGAGACTGTTCGTGTGCCTCAGGAAGGTTGGGGTGAAGCCTTCTTGAGGGAAAACAGTGAGTCCTGAAGACAACTGTATGAAGCTGCCCTGGAGAGTGGGTGAGAACCACAGTTGGACTGTTTATTGAACCTAATGAAAAAGGACATTTCAGTTGATTTACTTGCATAAAGTGCTGAGCTGAAGCAAGCTGATATTGCTCAGAAGTTGAAAATAAATAGAAATTTGGAGTTTAACCCATTGGTGTCTACCTGTAATGCGAGCGAATGATCCCCGGGTTGCTACATTGTTTATACAACTGTTACAATTTCTTTTCCCCCCAGTATGTATTTGAGTTCTACAAGACTAGTGCCTCTCTAATCTGTACGCCTCAGTCAGGAGTTCTTCTTTTACACCATTTTCCCATAAAACACATGAATCATGTAGCAGATAATAAATAGCAGCGATGGGACTTCCAGGCTCCTCCGTACTGACACTGAGATAATCCTGCAGATTGTGTTTTATATTTTCATTGTGTGATCATTTAGAAGAAGTTTGCGGTTTTAAAGGATGAGCTGACCTGATTATTAGCAACAGTTTACAGGAACTCCTCAGAGGGAGATAAACATCATACTAGCCAGAAATAAATGGTTATTATCTACTATTACTTTCCTGCTAACGGAGACACTGCAATCAGCTCAACTCTAGAACTAGTAATTATACTTTGTGCATAAGGGAGCGATATTATAGTAGTTATAGTCCTGTACATAGGGGGCAGTATTATAGTAGTTATATTCTTGTACATAGGGGGCAGTATTATAGTAGTTATATTCTTGTACATAGGAGCAGTATTATAGTAGTTATATTCTTGTACATAGGGGGCAGTATTATAGTAGTTATATTCTTGTACATAGGGGGCAGTATTATAGTAGTTATATTCTTGTACATAGGAGGCAGTATTATAGTAGTTATATTCTTGTACATAGGGGGCAGTATTATAGTAGTTATATTCTTGTACATAGGGGCAGTATTATAGTAGTTATATTCTTGTACATAGGAGGCAGTATTATAGTAGTTATATTCTTGTCCATAGGGGGCAGTATTATAGCAGTTATATTCTTGTACATAGGGGCAGTATTATAGTAGTTATATTCTTGTACATAGGGAGCAGTATTATAGTAGTTATATTCTGGTACACAGGAGCAGTATTATAGTAGTTATATTCTTGTACATAGGAGGCAGTATTATAGTAGTTATATTCTTGTACGTAGGGGGCAGTATTATAGTAGTTATATTCTTGTACACAGGAGCAGTATTATAGTAGTTATATTCTTGTACATAGGAGGCAGTATTATAGTAGTTGTATTCTTGTACATAGGGGGCAGTATTACAGTAGTTATATTCTTGTACATAGGGGGCAGTATTGTAGTAGTTATAGTCCTGTACATAGGAGGCAGTATTATAGTAGTTATAGTCCTGTACATAGGAGGCAGTATTATAGTAGTTATATTCTTGTACATAGGGGGCAGTATTATAGTAGTTATATTCTTGTACATAGGGGGCAGTATTATAGTAGTTATATTCTTGTATATAGGGGGCAGTATTATAGTAGTTATATTCTTGTACATAGGGGCAGTATTATAGTAGTTATATTCTTGTACATAGGGGCAGTATTATAGTAGTTATATTCTTGTACATAGGAGGCAGTATTATAGTAGTTATATTCTTGTACATAGGGGGGCAGTATTATAGTAGTTGTATTCTTGTACATAGGGGGCAGTATTATAGTAGTTATATTCTTGTACATAGGAGCAGTATTATAGTAGTTATATTCTTGTACATAGGGGGGCAGTATTATAGTAGTTGTATTCTTGTACATAGGGGGCAGTATTATAGTAGTTATATTCTTGTACATAGGGGGCAGTATTGTAGTAGTTATAGTCCTGTACATAGGAGGCAGTATTGTAGTAGTTATAGTCCTGTACATAGGAGGCAGTATTATAGTAGTTATAGTCCTGTACATAGGAGGCAGTATTATAGTAGTTATATTCTTGTACATAGGGGGCAGTATTATAGTAGTTATATTCTTGTACATAGGGGGCAGTATTATAGTAGTTATATTCTTGTATATAGGGGGCAGTATTATAGTAGTTATATTCTTGTACATAGGGGCAGTATTATAGTAGTTATATTCTTGTACATAGGGAGCAGTATTATAGTAGTTATATTCTTGTACATAGGGGGCAGTATTATAGTAGTTATATTCTTGTACATAGGAGCAGTATTATAGTAGTTATATTCTTGTACATAGGGGGTAGTATTAAAGTAGTTATATTCTTGTATATAAGAGGCAGTATTATAGTAGTTATATTCTTGTACATAGGGGCAGTATTATAGTAGTTATATTCTTGTACATAGGAGGCAGTATTATAGTAGTTATATTCTTGTACATAGGGGGCAGTATTATAGTAGTTATATTCTTGTACATAGGACCAGTATTATAGTAGTTATATTCTTGTACATGGGGGCAGTATTATAGTAGTTATATACTTATACATAGGGGGCAGTATTATAGTAGTTATATTCTTGTACATAGGAAGCAGTATTATAGTAGTTATATTCTTGTACATAGGAGGCAGTATTATAGTAGTTATATTCTTGTATATAGGAGGCAGTATTATAGTAGTTATATTCTTGTACATAGAGGCAGTATTATAGTAGTTATATTCTTGTACATAGGGGCAGTATTATAGTAGTTATATTCTTGTACATAGGAGGCAGTATTATAGTAGTTATATTCTTGTACATAGGAGGCAGTATTATAGTAGTTATATTCTTGTACATAGGAGGCAGTATTATAGTAGTTATATTCTTGTACATAGGAGGCAGTATTATAGTAGTTATATTCTTGTACATAGAGGGCAGTATTATAGTAGTTATATTCTTGTACATAGGGGACAGTATTATAGTAGTTATATTCTTGTACATACGGGGGCAGTATTATAGTAGTTATATTCTCGTACATAGGAGGCAGTATTATAGTAGTTATATTCTCGTACATAGAGGGCAGTACTATAGTAGTTATATTCTTGTACATAGGGGGCAGTATTATACTAATTATATTCTTGTACATAGGGGGCAGTATTATAGTAGTTATATTCTTGTACATAGGGGGCAGTATTATAGTAGTTATATTCTTGTGCATAGGGGGCAGTATTATAGTAGTTATATTCTTGTACATAGGGGGCAGTATTATAGTAGTTATATTCTTGTACATAGGGGGCAGTATTATAGTAGTTATATTCTTGTACATAGGAGCAGTATTATAGTAGTTATATTCTTGTACATAGGGGGGCAGTATTATAGTAGTTGTATTCTTGTACATACGGGGGCAGTATTATAGTAGTTATATTCTCGTACATAGGAGGCAGTATTATAGTAGTTATATTCTCGTACATAGAGGGCAGTACTATAGTAGTTATATTCTTGTACATAGGGGGCAGTATTATACTAATTATATTCTTGTACATAGGGGGCAGTATTATACTAATTATATTCTTGTACATAGGGGGCAGTATTATAGTAGTTATATTCTTGTACATAGGGGGCAGTATTATAGTAGTTATATTCTTGTGCATAGGAGGCAGTATTATAGTAGTTATATTCTTGTACATAGGAGGCAGTATTATAGTAGTTATATTCTTGTACATAGGAGAGCAGTATTATAGTAGTTATATTCTTGTACATAGGAGCAGTATTATAGTAGTTATATTCTTGTACATAGGGGGCAGTATTATAGTAGTTATATTCTTGTACATAGGGGGCAGTATTATAGTAGTTATATTCTTGTACATAGGGGGCAGTATTATAGTAGTTATATTCTTGTACATAGGGGGCAGTATTATAGTAGTTATATTCTTGTACATAGGAGGCAGTATTATAGTAGTTATATTCTTGTACATAGGGGCAGTATTATAGTAGTAATATTCTTGTACATAGGAGAGCAGTATTATAGTAGTTATATTCTTGTACATAGGAGCAGTATTATAGTAGTTATATTCTTGTACATAGGGAGCAGTATTATAGTAGTTATATTCTTGTACATAGGGGCAGTATTATAGTAGTTATATTCTTGTACATAGGGGGCAGTATTATAGTAGTTATATTCTTGTACATAGGGGGCAGTATTATAGTAGTTATATTCTTGTACATAGGGGGCAGTATTATAGTAGTTATATTCTTGTACATAGGGGGCAGTATAAGGGCGAGCACACACTGGCGTTTGCGTTTTCCGCGGGGAAAAAACGCAGCGTTTTTCGCGGCGTTTTTCGCGGCTTTTCCATTAATTTCCATGGAGAAAAATAAGGACACATATGCAACTGACAGTTCCTATGTTAAAAACGCAAACGCAACGCAAAAAAAACGCCAGTGGACAGGAACACATGTTATCTCTATGCCTGTGCAGGAAAAACGCAAAACGCAAAACGCAGGTAAAAAAACGCCAGTGGGTGCTCGCCCTTATAGTAGTTATATTCTTGTACATAGGGGGCAGTATTATAGTAGTTATATTCTTGTACATAGGGGGCAGTATTATAGTAGTTATATTCTTGTACATAGGGGGCAGTATTATTTATTGAAAATTGACAAACCTCACCAGACTCATCGAGTTGCACAAGTTACATCTGTAGATCATAACAAATGAGTATGTTAGACAACAGGATCAATTTCCAGCACTGGAGGACATAGTGCAGCTACATTAGTATTTACATTCCTTGTAAATTGTCTTCTTGATGTTTTCCTGCTGAGGAAGATGAATAGAAATTGTATTTAATAACTTGTCACGTACTTTCGGAAACCTTTTCCTTATTTCTACATCTTTTCTGCATGAATTTCTTTCTACTGGATGTTTCTACTCAGCAATTTTCAGGCTCCTTACAGTCATCATTGTCCCCAATCTCTTCCGTTTCTTGTTCGGTCAGGCAGCTTAGCATTACAATAAAACATGTACTTGATGAAAGGGCATATCCCCCCCCCCCCCATCCACATGACCCATCCCTCCTGTTGCAGCGCATGGCAACCTTGGCTCACGCCTCAAACATGTTTCCTTTGACGGCGCTCTAGATATGCCAAATGCATGTGCAGAAAATCGTCAACTTCTGCATATTTCCTTCACTGCAAAATCATGCTACGTTACGAGCCAAACAAGCCTACCTCACCTCTCTTCTCCTTAATAAACCAAAAAGACTTTGATATTTTTCGCTTCCTCCTCAGCCCTAAAATACGGCCCCGTATGATGGATCTCAGTGCTGAAGATCTGGCAGCTTATTTCAAAGAGAAAATTGACAACATCCAGCAGGATATAACTTCCCGATTCCCAATTAGCACTGATAGTTCACTCCCAGTATTTGAGACAACAGAAGAAGTCTCCAGGCTCTTCTCTTCTTCTCACCCTACTACCTGCATTAGGAAGTAACCCTATTTCCTCTCTGTGCCAGTCACCACACTGATTCCTGCGCCCTGTGCCAGTCGACACACTGATTCCTGCGCCCTGTGCCAGTCGACACACTGATTCCTGCGCCCTGTGCCAGTCGACACACTGGTTCCTGCGCCCTGTGCCAGTCGACACACTGGTTCCTGCGCCCTGTGCCAGTCGACACACTGGTTCCTGCGCCCTGTGCCAGTCGACACACTGGTTCCTGCGCCCTGTGCCAGTCGACACACTGGTTCCTGCGCCCTGTGCCAGTCGACACACTGGTTCCTGCGCCCTGTGCCAGTCGACACACTGGTTCCTGCGCCCTGTGCCAGTCGACACACTGGTTCCTGCGCCCTGTGCCAGTCGACACACTGGTTCCTGCGCCCTGTGCCAGTCGACACACTGGTTCCTGCGCCCTGTGCCAGTCGACACACTGGTCCCTGTGCCAGTCGACACACTGGTCCCTGTGCCAGTCGACACACTGGTTCCTGCGCCCTGTGCCAGTCGACACACTGGTTCCTGCGCCCTGTGCCAGTCGACACACTGGTTCCTGCGCCCTGTGCCAGTCGACACACTGGTTCCTGCGCCCTGTGCCAGTCGACACACTGGTTCCTGCGCCCTGTGCCAGTCGACACACTGGTTCCTGCGCCCTGTGCCAGTCGACACACTGGTTCCTGCGCCCTGTGCCAGTCGACACACTGGTTCCTGCGCCCTGTGCCAGTCGACACACTGGTTCCTGCGCCCTGTGCCAGTCGACACACTGGTTCCTGCGCCCTGTGCCAGTCGACACACTGGTTCCTGCGCCCTGTGCCAGTCGACACACTGGTTCCTGCGCCCTGTGCCAGTCGACACACTGGTTCCTGCGCCCTGTGCCAGTCGACACACTGGTTCCTGCGCCCTGTGCCAGTCGACACACTGGTTCCTGCGCCCTGTGCCAGTCGACACACTGATTCCTGCGCCCTGTGCCAGTCGACACACTGATTCCTGCAGCCTGTGCCAGTCGACACACTGATTCCTGCAGCCTGTGCCAGTCGACACACTGATTCCTGCAGCCTGTGCCAGTCGACACACTGATTCCTGCAGCCTGTGCCAGTCGACACACTGATTCCTGCAGCCTGTGCCAGTCGACACACTGATTCCTGCAGCCTGTGCCAGTCGACACACTGATTCCTGCAGCCTGTGCCAGTTGACACACTAATGTCTCCACCCTATGTCAGTCACTACAGTGATGTCTCCACTTTGTGTCAGTCACTACACTGGTGCCTCCACCCTGTGCCAGTCACTGCACTGATGCCTCTACCCTGTGCTGGTCACCACACTAATGCCTTAAATCTGTGTCAGTCACTGCACTAAGGCCTCCACCTTGTGCCAGTCACTGCACCGATGCCTCCACCCTGTGCCAGTCACTACACTGGTGCCTCTACCCTGTACACGTTACTACACTGATGCCTCCACCCTGTACCTCCACAATGCTGCGCCACCCAATATCTCCTCCCTCATCTCTGTCTACTGCCTTACCTGTGCTCTCTGCTCTGCTAAGGACCTTAGACTAAATTCCTCTCTAATCCGAACCTCCCACACTCGTCTTTAAGACTTTTCTCAAGCTGCACCAGGTCTCTAGAATGCGCTACCCCAGACAATTAGGTTAGTTCTCCCTGCCCACCGCTTTAGGTGTACTCTAAAAACACATATTTTTAGGGAGGCCCATCATATTCCCTAATCTAAACTCTCCTCCATCTACCCTGCCTTTACACTCCCCCTTCTTCCCACTGCTTCCCCCACACATCCCATTGCACCTCTTATCTGCTTCACAAACACGACTGGTGATCCACTCACACAGCTATATGTGTGTGTGTATGTATATGTATATGTGTATATATATATATATATATATATATATATATATATATATATATATATATATATATATAATATATGTGTGTGTGTGTGTATAGTGTCCTATGTGTGTACTTCCCTATTATCTGTAAGCTCTTGTGAGCAGGGCCGTCACCCCTATTCTTCAAGATGTCATTGGTTTATTACTGGATGTTTTGACTTATTTTGTATATTTTCGCCAATTTGTAAAGTATTGTGGAATGTGTTGGGGCTTTGGAAATAAAAATGATTATTATTACTACATGTCCTGGCAAACAACTCTGGGACAGAGGACCTCATCCTCTGGGACCGATGGACAATTAGGAAACAAAGATTTCTTTTCCTTCCTAATTAATTCTATATCATCCAAAAATGTGCTGCTGCTGTTTTTATTTGATTTTACTGCATAAAAAGGGACACTTAGATGAATTATGACTGAGTATGTGGGGGCATTAATATTGTGAGGGTCACTGATGGGCGTCATTACTATGAGAGGGTCACTGAAGACACTATTACTGTGTGAGGGACACTGAGGGGCACTATAACTGTGAGGGACATTGAGGGACACTATTGCTGTGAGGGGGCTACTGAGGGGCACTATTGCTGTGAGGGGGCTACTGAGGGGCACTATTACTGTGAAGGGGTTACTGAGGGGCACTATTACTGTGAAGGGGTTACTGAGGGGCACTATTGCTGTGAAGGGGTTACTGAGGGGCACTATTGCTGTGAAGGGGTTACTGAGGGGCACTATTGCTGTGAAGGGGTTACTGAGGGGCACTATTGCTGTGAAGGGGTTACTGAGGGGCACTATTACTGTGAAGGGGGTTATTGAGGGGCACTATTACTATGTGAGGGACACTGAAGGTCACTATTGCTGTAAAGGGGTTACTGAGGGGCACTATTGCTGTGAAGGGGTTACTGAGGGGCACTATTGCTGTGAAGGGGTTACTGAGGGGCACTATTGCTGTGAAGGGGTTACTGAGGGGCACTATTGCTGTGAAGGGGTTACTGAGGGGCACTATTGCTGTGAAGGGGTTACTGAGGGGCACTATTGCTGTGAAGGGGTTACTGAGGGGCACTATTGCTGTGAAGGGGTTACTGAGGGGCACTATTGCTGTGAAGGGGGTTATTGAGGGGCACTATTGCTGTGAAGGGGTTACTGAGGGGCACTATTGCTGTGAAGGGGTTACTGAGGGGCACTATTGCTGTGAAGGGGGTTATTGAGGGGCACTATTACTGTGTGAGGGACACTGAAGGTCACTATTGCTGTAAAGGGGTTACTGAGGGGCACTATTGCTGTAAAGGGGTTACTGAGGGGCACTATTGCTGTAAAGGGGTTACTGAGGGGCACTATTGCTGTGAAGGGGTTACTGAGGGGCACTATTGCTGTGAAGGGGCTACTGAGGGGCACTATTGCTGTGAAGGGGTTACTGAGGGGCACTTTTGTTGTAAAGGGGTTACTGAGGGGCACTATTGCTGTGAAGGGGTTAGTGAAGGGCTCTGTTACTGTGAAGGCATCACTGAGTGTCCCTATTTCGGTGAGGGGGTCACTTAGGGACACTATTATTGTTAGAGGCTCACTATTACTGTGAAGAGTCACTGAGGGTCACTATTACTGTGTGAGGGAAACTGAGGGGCCCCTCAGTGATCCCCTTACAGTAATAGTGCCTCTCAGTGACCATAACACAGTAATTGTGACCCTCACATAGTAATAGTGGCCCTCCGTGACTCCTCACAGTAATATTGCCCCTCAGGGCCTCCCTCACAGTAATTGTACTTCTCAGTGACCCTCACACTGTAATTGTAACCCTCAGTGGCTTATTACAGTAATAGTGCACCTCTGTGACCCCTTCACGGTCATAGAACCCCTCAGTGACCCACTCACAGTAGTAATGCCCCCTAGTGACCCTCTCACAATAATAGTGCCCCTCAGAGATCCCCCTCACAGTAATAGTGCAAATCACTGACACTCACACCGTAATAGTGCCCCTCAGTTTCCCTCACAGTAATTATTACATGACGGTCACAATTAGTGTGTGTGGGTCACTGAGGGGCACTATTACTGTGGGGAGTCACTGAGGGTCAGGATTTCTGTGGATGGGTCACTTAGGGGCACTATTACTGTGAAGAGGTCACTGAGCGGCCCTAATTCTATGAACAGGTCCCTAAAAGCACTATTAATGTAGAAGGGTAACTTAGATGAACTAATACTGTAAGGAGTCACTGAGGGTCACTATTACTAAGGGGCACTATTACTGAAAGGGTCACTGAGGAGCACTATTAGTGGGAGAGGGTCACTGACAGACACTATTACTGTGAGGGGGTCACTGAGGGGCACTATTAGTGTGAGAGGGTCACTAACCGGCACTATTACTGTGAGGGGACACAAAAGATGTGACTTAGCATATAAGGATTTGCTGTACACCCCAAAAATTGTCCCTCTTTTCATTTTTCTAAAGTTGGGAGTTATGCCACTGGACCGACCTCCAAGGTGTTCAAGGGGCTATTTAGTGGGTTCAGTTGCACCCATGGCTTCAACTTTGATAGGGCACCATAATTCTGCTCAAGTCCAGTGGCAACTTATTACTGTAACAGGCCTCTATTTACATACTTCAGGCTCGTAAGATAAATAGTGCAGACTGTTGCCCGGCGGGCGCCATACCGTATTTCTCCAAATGTGAAAGGAATACACTGATTCCTAAATGAAGACAAAAATGGAATGTAACAAAGTGAAATAAATCAAGTGTTTCCAGCTCGTTTGTTTAGCTTGAGATGTTTTTTCCACACGCTTGTAGCTGTGATAACACCATGTGTATTCCCCGTTACCATGACGCTGCAAGTTGTTGGAATTCCTTTCCAGCTATTGCGCCATACACAAATGTCTGAGACCCGCTACCTCGTGCGGACCGTGGAATCCACTGTGGATGCGGCTACTCAAGGAGATTGTCCCACATGATCACCGGGCAAAAACATGGGGAAAAATAAAAAAATCTTGCCTTAAAGGAATCTGCAGCCTCACAAACTTACTTGCGATTCTTTTTGCTGCTTCCTCCTGGGCACGGCGCCCTCATCAACAATGTACATCCATTTCTAGATATTGAATGGAGATCAGATGTTGAGGGTCAAGAGCAGGGACGTAACTGTCGTGGTAGGGGCCGGCGACACAGGAATCGGGTACGATGCGGACACCGGGCTTACAAAAACATACATTTTTATTTTAACAGATAACTTGGAAATGAGGTTGCCTGAAGTAGAAGCTTCTGTTAGTAGATAAGTAATTTGCAGTTTTTCAGAAACGTTAGACAACCCAACTGGCTGTAACTAATAATATGCTTAACTCTCATGTGAATGGGGGATGGTAACAACCTGTTATATATATCACAGACATCAGCAACGCATTTCACTGTAGAAGACGTGGTTGTACCACCCAACGTGTCACCACAGCAATGGCGGTCACCCGCAAACAGTTCAAAAGTAATGCGAGTGTTGTCCAATAACTTGCCCACAGCTGGCAGATGAATGTGTTTCATTGGTGTTGCTCAAGCTCAACTTGCAGGTCTGATTTTGAGTCACTACCTCTGTGCATACGTCGGGCCTTTTTTTGAGGGCCTACCTCACTTACATATATCTAATGTGTACCGCAATGTAGGTGACGCATCTTTGGACATCTGTTGGGGGCGCCTAGATTCACAGAGCAGCAGGACGAAGTGAATCTTTGCAGCAGTCTCTGTAGTCCCTGCAGCTTTGTTCTCTCAGCGACGTCGGTCCTGGTGTGTTATGGAGCTGCATTTCTCAAACACCGTCTGCCTCCTTTCTTGTACAACTGCCCCTAACAGACACAGATTCTCCAGGACACGTCTCACACAGCTCCCCAAGCTGACTCCTCACTCCTTTGGCAGATCTCTCTCAGAGCGATCACTGGATCATTTCACTGGAATTGCTCTCCAGCTTGCAGCTCTCTCTGATCTCAAGTCCTCCAGATCTCCCACCTGATCTCTGCAGGCAATAGAAAGTTACATACAACACTTCAAAGAGAAATGTACAAATTGCAGTAATGTATGACGATCAGCAGAGGTCGCCTTTATACCATCCAAATTACATAACTGTAGGAACCATGACAGAGCTTATTACAGCACAAACTCCAACCTGGGCTCCCTCCTTACATAACTAAAGTTGGTTCAGAGTTTGAAGTAAAATCACAGAAAGTGACAAACAAACTAAAGAATATCACAGAAAGCGCCCATATATTCATGGATATACTGATACAAGAGGGCAGGCATATAAACCACTTAACCCCCAACGTGTAGACAGCCAGACTTCTAAATGCTGCTAAAACTAATTTGCATACTTTTCCCAATTAGCATTGCTTGTAAAATTCCCTACAACAGCTGGATCTCCACAAGAGCATCAGTACACTCACTCTGCCCAAGATGGACAAATTGTAAGTGCTGTGCAGATATGTAATATTCAGGTAACATAGCCCGATATGGGTTATAATGTACACTGAAATGCCAAAAGTCATGGGCCTGGGAAGAATATCATGTAGGACCCCTCCAGTCTGGTGAAGTGCAGCAACTCAACATGGCATCGATTTCACAATTGAATGGGCAGACATCTGGAAGGATGTTGAGCTATCTGGATAGCCACCCAGAGCTCTGAGGCATTGCAGGTGCAGGATCTCGGGTGCGAATGGACCTCTCCATCACATCCCATAAATTCTCAATTGGGCTCATGTTGGGCAAATGTGCAGGCAAAACCATTCATAGGAACTCTCGAGAATGTTCTTCCAACCAATTCTGGACAACTTGGGCCCGATGGCACAGTGCATTATGCTGCTGGAATATCCCATCATTGTGGCGGGACATGAAGTCCATGAAGAGCTGCAAATGGTCACCAAGCAGAGAAACGTAGCAAGCACAGGTCAATGATGTATTTAGGCGGACCAGTGGACCCAACCCATACCAAGAGAACAACACACACCATTATGGAACCACCACCATCTGCATAGTGCCTTGTAGATAACTGAGATCCACGGCTTCATGGGGGCTGCACCACACATGAAGCCAACCATTAGCCCAAAACAATTTGTACTGTGACTCATCAGACCGCGCCACAAGTTACATCCTCTAGGGTCTAGGAACAACCTCACGAGTCCAGAACAGGCGGTGTCCAGTGTCGTAACAGTAACATAGGCCTCTAAAAAAGACAGACAAACTGGAGCAAGTTCAGAGAAGAGTTACTGCAGTGACCGAGGAGCGGGTCCCAGGCTAGGAGACAGCAGGGTTGAGTTTGGCCTAGTCATGGTGCGCTACCATCTCTCACCCAGAGGGTAACCAGTGACATGTCCAAGGGCCAAGGACAGGTTAATAAAGGGGAACCCAAGGGATGGATTACCTTGTGTCCTGTTTTTGTCTCATGACGCCACCGTTTCTTCCACAACGGGGGATTCCTGGATAGTGAGGTAAATCCTCTCCCATGTAGCTTCCGTGGGGGAAGGGGGGGATTCCTGGGTGACGGAGTAAATACACACACACACACGGGTACAGTTGAAGACACAGCCTCCAGAAACAGACGGGCGACCGGTCGTTTTACTTAACTTGAAGAACATAACAATTCAGCAGCTTCTTGGAAAATGATGTGACGGGGAGGACTCACGGGATGACAGGAGAAACCAGAGTCACAGTTCTCTGTAGGTCCTGGCTTTCTCTCTCTCTCTCTACCGGTTTCACATTCACAAACGGGAACACGCTGCAGAACCGATAGGGAGTAGAAATCCCCACATTTGCTAGACCATCCTCTTGACCTCCTCCATTCTGTGCCTGTGGGTTGAAGATTCCCACAGACAGCTGCCTTGCATTCTTCTCTCTAGCAGAACTCAGAACAGACTCTCTCTTTACCGCTCAGACTCAGAAAACATACCTCAAGCATCATCCCGTGACAGACAAAAAGATACAAAACCAGACAGTCATCCACATACCAGACACCTAACTCTGAGCATACACACCATTAAAGAAGGGGCCCGTTGTACTGGGCCACTACATTACCAAAATGGTGAGTGGTCTGCAAATCGTGTCCTATGGGGAATGGTTAAGGGATCTGGGAATGTTTAGCTCCTTACCTAGTTTATATTTGCTCTCCCTAAGGAGAAAAGATAGCGTTTCTGACCCCCATCCCAGGCCTCTCACTAGCAAAGTCAGACTCCTACTGTACACTGATGAAGGGCAAAAACCCTGAAACAGCTGTCTGTACATGGAGTCTGGCTTTGCTTGTAATTCCCGGTCATTGTAACAAGGCTTGTATAAAAAGCCTGACTTTGGCTTGAAGGAATACTGCCTTTCACTAGATGGCACTGTGGAGGATTTATTCCATCTCCCTTATTAGCTTGCAGAAGAGAAGGCTAAGAGGAGACTTAATAGCTGTCTACAAATAGCTGAAGTGCTGTCACAGTGCAGAGGGATCATCCCTATTCTCATCTGCACAAGGAAAGACTAGAAGCAATGGGATGAAACTAAAAGGGAGGAGACACAGATTAGATATTAGACAGTGTGGGTGATCAATGAGTGGAACAGGTTACCACGGGAGGTGGTGAATTCTCCTTCAATGGAAGTGTTCAAACAAAGACTGGACGAATATCTGTCTGGGATGATTTAGTGATCCTGCACTGAGCAGGGGGCTGGACCCGATGACCCTGAAGGTCCCTTCCAACCCTACCATTCTAGGAGTCTATGATTCTGCTCCATATCCCATGAAAGCTACAGAACGCTGCGCTGACCTGTGGGATATACCTGCGGGGTCTCCTGTACTCAATGTGGATGTAATTTCTGATGAAGTCCCTAATATGTCTGCACGGATAGTTCTAGCCAGACGGTGCCCTTCACCATGATTGAGCACCTGTGGGCCTCGACTGCACAGTCCATTGTTGGTGCGAATGCCTTCTATGACGTATTCCTGGTACACATGCGACACTGCTGATCGAGAAATATTAAATGCGCGACAACTTCGGGAAACAGAACGTGCCAACTGTCTGGTGCCCTCTACTATGCCTCGTTCCAACTCCGATAATTCGTGTCACCTTCCCATGAGCCCGCTGGCCGGTTTTCAACCTCACAAGATAACCCCTCACTACTTCTACAGGTGCGGGCGTCCCCAAATGTCACCTGAAGTAATGCCACTTCATCAGCAATCTACATACCGCTATCCCAGGGCGTCGGGCGTACCAATCTGTCCAAGAAGAACCAATAAAACACAGCAGTTTGAGGCCAAATGCCCCACAGGGCTCACGGTAATTACAGTTCTTAGCGGATTGCTCAGCCGTATTTTATGATATTGTAGCAGATCCTACCTTCTAATTCTGCTTACTTTGAGTTACTGATAAATATCTGATATCATTTCCTCTCTTCTGATCATGAATATTTATCAAGGAGAA